>NC_090649.1:289543052-289880968 GCF_040937935.1 Hyperolius riggenbachi
GTCAGTCTTGTCGGCCTGTGTCTGGAAGGCTGCCAAGTTCTTCAGTGTTGTGGTTCTGCTATGAACTCACCCTTTCTGGCCCCTCTATGCACACTGCCTGTGTGTTATTTAGATAAGAGAGAAGAGAGAAGCTGCTCTAATCAGCTGGATAAATCGTCTTCTGAGCTGGCTGGGCTTTCACATACTGAGGAATTACAAACAAGGGCAAAGCTGTTTGCAGGAAGAAAAGAGCAGCCTGAAACTTCAGTGCATGGGGGAAAGAAACACACAAATGATCTCTTGAGATTCAAAAGGAATGCTGTATACAGCCTGCTTATGTATGGATGTATTTTCTATGTGTGGACATACTGTACATCAACCTACTTCCTGTTTTGGTGGCCATTTTGTTTGTTTACAAACAAACTTTTTAAAACTGTTTTTAACCACTTTTAATGTGGCGAGGAGCGGCGAAATTGTGTCAGAGGGTAATAGGAGATGTCCCCTAACGCACTGGTATGTTTACTTTTGAGCGATTTTAACAATACAGATTCTCTTTAAATAAGGCATGCTACTGTAATTAAAACCCATGAAATGTATTTACCCATTTGTCCTGGTTATAAAACCATTTAAATTATGTCCCTATCACAATGTTTGGCGCTAATATTTTATTTGGAAATAAAGGTGCATTTTTTTTCAGTTTTGCGTCCATCCCTAATTACAAGCTCATAGTTTATAAAGTAACAGTGTTATACCCTCTTGACATAAATATTTAAAAAGTTCAGTCCCTAAGGTAACTATTTATGTATTTTTTTTAATTGTATTAATAAATGGAGAGTGTGGGAGGTAATGAGTTAATTTTTAATGTATAACTAATGTATTTGTATATGAAAAATGCTTTAGGGTGTAGTTTTACTATTTGGCCACAAGATGGGCACAGTGAGTTTTTGTTTATGCAACCTGCAAGCGTACAGGAAGTACGCTTGCAGGAAGTTCAGGGAGGCTGGGCAACTTTTTTTTGCACAATAATCCCGCTGCTTCTCGTAGAAGCAGCTGATCATTGCGGGGCTTAGATCAACGAACGGGAAAGGTTTTCCCGTTCATTGATCTCCGGGCGAGCGGGAGGCAGCGTGCACAAGCGCGGGGGCGCACGGACGTGCGAGCGGGAGCGACGTCAGGTACGGATTTCTCCGTCCCTTGGTGGTAACAGGCAAAGGAAGAAAGGAAGTTCCGCACAAAATCCTATGTAGAAGGTAGTCCCAACTGTATTGAAGAAAATAAAAGCTGAACAGCCTGGTAGCTGACATGTTTCGGACACACAGGTCCTTAATCATAGCACAAGATTATGTTAAAAGCACAACAAACATATAGGGCTTGATTCACAAAGCGGTGCTAACCTACTTAGCACGTCTAAAGTCTTTAGACGTGCTAACCAGGGTGCTAAGTAGGTTAGCACCGAATTTCTGAATCAGATAATTCGGTGCTAACCTACTTAGCACCCTGGTTAGCACATCTAAAGACTTTAGACGTGCTAAGTAGGTTAGCACCGCTTTGTGAATCAAGCCCCTAGTCTAAGTCCCACCCCTAACACAGGTGGATCAAACGATACACCCTCCCACTCCAACAGTTAAGTGAAGATAGGTGGAGCTAAAAATAGGAAAAACTAAAATGGGTTCCCACAGCATTAAAAGCATAGTAATACATATGAAAAATCTGCAATCTAACTGTGAGAAAACGCGGAAAAGCCGCCGCAGGTGCTCAGAGCAAGGTGGCTGATTCCGCGTCCAACACGGCAGGTTGCGCGCATGGGCCTGCATCTGCTAGCATGACTGAACGCGGAGAAACCGCCGCATGTCCTGAGAACAAGGCGGCGGATTCCGCGTCCGACACGGCGGTTTGCACGCATAGGCCTACATCTGGCAGTATGGCTGAACGCGGAGGAACCGCCGCATGCTCTGATAGCGGTGGTTCTGGTTCCTCTCTCAGCACAGCGGATGGTTTGCAGCACAGGTCTGGTGTGGCTGGGACTGATAGTCCACACAGGTTCAGAAGGACGCGCGCACGCTGAGAGGCAGAGCTTTTATGACAGCCAGAAGGGAGTCAGCTGACCAAGCCGGTCAGCTGACAATTCCACCACTTCCCATTGGTCCAGCACTTAGGGGAGGCGCTGGAGAGCGCCTTGCTATATATACTGGGTGCTGGTCATTCTCTGGTTGTCTGCCGTTGCGATCACTACGTGGAAGCACTCAGACCTTTTTGTCAGATTCTGTGTTATTCTTTAGACCAGTTCCTGGGTGTTGATGACCAAGGACCTAACACCTCAGATTAGGAATTCTGTATATCATTTGTGTTATTCTCTAGACCAGTTCCAGGGTGTTGATGATCACGGACCTCACGCCCCAGATTAGGAATACTGTATATTATCTGTGTTATTCTTCAGACTAGTTCCAGGGTGTTGATGACTATGGAGCTCACACCCAAGACTAGGAATTAGCTTTACCATCCTGTTATATCTTCAGACTAGTTCCAGGGTGTTGATGATCAAGGCGCTCACACCTTTAGACTAGACAATTGTTGATTATTTGTTATGACCTTCTGCTTTTCCTGACCTCTCTTCTGATCTCTGATTTGGTACTTCGCTATATCTGATACTCTGTTGCCAAACCTTGCTTGCCTTATGATTCCGTATCAGTCTCTTTCCTCTGTATCTGATCTGTCTGTCTGTTGCCGACCTGGCTTGTCCGACCTCGAGAACTATCTCCTCTGTTTAGAGATAGTTCACAGATCTGTCAGTGACACTCCACCATTGGTGTCACTCACACTCTGGTCCTTCCCACTCTCAGCCTGACTCCTCCCCTTGGAAGGAGCCTGTTCTTTGGGCAGTATCTCTTACTGCCTTGCACCCTCTATACGGAGGCTCTCCTCAAAGTATTACTGTTGCACCAAACACTCATATTACTCAGGTGTCCAGAGGTTAGAGATATATCTGATTATCGGTTATACTGCAGATCATCAATAATCGGGTATATATCTGTATTCTCGGTGATACTGCAGATCACCGGTAATCAGATCCTCTCTGTGTTACACCGATTGTTACACTAACAGCACAAAATCACCATATTGAATATACATGGAGAGTATTCATATGTACACATAGAGGGTAGTGCTGCTACAAAAAAACACACAGATAAGTAATAATTACTAACTGATGACTTAAAGAGCAAGTCCCTAATGGAAACCCCAACAAGATGACTTAGATAACTTAATTCAAATCCCATCTTGTATTTAAACCATGTGATGCACGTGTCCCCAACTGAAAGATCCAAAAGGCCTCTCTGGTGAGTAGTAGCTTTTTCCAGTCGCCTCCCCGTAATGGTCTGGGGACACGTTCTACCCCCTGAAAAGAAAAGGAGGACATGTCGCCAGCAAGAATTTGTTTAAAATGACGGGCCACATTGGATATCCCAGTTGTGAGCCAACCAGGCCCTCTATAGTGCTCTGAAATGCGTTCCCTCAGGTGACGGGTGGTACACCCAACATATTGGATATGGCACAGTGAGCATGATATCAAGTAAACAACATATTGAGTGTGGCAATTGATGTACTGTTTCATCTTAAGTCTTGTGGTTATGAAAGGAAACCACCGATTTAGTAATATGATGGACAGCACAATACTGACACGTAACCATTCCACATCTATATGAGCCCACTGTGTCTAACCAACATGGACGACGGGAACCCGAGGTAAATAAACTAGGAGAGAGGATGTTACCAAGAGTAGGAGCACGTCTGCGCACAAATTTGGTACCCTTCCTAAGCACATCCCGAATTCGATCATCCGCATATAAAATCGGCAGTGAGTTCTTAATAATAGACACAACCTGATTGAATTCAGAGCTGAAAGTAGTCACGAAAACCGTGCTATCAGTTCCGTGACCACTATCAGGTAGCGAAGATGAACCAAGTAGCTGATCCCTACTCTTACCCAGGGCCAAGCTCCTACCCCTCGAAATCAACCAACGGGGGTAACCTCGTTCCAAAAGACGAGATTCCATAATATCCATCTCCCTGTGCAGTGCAACGCTGTCAGAGCAGTTACGGCAAGCCCTGACAAATTCGCCTACCGGTACTGCCCGGATGGTATGGCGAGGATGGCAACTATTGGCCCTGAGCGTGGTATTACCACTACAGGGCTTGCAATAGGTAAAGGAGGACACCGTGCCAGAAGCAGAGTTCCCCAGCAAGGTGACATCCAAGTAACTAATCTGGGATGAGGCCCATGAGAAGGTGAATTGCAAATTGAGAAGGTTACAATTGTGGTAATCGATGAACCCAGAAGCCTCGTCGAGGGTGCCGTCCCAGACAACCAAGAGGTCGTCGATATATCTACCATACCATACAATATGATGAGAGAAAGCATTTTGGTCGGAAAACAAGTGGAGCTCCTCCCACCAACCCAGGGTGGAAAAAGGGACGGAGAAATCCGTACCGCTGGGGGTAAAGTGGTTAAAAGCCAGGATTGCAGAGGGGAGCGGCAGAAACGGCAAAGAGGGTTCCAGGAGATCACAGTGACTCGATTGGTATGTTTTTTATCGTACAAGTCGGATAGTACAGATTCTCTTTAAAAAAAAAAGAATTGCTGTTTTTGTTATAGTTAAAATAATAAAGGAAAGTTAACAATAAAAATAACTGGGTATGTCTTGAGCAGTTTAAGTTGCCTTATGTCCTTTGGAGTTGTCCAAACAAAAGATATGAAGTTCTGGGTGTACATAATCCAAAATGTATAAACTGCCAAATCCTTGATGGTATATGGCTGGCTGGCTGGCTGGCTGGCTGGCTGGCGACTCTCTCTCAGCCCGTGTGTGTCCAGCCATTTATCCCTTTCTCTGCTCCAGGGTGGAAATGGTAAGGGGAGATGGACATTGTCTGTCACGTGATCCAGCTTCACGCCTTTGTCATGACAGGCAGAAAAGAATATGAAATACCTGAAATGGTCATATCTCTGCTTCAGTTGATCAGAACCCACAGAGAATGATACAAGTGTATTCCTGGCATTTTATTTTTTATTCAGAGTCTAAACACGTATGTTAGGATATTTCATTTCAGATCAAACCATATTTCTGTCACAGAACGTGGTAGACAAACGCTTTGTGGTCCAGCCACACTCTAATGCATATCTGATAATTTTGACATGCCTGGCATCTAGGGAAAACTGATTATTTGAGTAAAATGGCTATTTTATTCAAGGCAAATTAAAAGTAATTTCCGACACCTCTGTACCTCTGGTCATGTTAAGGAATTTTATAAAGAAGGATATCAGTAAAAAAGGGAAACATAAAAACAGTGGATTTGTCAAAAGGTATTCCTTATCCAGGAGTTTTAATAGATTAAAAAAATGGTTTCATTGAAATAACATGTAATTGTCAGTGTTTGTAAAAACTGACAAGTGACTGAAAGGAAGGCTGATCCATCTGTTAGGGGTGATCTTTTTATATTATTAATATACCTGCTGCCTACCTATTTTTATTTACTCCAGGATCTCTGTGGCATTTTATCTATGCAAGTCTCGTCACTTAGGCTTTTAGCTGCAAAGAATGTCAAGTTATATATAAGTATAGGTAATAGATATTCCCCCAGTATTAGTTTTTCACTAAAAGGTACAAGAAATACTACCTTCCCCCTTCCAACCCTCAGCAAAAGAATTCAGATGTGGACCCTTTCTCTCTCGTTCCTGGACTTAGAGTTCTTCCACAATTTACCAATCTACCAATTAGTGGTCTGAGCCATGCTTATGTGCTTGAGTCCTACGGGAGAAAAGCGCTTTACAAATGTTATTTGTTGTTGTTGTATAGTATAAATATCCAGGTGTTCACACCAAAATGCCATTGTTTTTAAAGGATTCAAAACATCTTATTCAAATCTTAGAATAATTACATTACAATGGCCTCAATTGACTAAGATCATGCTGGAGATAATAAAGCAAGAGAAAACTTACCTCCACACAGTTTGCCTGAGGTAAAATGTTTCCTGAATACTACATGCCTTATCACCATGGTGATAACTATAGAAATGCAGGAGATAAGCTTAGTGAATTGAGGCCAATGAACCTTATATACTTGTAACAGCAGATGTTTCTTCTTTGTATACTGTTACAGAACAGCATTAGAACAGAACTGGCAGTTGATTATTTTTAAGAGGCCACGATGAGTACAGTAATACATTGTAATAAAATGCATTATATATATATATATATATATATAATATACATCAATGTGCAATGTATCATCTTCATCAATATCTATATACTATACAATGAAATAAAAAAAAAAACATATTGTCAAATAGACCATAGTACATTGTAGCTTTACAATGTTATAGAAAGCAAAAGTGGGACTTTTACACCCAAACCAAGATAGAAACCAAATATTATACAGAACTGAGCAGAAGAATATCCATGCATTCAACATTTAGACAGGACAACATAAAACATAAACCCATCACTTCACACTAAAACAGTGACTACCACCAAACAAAACACTCATCCTAACATTTATACAGGGAGGGTAATAAGTACCAATACCAAAAATATCAAAATCAACACAAGACAAACAAATACACCCATAAGTTAGCTGGAGGGATAACGCCTTCAGTTATGTCTGCGGCCAATCGTCAAAAAAGTATGAAAAAGAATCAAAAACTGAAAAAAGGGTGAGGAGAGACAGAAAAGCTCACCCAGGAAAGACGGAGATGGGCTAAGGAGGCCTGATGTTCTGCCACGCAGTAACCCAAGCACCTCTGCCCAGCCTACGCCTCTCCAAGCACCAAATCCTAGATACCTAACTCAGAATATTGTTTACCACCACAGGGAGGATTTTGCGCCTAATTGCTTCCTGACACCATGCTAATTATGTGTGCTGCCTAATGACTAAGCTGACTAAATATATAGTGCACAAATCAAAACCCTGGTGGTGCCTGAATGCTCCATACACCCACTCTGCGTAACTTAGACACTCCAGAAAGGCAATACCTAGACTCCCACCCACCTATTTGTACACTTCAACATTGAAAGGGCAATGAAGTAAGAAGTGATCCATGGATTCCTCAACACCACCACACTCCTCACGAGGACATCCAAGTGCCTCCACCTTCAGGCACTTAACATTACCCCTAACATAAAGTTAGCCATGAAAAGAGAGCCAAGCAATGTCCCACAATTTATTTTGAATCCGCTGTGAATTAATGAGCTGCAAGCCCTCCTCCAACTGCACGCTTGGGCAATCTCTCAAGTACAGTGGGTCATGAAAGTATAAGTCTTTCATCCGGCTCGTAAGGACACGCCTCTCGACCGATTTGATATCCTCCACAGTCAATCCCGACTGCCTTAATTTTTTCAGACACATGACAACATAGGTCGGAAGATAGTCACGGCGTTTCGCCAGACTTTCCACTGAACCTCTGCTTTCCCAACCTGTGAGGGAAGTCCCAAACCAGGCCTGGAAAATGCCCACCCAGCCAGGCGGGTTCTCTGCAAGCATGTTACCAAGATTATGTTTAATAAAACAGTGAAGAAAAAATTGGGTTGACCATGTCTAAGCCACCCTCCCACCTGGCTTTGTAGGTAATGCTTCTGCGCATAATGTTTAATCTATTTCCCAAGAGCATCTGGAAAAACAGATCACAAATCCTTGAATACAGGGATTGAGACAAAATTGCAACATAGCTGACATATAACAAGATTGGAACCGGATGGCTCTTAATCAGGTCCACTCTTTTCCTGAAGGTCAAACTCCAACTTTTCCAGTGTGCTACTTTGGTGCTGACATCATCCAGCCTACAAACCCAATTTTGATGGCCGTAGTCGCCAAGACCAAATTCAATGCCAAGGATCTTAATTTTTGGCTGAGGCACGAGGAAAGGAGCCAGGAAGTGCAAAGTTCTCTCAATCATTCCCCATCCAGAAAATGTCCCACTTGTCTGGATTGACTTGTGAGCCTGTTGCTTCTGAGTACCTGGCAATCTCTGAGACTACCACCTCTGCTTCCTCTGCCCCAGAAATCACCACAGTCACATCATCAGCATATTCCACAAACCTGAAAGGTGAGACACCAGGAACGCCCACAGGAACTCCACTGAGCGCACTGCTCTCCAACCTTCTCACAAAAGGGTCGATTTCAAATACGTACAGGAGGGAGCTCAGCGGACAACCCTGACGCACACCAGAACTAACTTCAAAAGGTTCGCCAATCCAGCCATTGATGAGCATGAAACTCTGTCCCTTTGTACAAAGTACGGAGCCAATCAACAAAGCCTCCTTGCAAGGCCGTACATGCAAAATTCTCATGGTTGACCCGATCAAAAGCCTTAGACTGTTCAAATGCCAGCAAATACTTTCCCCAACCCTCAGCCCTGCAACGCTCCAGGACTTCCCGGATAGCTAAAAGCGCTGAGAAAGTACCTTTCCTTGAAATCGAGCAGTGCTGGTGGCGAGAAAGTACACGTTGTCTGAGACAAACACCAGAACAAGATTTGCGCCAGAATCTTCCTGTTGACGTTGAGAAGGCTGATGGGATACCAGTTCTTAATCATCTCAGGATCTTTGCTTTTTGACATAAGGATCACCGCTGACTGTCTCATGGATGGTGGTAACTCACCCTCAGCAGGACACTGATTGAAAACATCTGCCAATTGTGGAGCCAGAAATGACTTGAAAGCCTTGTAAAATTCGTCCGTCAACCCATCTGGACCAGGGGTCTTTTTGGGTGTGAGACTAACAATAGCTCTCACTACTTCTTCAGTGGTGATCTCTTCTGCCAAACTTATGTCAGAAACATCTGCATCACTGAGGCCTGGAGCTGAAACCAAAAAGTTTTCCATCCCTTCTTGGTCAATTGGCTTTTCCCCAAACAGATCAACATAAAAACTTCTAGCGATGGATAGGATTCCGAGCCTGGACTTCACTACCGAACCCGATCCATCCCTGAAACCAGTGACCGTTTTAAGGGCTGCACCTTGTCTGCTATTCAGATAGGGATCAGGCGAGGCCATAATCCCTCTTCAAACATAGAGAAGACAGACGGTCATACTGTTGCTGTCTGAATTGAGCCTTGACCTCAGAGACCTCCCCCTGATCTCCGCCTTCTGAAACAAGGAGTTCAAGCCTTCTCCTCAATCGTTGATAAGCAACATATTTACCAACTTGTTTTTTCCTGGCTAGCTTCTTGAAAAGTCTGACAACACGACTTTTGAATACCTCCCACCACTCCAACCTGTTGTCAAAGCAGTCCAGGATGGTCATTTGTGGATGAAAAAATTCCCTGACAGATTGTCTTACTCTCTCTTCCAGTAGCAGAGACGAATTGAGTCTCCAGATACCCCTACCACTGGGAGGAGCATCTGAAACATTCAGGTCCACCGATAGAATACAGTGATCTGAGAATTCTACCTCCTGTATCCTAGGGGCGTGGCAGTAAGACTCTCTGTAACAAAAAACCTGTCTATTCTACTCTGACTCTCTGCTCTATGAAAAGTAAACCCAGTGAGGTCTGGTGAGTGTCGAACATGAACATCCACCAGACCAGCCTCACTAACTACCCTGTTTAAGAAAATACTATTAGAACCCAGACGAGTGTAGGTACCTCTCCTGTCCATCACCCTGACAATGGTGTTGAAGTCACCACCAAACACTACAGGCTGGGTCGTAAACAGCAAAGGCCTGATTGCAGTAAAGAGGCGTTTCCTCTTCAGGCCAACTGGGGTGCATAGATGTTAATTAATGTCAGGTTTTGCCCCTTCACAACAACGTCTAAGACCAGAAATCTCCCCATTTCTACTGCAAACACATGCCGGCAAGTTACCATACCAGTTCTGAAAAGCACTGCCACATCACTGTAAGGCTCAGCCGCAAGAGACCAAAAACTCGGACCAGATCTCCAGTTCCTCTTGGCTAACGGGATATCAGCCAAAGAGGTGAGCTCCTCCGTGCAGCCCCATCGGTAAGCCCTGACCACCTCACTCCCCTCCGCTGTACTGCCTCTTCTCACCAGCGCACTACCTATGGCAGCTTTGCCTTTCCACTCCTCACGTACTTGGCATTGACACTTCTGCATCCCTTACATACCTTCATACAGCGGAAGCTGTATGTTCTATTCACAGGCTCTGCTTTGCTCACACTGCACCTTTTCTATATTCCCTTGCATTGGGTCTATGGTCTTTTGATCTATGTTCATGCATGATTTCACCTTCACATTAGTCACTGCCTTTGAGTGTTCATGAGGGGACATTTTGGACTATTTTATAATATATATATATATATATATATATATATATATATATATATATATATATATATATATATATATATATACTGTATATATGTGTGTGTGTGTGTGTGTGTGTATATATATAGATTATTGCTGTTGATCTATTGTTGTAGATCCCTTCTACCTACAGTGGGTTGCAAAAGTATTCGGCCCCCTTGAAGTTATCCACATTTTGTCACATTACTGCCACAAACATGCCTCAATTTTATTGGAATTCCTCGTGAAAGACCAATACAAAGTGGTGTACATGTGAGAAGTGGATTGAAAATCATACATCATTCCAAACATGTTTTACAAATAAATAACTGCAAAGTGGGGTGTGCGTAATTATTTGGCCCCCTGAGTCAATACTTTGTAGAACCACCTTTTGCTGCAATTACAGCTGCCAGTCTTTTAGGGTATGTCTCTACCAGATTTGCACATCTAGAGACTGAAATCCTTGCGCATTCTTCTTTGCAAAACAGCTCCAGCTCAGTCAGATTGGATGGACAGCGTTTGTGAACAGCAGCTTTTAGATCTTGCCACAGATTCTCAATTGGATTTAGATCTGGACTTTGACTGGGCCATTCTAACACATAGATATGTTTTGTTTTAAACCATTCCATTGTTGCCCTGGCTTTATGTTTAGGGTCATTGTCCTGCTGGAAGGTGAACCTCCACCCTAGTCTCAAGTCTTTTGCAGTCTCCAAGAGGTTTGCTTCCAAGATTGCCCTGTATTTGGCTCCATCCATCTTCCCATCAACTTTGAGCAGCTTCCCTGTCCCTGCTGAAGAGATGCACCCCCTGAGCATGATGCTGCCACCACCATATTTGACAGTGGAGATGGTGTGTTCAGAGTGATGTGCAGTGTTAGTTTTGCGCCACACATAGCGTTTTGCATTTTGGCTAAAAAGTTCCATTTTGGTCTCATCTGACCAGAGCACCTTCTTCCACCTGGTTGCTGTGTCCCCCACATGGCTTGTGGCAAACTGCAAACGGGACTTCTTATGCTTTCTGTTAACAATGCCTTTCTTCTTGCCACTCTTCCATAAAGGCCAACTTTGTACAGTGCATGACTAATAGTTGTCCTATGGACAGAGTCTCCCACCTGAGCTGTAGATCTCTGCAGCTCATCCAGAGTCACCATGGGCCTCTTGACTGCATTTCTGATCAGCGCTCTCCTTGTTGGGCTTGTGAGTTTAGGTGGATGGCCTTGTCTTGGTAGGTTTACAGTTGTGCCATACTCCTTCCATTTCTGAATGATCACTTGAACAGTGCTCCGTGGGATGTTCAAGGCTTTGGAAATCTTTTTGTAGCCTAAGCCTGCTTTAAATTTCTCAATAACTTGATCCCTGACTTGTCTTGTGTGTTCTTTGGACTTCACTGTGTTGTTGCTCCCAATATTCTCTTAGACAAACTCTGAGGCCCTCACAGAGCAGCTGTATTTGTACTGACATTAGATTACACACAGGTGCACTCTATTTAGTCATTAGCACTCATCAGGCAATGTCTATAGGCAACTGACTGCACTCAGATCAAAGGGAGCCGAATAATTATGCACACACCACTTTGCAGTTATTTATTTGTAAAAAATGTTTGGAATCGTGTATGATTTTCGTTCCACTTCTCATGTGTACATCACTTTGTGTTGGTCTTTCATGTGGAATTCCAATAAAATTGATTCATGTTTGTGGCAGTAATATGACAAAATGTGGAAACCGTCAAGGGGGCCGAATACTTTTGCAACCCACTGTATATCGATCTTGTTGGTACAAGATGAAGCTGGCACACCATCAATTTTTTCCGGGTGCTTGGTAAAGTGGCATAGGCAGTGCCACCAGTTAGATACAGTTCGCAGATATTACCAGCACACCAAGGATTATGAAACGCACTTTATTGTGCCAGTTTCCACAAGAATCCAACAATTGTTTCGGGGCCACGCAGGGTCCCCCTTTATCAAGGCATGTGGTTACATGGCATGTTAAAATCCAAATACATATAAACCTTACTAATCCCCAATACCACACCCCAATCAACAAGTGACCTCATAATCACATCACAATGATTGACAGTAGTAAACAAACCAACGATCTGCAAATAATAGCAATCAATAGTGCTGTATAGTGTTATAATATCATCAGTGCACACTGTGCTACTGTAATTTATGATCATACCTTATGGAGATGCCCGCACTGTGCCAGGTTGTGCCTGATGTAATGTAGTTTTGAATATTTGGCCTGCCTCCTCCAGCCGTTAGCTGTCATGTGTCCATAATTTCCAGGCAACTAACCCCGCTAGCCGCTCCCGCAAGAGGATGGTGATCGTAATCCCTGCCTCCTGATAGGTCCGAGTCATAATGACGCGACCATACAATGCGGCCAAACGTACTTCCAGTCGCATGACTGTGATGCAGAACGCGTCCATGGAAACCATGGACGCGGACGCCTCCACAGCGTGTCGTCCGTCGCGTGCCAATGACGCTAATTGCGTTCCAGGCAATAAAATACTAATGACGCATAATACGTCCGCAGCCTCCCCCGTCGCATGTATCTTCCGCCACACACCAATGACGCCCAGTGCGTTCCAGAAACATGCTAATGACGCTAAGTGCGTCCATAGCAACCAAGGGATAAACATACCAGTTTAAGTAAATCTGGATGAATATAATCCCTGCAACGATTATTACTGCAGGCTCATAATACTATAAGCCATATCATGAACACATAGCATAGCCCTGGGGAGGGGACAAAAATTGATTGGTTAATTTGGCGGACTTACCACCTGGGTCAATGCTCGCATCCCACAATGCAGATCGCCACAGGAATACAACCTGAAATGAAAAAAGCATGTTACTACAGTAATACATTACATGTCATTATGAGTAAAGTGTAAAAGATTAAAAAATTAAAAACAATTATAAAGATCATCAAATTCTGCTTAATTTATCTTTCCTTCAAAAAACAAGTCAGTGGATTATTATTATTAAGACCTCTGGGCGATAAAGTGCCCATCTCAAAAATCCAATAGGTTTCTCGTTGTAAAAGTTTTTTCTCCCAATCTCCTCCCCGTTTCGGTTTATTCACCTGCTCAGTTACTACTCTGATCTGGTGAGCTCTATGATTGTTCTCAACACAATGTATAGCTACTGGCTTAGTGTAGTCAAGATTTTCATTTTTCTCCTTGGCTGCCCATGCTATTTTAATGTCACTACGGTGATGTTGAAAACGTTTTTTAAAAGCATTGGTTGTTTGACCTATATAGCCTAAGCCACAGGGGCATTTCAGCATGTATACGCAATGGTCCGTATTGCAATTGTAATAGCCATTAATGTTGTATTTCTTTCCACTATTAGGGTTAAAAAACTCTTTACCCAACATGATTGAATCACAAACATTGCAATTATGACACTTAAAGCAACCTTTTTTGGTCGAGAAAACAAATTCCTTCTTATATTTAGACGTAGGGTCTGCTTGCACTAGCAAATTTCTCAAATTGGCTCCAGACTTATATGCAAACATGGGTTTTTCCTTAACAATCGGGGCTAGTGTGTGGTCAGCCTGCAAGATGTCCATATTTTTGATTGTTGCTTTCTTTACCAAACCTGATCCCTCATTAAATGTCTGTACAAATGGAATCCCATTCTTTCTGGTGGTTTTATTTGATTCCCCCAATACTATATCTTTCGCTCTTTTCTTAGCTCGATCTAATACTTCCCTGGGGTATCCCCTTTCCAGAAATCTTGTCTCCATTTCCTCCATGTGGAAATCACACCTATCCTCATCTTTACATATCCGCAATACCCTCAAGAACTGGGATATGGGTAATCCCTCCCTTAAATGTTTAGGGTGGGCACTTTGGAAATGTAACAGGGTATTTCTGTCCGTTGGTTTTCGGTACAAGCTAGTTGTGAGGTTACCTTCAGATTTGATGACCAAGACATCCAAAAATGGAATTTGGGTGTCTGAGATTTCAGGATTAAAAACAATCCCGGTAAAAATGCTATTCAAAAAGATTACAAAGTCATTGAATTCCTGTCTGGTGCCACTCCATAGTAGGAAAATATCATCTATAAATTTGGTCCACCAGATTGCATGACGATTATATGATACTGATGTGTATACATATTTCTCCTCCAGCCATCCCATAAATAGATTTGCAAGTGCCGGGGCTGCTGAACTTCCCATTGCTGTTCCCCGGTGTTGTTTGTACCACTGGGTCTCAAATCTAAAAATATTGGTGGTTAGGATAAGTTCCAATCCACTCAATAAAAATTCTGTCGAAATTTTGGGATGGTGAGCTTGCACTAAAAAATGTCTTACTGCTTCAATACCAAAATCATTTGGTATTGACGTGTATAAAGCTCCAATGTCCATGGTGCATAGTAGTGTGTTTTCTGGTATTTCCTGTATATTCCCCAATTTGCTCAGAAAGTCTTTTGTATCCTTAAGGTAAGCGGGGAGACTCTTTACTAAGGGTTGAAGGGCAAAGTCAACAAATTGTGCTAATGGTTGTGTTATTGATTCTGTTCCAGATACGATTGGTCGATATTTCAATGGATCTATTCCCTTATGTATTTTAGGGAGGCCATATATCACTGGTCTCTGTGGAAATGTGATGTTCATATAATCAAATTCATCCTCCGTGATCCAATCGTTTTTTAGACCCAAATCTAGCAAACTAACAAGTTCTTGTTTAATTTTCATTGTAGGGTCGCTTCCCAAGCGTTCATAAGTACTGGCGTCCCCCAACATGTTTAACATGCCCTCCTTATATTTACAATATTACTGTCAATCATTGTGATGTGATTATGAGGTCACTTGTTGATTGGGGTGTGGTATTGGGGATTAGTAAGGTTTATATGTATTTGGATTTTAACATGCCATGTAACCACATGCCTTGATAAAGGGGGACCCTGCGTGGCCCCGAAACAATTGTTGGATTCTTGTGGAAACTGGCACAATAAAGTGCGTTTCATAATCCTTGGTGTGCTGGTAATATCTGCGAACTGTATATCGATCTTGTGGTCAGAGCGACCTTTTGCTCACTGAGATGCACTTTACTGTTTGTATTTGATATTATGTAATATACTAGTGGACTACCCATATACTTGGTTTTTAATTGTTTTTATGGTTCTTTGTTGACCTTTTTTGATATCAATTATGTGTTTTTTGAGTGGTGCGGACTTGTTTAGATTCAATCTTTTTCTTCAGTTCAGTGCAAAGAGGTGAGCCTAGTCTCAAAATGGTGAGAAAAAAATAAGTTACGAGCTCTTACTGATTTTTGACTGCCAACATTAATGGTTGCCAGTTTCAATGGTGGGTGAACAGCCATTTGAGTGGATAATGTAGAATACCTCCAACTTACTTCACAAAGGACAAAAAGAAAAAGAAAAACACAAGATAAGGACAACAATTATGATGTATTCATCTGCCCAGAATCTACTGTATCCATTACCTCTTCAGAGGCTGAAAACTCTTGATCATCACTCAAGGCACTAAACCTGTTTGACAGGTGAAGGTCTTGACGTCTAGCAGCAATCTCGCACTGTTTTTGAAGGTGCCTTTCCTTAAGGGTTTTCAGCCTGTGTTTTTTTTCACAAGCCAAAGCTTGTTTTCTAAATAGAGCAGGTCGTCTTGCTCCAAATCGGTTTTCCAATTTATTGGGCTCATTAGCCCTCTTTTTGATGAGGGAGGAACTGCCAAAGCATTGGAAAGTTGGGACTGGGAGAGGGAATCGGACAAGGGATCAGGGATGGGAGGTTTATCAGGAGGGGTAGGAGAGGGAGGGTTAGCAGGGAGAGAAGGTAGGGAAGGGATTGCAGGAGGGACAGTTGGGGAAGGGGAAGAAGGAGTAAGATTTTTGGATCCAGGTTTCACAAGGGGTTTTCGGGACACAGGCCCCCCACCACCCCTGGTTTTTGGATCCAGATTTCAGAAGGGGTTTTTGGGACACAGGCTCCCCACCACCCCTGGCGGATGAAGTCTTCTTAGCCCCTCCCTCCCTAGGACCCTCATGAGACCCAGGGCGAGGGGCATCCCACACAGTTTTTCTTTTGGAGCCTCCAGGCTATTCATGGGAGGGAGTACTTGCTCCCCTATTCACTTTCCCAGTAAGACTCTTACCCCTGGCTCTCTTCACCATATGCCACAGTTCCTCAGAGGCATCTTCAGTGAGTATCGTTTCGGAAGGGTGTACAGTCGGTTTGTTGACAACAGGTTCAGACATAGGTTTAGACACATCAGGAGGGGTAACGGGAGTCAGACTAAGAGGTTTGCACAAGAGGAAGGTTAAGGGCATACCACTGTACTCCTTCTTCCGTTTTTGCCAATAAGGCCTCCTTCACTGCGCCAGGCAAATTTTCCCAGGAGTTTGGGCACACACTGTAAGGGTGGCAAAATTATGGCACAAGTTGCATTTGATGGTTTTGCAATGTTTGGCATCATGTCCAAACTCCTGGCAAAGACCACAATGGGGTTGTTTGCATCCATAGCTGTAGTGTCCCCTCCCCCCGCAACGGTTACAAACCTTGGGCTGACCTGGGTAAAAAAACAAATTCTATCCCTCCCAATGAGGGCAGACTGAGGGACATGACAATAGATACCATCTATGTATTTCATTTTTATTGAAATCTCATACCCACCCCACCCCACCAGATACCCAGGTCATCCAGGATCTTCGGGGGAAGGGACACCACATTAACATAGTGAGAGAGCCAGAGGATAATGTCCTGCACTGGGATGGATTCATTGGTAACTACGACGGTAGCCTTCCTCACCAGGGGTTGCTGAGACACATAGGATGCTACAAAGTTCTTCCATTCAGCTCTCCTCATATTTTTCCTCCATAAAAAACTCTTGCCCCCCTGATGTCAAAAAGCCTAGTCGTAGTACTCAGGGAGTCACCAGGAGCTATGATGGCATAAATATCCTAGGCCTTTACCCCCATGCCAAGGGGAAGAATCAGAATCACTTTATTTTGCCAAGTACAGCAGAGCTATACTCGGAATTGCTTATGGTACACATGGCATAGACATAGTGTAAGAGGACAGACGCACAACACATACAATTTAACACTATATACAGGTTACGAACTGCAGTAGTGGAAGATATGGCCTTCTCATACAGCAGTCCCAAGGCAAAAATCAGTTAGTCTAATAGTGCTGCTACTGATAGTAGTAAGGATAGTGATAATAATAGTGATAAAAACAATGGACAATGACCCCACTCCGGACTCTGGGGGCCAGGGCAGGCAAGCGGTAAAAGAGCAGGTTGACCAGCCCCACTGGGGCATGCTAGAAGGCGGGCCTTGACGGGGGAAGGTAGGAGTTAAGCAGCCGTACCGCTTGGGGGAAGAAGGAGTTCACCCGCCTGGTGGTTTTGGATGGTAAGGTCCTTTAGCGGCAGCCCAACGGAAGGAGTTTGAAGTAGCGACTGCCTGGGTGGGAGGGGTCCTGGGAGATCATGGTTGCTCTCCTCATCATCCTAGCAGAGTGGAGGAGATCAAGAGGTGGAAGAGGAGACCCGATGATCTTCTCTGAGTCAGTTATGACTCTCTGCAGTTTGTGTTTGTCGCTGGCCGTTGCTCCCGTGTACCAGACAATGACTGAGGAGCAGAGGATGGATTCTATGGTGACAGTATAGAAGCTGGTTAGCAGTTTCCGGGGCATGCCGAATCGCTTCAGTTGGCGCAGGAAGAATAACCTCTGCTGAGACTTCTTCTGAACTTTGATGGTGTTTTGCCCCCATTTCAGGTTGTTCGTGAGGGTCGTGCCAAGGAACCGTACAGATGACACCCTGGAGACTTCGGTTCCCCCAATGAGGACAGGTGGGAGGGGGGGAAGGTTCATCCTGAAGTCTATGACTAGTTCAACCGTCTTCGCTGTGTTGAGTATAAGGTTGTTGTCCCTGCACCAGTTGCAGATGCTCTCGACTTCGCTGCGGTATTCATGCTCCCTGTTGCTGCCAATTAGGCCGATGATGGTGGTGTCGTCCGCAAATTTGATGACCTTCACAGAGTCAGCGGATGAGATGCAATTGTTTGTATAGAGGGAGAACAGTAGTGGTGACAAAACGCAGCCTTGTGGAGCCCCTGTATTTGTGATTCTGACACTGGAGTAGCAGTTGCCCAGCCTCACCTGCTGCGTTCTATTTGTCAGGAAGTGTTTGATCCATGCCCGAAGGGTGGGATCTACTCCGAGCTGCGTCAGATTAGTGAGCAGGATATCTGGGCAGATCGTGTTGAACGCTGAGCTAAATTCCAGGAACAGGATCCTGGGAACCACAGGCCCAAGGAGCTGGGCTCTACCTCCTGACCCAGACACAGGTAATCACAACTCCGTTGCCGCTAGCCGCTGTACTGGGGAACTTTTTACCTGCCATACTGAAGCCAGGCACCCCCTGCCCTCTGAACTATGGGGCCTATCTGATCTGATGTCCTGCTGCACCCCTAACTTGCTGGTCTGGGCGAAGAGCTATCTGTTGCACTGGGCTTGCAGTACCTCCAAATGCTGCACACCAGGCTTGAAATCTGACTGCTGCACTGCAATTCCAATGCCACACACCCTGCCTGATGAACTGTGGAAGCGATCTGATATCTGCTGCTGCTCGTCTGGGGAGGCGATCTGATCCGATACTGGCATTGCTTGATGTACTGTGGGGGGTGTCCTGATATTGTATTGCTCGACTGTGGGGGTGATCTGATATTGAATTGCTCGACGGACTGTGGGGGTGATCTGATCTGACAATGATCTGGTAATTGTACTGCTGATGGACTGTGGGGGGTGATCTGATCTGATACTTGCAATTGATCGGACTGTGGACTGTGGAGCGATCTGATATCTGCAACTGTTTGATGGACTGTAAGGGGGTTCTGATATTTGTACAGTAGATGGACTGTGGGGGCGATCTGATACCTGCACTGCTGAGGGACTGGGGGGGTGATCTGATCTGATTCTGCACTGCTGACTGAGGGGGGGGGGGGGGGGTGATCTGATATCTGCACCGCTGTTGAGCTGCGAAATTTGGTTTCTGCACTGCCTGATGGTCGGTGGGGGTGATCTGATATTTGCACTGCACTCCAGGCTGGCGAACTGGCGGGAACCGGAGGGAACTCCAACATATGGGCTGTATGCGGAGGCATGAACTTTTTATGCGCCATACGCATGAACTTTCTCCTTGCACATCCATGCCTTCCTTTCTACCCCTCCCCCCACGCACCACTCTCTGCAGGACAAAGCTCCTCGAATGGGAGCGCAGCACAGCCCAGCCCCCCGAGGGCAGACTCCTATATGACTCTGTCTGGAGCCACATCCAGGAGCTCATTACCCCAGTGCCTGTGCCCCGAAACGACCCAAGGAAAAGAGGCTGCCGAGCGGGTGCCAAAGCGAGGCTGAGAAGGAAGGGCTTGCGGTCAGCCATCCCCGCAGTCCTCCTAGCAAACGTTCGCTCCCTCCCCAACAAGGTGGATGAACTAAGGCTCCTCAGTAACAAGAGGGAACTGGGCAGCAACACTCCAGTCTTCTGCTTCACAGAAACATGGCTCCACGACGACATCCCTGACAGTGCCCTACATCTCCCAGGCTACAGCCTCATCCGGGCAGACCGCGACACCACCCTCTCCGGGAAAAGTAAGGGAGGTGGCATATGTTTTTACATCAGCTCTGTTTGGTGCCCTAATACCTCTATACTTGCCAAGAAATGCTCCCCAAATCTCGAAATCATCCTGGTAAACTGCAGGCCAATTTATTCACCCAGGGAGTTTTCCTCCTATGTCCTCGTCGGGCCATATACCGCCATACACGATCTCAGCAACACAATCACTCAGTGGGAGACAGCTCTTCCAGACTCACTGTTCATCATAACGGGAGACTTCAACAAGGCAAACCTCCACCAGGAGATGCCACGCTACCATCAGCATGTCACCTGCCCCACCAGGAACACCAACACATTAGACCACTGCTATACAGTCCTGAAAGACGCGTACAAGGTGACCTCGTGGGCAGCACTAGGCTCATCGGATCACTGCCTCATACACTTGATACCCACGTACAAGAGACGCCTGGAAACTGCAAAATCGGTCCTGAAGTCCACCAAGGTATGGTCAGAGGATGCCAAACTACAACTTCAAGCAAGCTTTGATTGTACAGACTGGAAGGCTCTGGAATCGCCGAACCTAGACGAGTGGGCGGACAACGTGTCCTCCTACATCAGCTTCTGCGAGGAACACTGTATACCAACGAAAACCCTCAGACTGTACCCGAACGACAAACCTTGGTTCTCCAATAAACTACGACAACTGCGAAAGAACAAGGAAAAAGCGCATAAGTCCGGCAACCAGGAGGAATACAGGAAAGCAAAAAACACCCTGAACAGGGAATTGAGAGTGGCCAAAAGGAGCTATGCAGAAAAACTGGAGAAGAACCTCTCCTCGAACGACTCTCGAGCCGTTTGGAAGGGGCTCAAGGCCGCCACTAACTACAAGCCCCCCCTCCAGCACGCAACTCCCAGCACTGAGCTTGCCGAGAGTCTCAGTGACTTCTACTACAGATTTGAGAACCAGGCTGCACCACTAGAGCCACCTGCCCCCTCCTCTGCTTCAGATATCCAGCATCCAAATCTACCCCCTCTGGAGGTGAACGAGGACGTTGTTCTGCGACACCTGCTGTGCATTAACGCTCGGAAAGCCCCAGGCCCAGACGGAGTGTCGCCATCCTGCCTGAAATCATGTGCACAGCAGCTCGCTCCTGTTCTTTCCTCCATCTTCACCAAATCGCTCCAGGTAGGCAAAGTTCCAGGGTGTTTCAAGAGGTCAACGATCATCCCCGTCCCCAAAAAACAGGGCGTCTCTGACCTCAATAATTTCAGGCCTGTGGCTCTTACTTCTGTCATTATGAAAACCTTTGAAAGAGCGGTTTTGCCCCTCCTAAAAGCTTCCACGGAACCACTGATGGATCCGTTCCAGTTTGCCTACAGAACAAACAGGTCCACGGATGACGCCATAAACATCTGCCTGGAGCTTGTCAACGACCACTTAGACAAACCGGACTCATACGCCAGGATCCTCCTACTCGACTTTAGTTCGGCATTCAACACCATCAGCCCCCATATACTTCAGGAGAACCTGGCCACGCTAGAGGTCCATCCAACCCTGCGCCTGTGGATCACGGACTTCCAGAGTAACAGATCCCAGGCTGTTAAGCTAGGCCCTATCCTCTCAAAATCAAGGATAACCAACACAGGGGCCCCTCAGGGATGTGTACTGTCGCCTTTCTTATTCTCCCTGTACACGAACAACTGCAGATCCACGTCAGACTCTGTCCAAGTGATCAAGTTCGCTGACGACACCACCATAGTGGGCCTCATTACCAAAAATGAAGAGCAGGAGTACCGCCACCAGGTTGAGAGAATCTGCCTCTGGTGCAGGGAAAATGGCCTGGTCCTCAACACTGCAAAAACCGTTGAGGTGGTTGTTGACTTTAGGAAACGCGCTCCCGCCCCCCCCACCCCCAATCTGCATTGACGGCTTGGAAGTGGAAATAGTCCCCTGTGCACGTCTCTTGGGCACGACCATCTCCAAGGACTTAACCTGGAAATCCAACACCACATCCACACAAAGAAAGGCCCAGCAGAGGCTGTTTTTCCTCCGCCAATTGAAGAAGTTTGGTATGTCCCAGAGACTCCTGATGAGTTTCTATTCCGCCACAATCGAATCCGTACTCTGTTCCTCCATCCTGGTCTGGTACGCTGGTTCCTCCGCCAGCGACAGACACAAACTACAGAGGGTGATAAGATCAGCGGAGAGGATAATCGGGAAACCACTCCCCCCTCTGGACCTCCTCTACAATTCCAGACTGCGCTCCAGAGCACTGAAGATTACTAGCGATCCCTCTCATCCAGGTTACCGCTTTTTCAGCCGACTCCGCTCAGGCCGGAGGTTCAGGTCCATCGCCACCAGGACCTCAAGGCACAGGAACAGCTTCTTCCCCTCTGCTGTTAACTCTCTAAACTCTATTCATAAACTCCCTACACACGCTGTTATTCCTCCCTCGCAAGCAGGGTTGGTCAGAACCCGATTACATTGACGCACCTTACGCAATTTGTAAACCTGGGGATGAGAATGCAGAATCATCCAGGATGATGATCTATGGCAGTCCACAGTTAAAAACATTTTATAGCAGTAGCGCAATTGTGTTCGAAACTGTATTTGTATTGTATTGTGTTTTGTTTAACATTTACACTGTGTTTTGTGTTTTTCTCAGCCCTGTATGCCAAGTCCAATTCCGGGCACGAGCCAGTCGTGCTTGGCGAAATAAAAATGATTCTGATTCTGATTCTAGTGTAGGAGGCAGATTTGTCTAGGTGCTCCATGACGTATGCCATGCTGACATTGATGGCGTCCTCCACGGATCTGTTTGCCCTATATGCAAATTGGAGTGGGTCAAGGTGGGCGTCTGTGAACCTCTTCAGGTGAGTAAGGACCAGCCGCTCGAGGAGCTTCATGATGTTAGAGGTTAGGGCCACCGGTCGGAAGGTGTTGTGCTCAGTGCTGCCTGTTTTTTTGGGGACTGGTACAATTGTCGATCGCTTAAAACAGAAGGGGACTGTACCCTGCGATAGTGACTGCTTGAATAAGGAGGAGAGCACAGGGGCTAGCTGATCGGCAAAGGTTCTCAGGCAGATCGACGACACTCTGTCCGGGCCAGAAGACTTCCTGGGATTCAGCTTGCGGAGGAGCACCTCAGTATCATGGACGGCAGCAGGAGCCAGGGTACCGGATTCACCCGAGGGGGGGGGGTCGCCTTAGCCGGGGCTGTTTGGTCTGCGCGCTGGTCGGGTTGTCGCTCGAACCTGCAGCAGAACTCATTGAGCTCCTCCGCCAGTCGAAGGCTTGGGGTCACAGGTTGAGGAACGGGTTTGAAGTTCATGGCTGCCCTCAGGCCCTTCCATACTTCCCGTGTGTTGTTTGACTGGAGGCAGAGCCCCAGCTTCTCAGAGTAAGCCCTCTTTGCTGATCGCAGCTCTCTTTTCAGGGTGTACCTGGCCTCCCTGTACTCCTCTGGTGAGCCAGACCTGTGCGCTTCCTCCTTGCGTTTCCGAAGTCGGTGGAGCTTGTCATTGAACCAGGGCTTATTGGGGAAGACCCTGAAAGTCTTGGATGGTATGCACGTTTCCTCGCAGAAGCTAATGTAGGAGGTGACATTTTCGGCCCATTCATCAAGGGAGGGTGCCTCAAGGGTCGACCAGTCGGTGGTATAAAAGCAAGCTTGGAGCTCCAGTTTTGCCTCGGCTGTCCATTTCTTGATGGTGGGCTTAGAGGTCTCCAGGAGCCTCCTGTAGGTGGGGATCAGGTGGATTGTGTTATGGTCAGAGTTCCCCAGGGGGGCACCTTGGGAGGCCTTGTAAGCGCTCTTATGGACCGTGTAGCAGTGGTCCAGGGTGTTACAGATCCTGGTAGGGCAGGTTATGTGCTGCTTGTAGCACCTCCTGCTACTGCTGAAATTCTGTTTGTCCCCACGTTTATTGGCCGTGGCCTGCGAGACGCCTTGCACTTTTGGGGTACTATATAATAAATGTGATTACTATTATACAGACAGTTTTTCGTGTCTGCTTTATGGAGGTAAGTCCACCGCTTCCTCCAAGCAAATTTTAAAGGTTTTATCCACTTTTACCCTGCTGGCGCCTCTGTTCCCCGTTTGCTGTACCGTGTCCACCCCTGGTGGAGGGGTGATCTACCCCTTTTCTGATCTACAGAGAGCGACTTCTTAATCCTGAGTGAGGACAGGTCTAATCTCCTCACCTGCCTATACAGTGGTTGCCTTTGTGGTAACCCACGTTTGTGAGTATACTCTTCTCACTAATTATCTTTACTAATTTTATGCTGAACATACTACACTATATTGGGCTCTCGGTTTCTCTAACCTTACAGTAACCGCTGGGCTGTCACACTGTTTTTCCTCACTGGCACTCATTCACTGCTTCCGTGGTCACCTCCATATCCTCCACCTGCCCACACCGGGTCTCACAGGACTTGCCCTCCTCCACCCTTTCCGTGGGACTTACGGTTTGGGCCGATGGGGACGCCTCCCCTCCTGCCTTGGTCTCCTTTTCACAGCAAGCTTTGCTGACTGCTGGCAGAAACGAGTGGCATTCCGGTAGGTCTCAGGGAATGGGCCAGCTTTCTCCTCCAGTTCCTTTACCACTTTATTCTGGTCCTTCACCTTTTTCTGCAAATCCGGAGTCACAGGATCCGTCTGCAGGAACTCCGGCCTCCAGCGAACACCGAAACGGTTTATCAGCTCATTAAGCTGCAACTCCAGCTGGTCATATAGGTTGGAGTGGAATAACATTGCTTTGTTCCAGGCCACGACATCAGTCACGATGTTCCTGGATGCTGCATCGCCATCAGTCCCCCCTTCCCCTAGGTACGACAGGTCAGGGGGAGTATGAGCCGGCTGCTCCATTGCTGGAAGCAGAAGGCTAGTGTAGTGAGGGCCCCTGCAGGCCAAGGCCTAAGCATGGACCTCAGGTAATCACCAAGCCCAAAATCAGGTACCAAGGCTGGGCCAGGTATAAGCCAGTCTCTGAGTCACTGGATGTCTCGCAGAAGCTCCAAACACACAACCACTCTGGTCAGAGTCTGAGGTGTGAAAAGATTGGTGTGGCGATGGGAGCTCGATGTGCTCCTGTAACACCTCTAGAACACTTAAGCTGTAAAGAAATCCTCCAGACACCAATCAAGTTATTTTTAAGAAATATTTGTAGTCCATTATAAGGATAAAAAATGCAGTGACAAAACACATTCATAAACTTCTGTTTTTCAGCAGAATGAGTATAGGTAGGCCTATTATATATCTTCAGCCAACTCACAAGAATTTTCCTCTCACAGCCCTTTGCTGTCTGCTACCTCTTCACTGCTGTCTTTTTAAGCTTTCTTCGTTGCTGTCTCCTCTGTATCTTGTCTACCAGCTGTTGTCACACAATCTCACCAGACACTGCGCTGCAGTCTTAACTCTTTTTTTCTTTAATCCTGTCACTTGTTTCTCTGCCTCACTCTTGTATGCATTGCTGTCCCTGTGTCACTGTCATGTCTCTGTTGTTTTTTGTTACAGGTCATTTTTACTTTCCTGGTCTTTCTTTCTTATTGCTTACTGTTTCTCTTCTGGCTTATCTCTCCAGTATCGCTGCTCTTTATTAGCCAGTAGTTGTGTCTGGTCTCTCTCCTCTCCTGTTATGTCTGCAGCTCTCTTTCTTTTCCTTAGTTTAGTTTTCAGTAGTGCTCTCTTATCTGTGCCTCTGCCTTGCTCTGTGAGTCTCACCAGTGGTTGGTCTCTTCTTGTGTGTCTGCTCTATTTCCTCACAAACCACGCTTATTTCTTGCCGCAGTAGAGAATTGTACCGTGACTCAAAACTCATAGCTCCCAACTGTCCCTTTTTTGGAGGGACAGTGCCTCTTTGGGAGCCCTGTCCCTCCTCATTTGTACCTCTTTCAGGACTTTGTCCCTCTTTCTATGTAAATACATATATATTAATCTGCTAAAAATGTGTTTGATTGACGCTAAACTTTATTCCCATCCTTGAAATTGTTATATTACACATTTTAAAATGTTAATATGAAGTAAAATGAACCAGGGTAAAAAGGACCAGTGTGGTTTGAATGATAAAACAACATATTTTTCTTATGAAATCTTTATGGTGTGCGTAACTAGGGGTGTGATGGTGGCGTGACCAGGGGTGTGGTAGGGGCATGGCTTAAGTGTCCCTCTTTCTCATCTCAAAAAGTTGGGAGGTATGAAAACTTATTTCTTGCTGCATCATCAGCTCAGTCTCCACAGCTTCCAAGGCTCCTCACCCTCACTAGCCTTTAACTGCCCAAAACCCAACTGTTACTTTCTCTGTGCATATGCCCAGCTTCTCTCTACTCGTACCTACTCATAGGCTCCCCCTGGTGGTACCTGCAGTCTCCCGTTACAGCAGCACTTTCTACAAAAATTAAATGCATATTTAACCCTTGGTGTGTGTGTGTGTCCGTTGCAATGACACACACAAAGGGTTACATTCACCCCTTTTTATCAAATTGTAGTCCCTACAGTTGTTCTTTTAATCAAATCGCAGTGTCAACCTATATTCCAAACTGTTCAGGAAGTGGTGAATGTTGATCATTTTTCCATTTTGACTCAAGGTCTAGTTCTGTTTGTGGAGAACATATTTGCTCTTCCTTCTGTATTCACAAACTCTTTATCTTGAGCTACCTTGACGCTTGTAAGTGGAAGGGTTTCTGATGAACATTGAGTCCTTTTAGAACGCTTGAGCCGTTGAGGTTGGGGCATTGGTTGCCTAAACAATTCCAATTCCTTTCTTCGAGAAGTATCTGTTATTTGCTGTAATACTTCATCTCCTACTGAGGAGTCATTGGTCATTACTTTTTTACTAGGTCCCGATGCTTCATTATATATCTAATTACTTCCACATTCTTCAGCCTTCTGATGGCCTAAATCCTCTACTGCTGTACCCTGGGCATGAATAATCGGTTCACCTGGAATCTTATTTTTCTTTCTTTCATTAGTTCCAGCTTCCAACAAGCTTCTGCTACCACTTGTTGTTTTGATAGATGAATCTGGATGACACCTCTGTCTAAATTCTTCATAAATAATGGGCTGTACAGGGTATTTTGCATCTCCTTGTTTCTGGCTGTACAAGAACCTTTTCAAGTAATAATCTCAATTTCCCTTAGACTTATACGGTCTCCGACATCTTGCATACTTGCTACCTTGAACTGGAGTACCACCAGGACACACACACAGGGTTGGCAAATGTATTTAGGGCCAAATGGGAGGAGACTTTTATTTTCAAAACAGCATTTTAATCTAATCTTGTGGAAATGTTTTATTCATGATATTTTTTTTATTTGGAAAGGTGATATGGAATATTTAGAGAACTTTATTCAGTATATCAACTCAAATAATGACAACTGTGATTTTAGCTTGAATAGTGTTCATTTTTTAGATTTGGTGATTAGCAACCGGTGGGAAATTAAGTGACTAAAACTTTTTTTAAAAAATACGGAACGGAATAGCTTTGCACAGTTGTCAATCACCCCACATGGTTGAAATCGATACCACAGAGCCAATTTTTGAAGATATTTAGGAACTGCACTAATGTAGCTTATTATACTAAACAGATGGATATATTTATTAAGAGGTTTACTGAAAAGTGTTATAAATTGAAATTGCAACAAGTAAAAAACATAAGGTAATTCATGGTAAACGGATTTCATCTGACATGGATATAGCCACTACAGGAAGTAAGTTACCTCAGGTATACATCACCGATTTCAATACCCAACATAGGGACATTAAGAAGATTTTGTCCAAAAATTGCCATTACAATTGGATCCAGATATAAAAGAATCAGTAGGACCAAAGCCACAAGTAATATACAAAAAAGCATCTAATTTACAGAATGTACTATCAAACTCCTTCAATCGGCAACCAAAACCTAGGACCTTTGGGTTGGATTCTACATAGAAAAGGTGAAGTGAACCACTCGGTTCCTAATCACTTCAAGAAGCAGCATGGTAAAGATCTGTGTGGGATGATCTTTGGCATTACTGGTCAACTTAGAGATGACTGGAGAGGCCAAAACAGAGACAGAGAACTCTTGAAATTAGAAAACAAATAGATTTACACATTAAAACTCTCAAGCCAAATGGCCTTAATGTGGACTCTTTTATTAATTTAAATGTTTTATTGATAACTCTTAACAAGCATAGAGACTGATAAAAAATATGAATGAAAATATGAGTTCAACTAACCTTTTTAGTCTATCCATAGCTCCCAACTGTCCCTCTTTTGGAGGGACAGTCCCTCTTTGGGAGCCCTGTGCCTCTGTCCCTCTTTCCTCCTCCTTTTCCCCTCTTTCTATGGAAATATATATATTTCTCTACTAAAAATGTGTTTAATTGACTCTAAACTTTATTCCCATCCGTTAAATTGATATATTACTAATTTTAAAATGTTAATATGAAGGAAAATGAACCAGGATAGAGAGGACCAGTGTTGTTTGAAATATAAAACAACATATTTTTCTTATGAAATCTTTATGGTATGCGTGACTAGGGGTGTGTCAGGGGCGTGATTAGAGGTGTGGCAGGGGTGTGGCTTAAGTGTCCCTCTTTCTCCTCTCACAAAGTTGGGAGGTATGGTCTATCTATGCTTATTTATTTATACATTTATTTATACAGTATGTTTATTTTTAGACTTGCAGTTTTCAGAATGGACACTAGATGGCGACATGACTTAAAATGTAGAGCCAAGTAAGCCAATGTCTATTAATACTTTACTATTTATTATGCTGCTCAGCATTTTACTTTTGCTATGTGATGGTTTTAATTTTTACTATCTGATGGGCATGATTCTAATGCGTATGAGACATATGTATTTATGTCTCATACGCATAAATATACGTGTATATATATATATATATATATAGATAGATAGATAGATAGATAGATAGAGAATATATATATATATATATATATATATATATATATATATATATATATATATAGATATAGATATAGATATAGATATAGATATAGATATAGATTTAAGTGCTAATTGGCGTGCTCCCCTCCCCTAGCATACACCTATTATACTGAAAGGTCTGCTGCACAGGTATAAATGTCACATAACAACAATTCATCGCATAGACCAAAAAGTCCAAGGAGCTCCGCACCATCTAGGTCCCCAGTATAGTTTACATGTATCACCTCTGCAAACGTGATCCACCACCTTTAGGGACTTCACCTTCTGCTTTTGCTGCCCTGACCCACAGACAGCAATCTCAGTGTGATAGTACTCTGGTACTCTGCTCCCTCGAATATACCTATTCCTTGGAACTCACAAAGACAAAAAAGAACACCTAATAGCGCAGACTGCTTCAAGCCTGATTCTCAGCCATCACCACTGGCTATATATTGCCACCGTGTCTGTTATGGGGCCACCCGTCCTCAATAGTGTGCACCCCTCACCTACAGGGACTGTACTCACCTGACCCACAGACAGCAATCAGTGCATTTGTGCACAGTCCTGATTCAGATTTCAGCCAGCGCTTGGTACTGTCTACCTTCTTCAAGTGTTAATCACTCTCATACACAAACCATCCACTGTGAACTGGATAAAATTCTCATAGCATAAAACCGTTTTATTGATTGGTATAAAAAGAGTAGCACTACTCACAAACATCTCTTTATATAATTTCCCTGTGTCTTTGCATCCAGTTTTGTCCCTGTGTCAGTACTTTTTTGCACTGTGCATGTGCAGGGAGGGTCATAGAAACACTCAAGAGAGCTGGACGGCAGAGGAGGACGGGTCCCGAAGTGGGACGGGCGCGGGGGCGCGCAGCGTGTGCATGCAAGCGGGTACGTGCGCGTGCGGCAAAAGAGAGAGGCCAGTGCGGAAGGCACGGCAACAGCCTAGCGACGTTTTTAAACGGGCCTTAGGCCTAGTTGAAGTTAAAAGGCATGTAAAAGCTGATGATGTCTCTACCACTGACTAAAAAACTTTCTCCTGCCCGTGTTAGCCACGCCCTATGCGTTTAGTCATACGACTCATCAGGGGCTCTGGGCAGGATTGGGTGTTCAGTGCCTATTAACCCACCCCTCATACATCTTCATTAACACCTCCCCCTTTGTTATAACTCAATACATAATATTCAATGCAGCATTATATACCTACACGCTGCCCATTACTACACTCATATACACTTAAATTCCTGATCAGTTACCTCTCATAAATTTGAAATTAGTTGGACCGGATCAAGATCTAATTACGCCTATATCAATGATTCATGACCAATTAGTTCTCGTGATCCTCATACTCTGCCTTTTTATGCTTACATCATTGTTTGCTGGCATTTGCGTTCAAAGCAATCCTCGCCGCTATTACACATCTACTTCTGCCTTCATCACTATTACCCGGCATGCTCCATACCCCTCACATACCGCCAACTCCACCCCCCAATACCAAGTATTGTCATGCAGCTACGTTTTCATTTCCAAGCTTCCTTAAGCCAAAATTGGCTTTTCCATGCCTCTAAATCATTACGCATAGGTGTTCCAACCCTTAGGGGGAGTAAACCATTGTCATAGGCCTTCACTCACATCAATCAATGATATCAAGCCACCCCACAATTATATTCGCTTATTCTACCGGCTGTCGTGCAGGATATACATTGCCACTTACAATTCACAATTCTACTAACATTACATAATCCACCGCATCCCAATTAACAGTTCCATAACATATTCCCAAAGCGTTACTACCATTTAAAGAAAAAGAAGAAAAAAAAAAAAAAAAAAAAATATATATATATATATATATATATATATATATATATATATATATATATATATAATAAATAGATAAAAACAACGTGGAATTGCAGCACACAACTCTTCGTTTTATTAGAGCAAACTTAATGCAAACAGCAGCAGACAGTTTCGGTCGACCCCGACCTTCATCAATGCCATTGTACAAATGAAATACATTTCAATATATACCTGCCCAGACAGGAAGCAGGAAGTGACAACACGATCACATGATCAAGAAAAGCAAAAAAAACAGGAAGTGTTAAACAGCACACTTATCTCCCTGAGTGAATGTTCATAAAAATCCACATCATTCTGTCAGTGTTTCAACCAATCCAGTTTATGAGGTATATTTCTGTTAACCTAAAACAGCCCAGCCGGGCTGCAGCTCTCTTAACCACTTCCCGACCGCCGTATGTACAATTGGCGGCCGGGAAGTGCACCCCGCAAGGACCGCCGTATTGACAATTGGCGGCGGTCCTTGTAGGGGCATGGGCGGAGCGATCGCGTCATCAATGACGCGATCCTCCGCCTCCGCCTGGCGCCGCTCACCCGCCGCAACATCCCGCCGGCCATACGGAAGCGCCGGCGGGATGTTAACCCCGCGATCGCCGCATACAAAGTGTATAATACACTTTGTAATGTTTACAAAGTGTATTATACAGGCTGCCTCCTGCCCTGGTGGTCCCAGTGTCCGAGGGACCACCAGGGCAGGCTGCAGCCACCCTAGTCTGCACCAAGCACACTGATTTCCCCCCCCCCTGCCCCAGATCGCCCACAGCACCCATCAGACCCCCCCCTGCCCACCCCCCAGACCCCTGTTTGCACCCAATCACCCCCCTAATCACCCATCAATCACTCCCTGTCACTATCTGTCAACGCTATTTTTTTTTTTATCCCCCACCCTGCTCCCTGCCCCCTCCTGATCACCCCCCACCCCTCAGATTCTCCCCAGACCCCCCCCCCCCCAGACCACCCCCCCTGTTTACTGTATGCATCTATCCCCCTGATCACCTGTCAATCACCTGTCAATCACCTGTCAATCACCTGTCAATCACCCATCAATCACCCGTCAATCACCCCCTGTCACTGCCACCCATCAACCAGCCCCTAACCTGCCCCTTGCGGGCAATCTGATCACCCCCCCACACCAATAGATCGCCCGCAGATCCGACATCAGATCACCTCCCAAATCCATTGTTTACATCTATTCTCTCCTCTAAACACCCACTAATTACCCATCAATCACCCATCAATCACCCCCTATCACCACCTGTCACTTTTACCTATCAGATCAGACCCTAATCTGCCCCTTGCGGGCACCCAATCACCCGCCCACACGCTCAGATTGCCCTCTGACCCCCCCTTATCAATTCACCAGTGCATTAATTACATCTGTTCTTCCCTGTAATAACCCACTGATCACCTGTCAATCACCTGCCAATCACCTATCACCCATCAATCACCCCGTCACTGCCACCCAACAATCAGCCCCTAACCTGCCCCTTGCGGGCAATCTGATCACCCACCCACACCAATAGATCGCCCGCAGATCCGACATCAGATCACCACCCAAGCGCAGCGTTTACATCTATTCTCTCCTCTAAACACCCACTAATTACCCATCAATCACCCCCTATCACCACCTATCACCACCTGTCACTGTTACCCATCAGATCAGACCCTAATCTGCCCCTTGCGGGCACCCAATCGCCCGCCTACACGCTCAGATTGCCCTCAGACCCCCCCTTATCAATTCGCCAGTGCAATATTTACATCTGTTCTCCCCTGTAATAACCCACTGATTACCTGTCAATCACCTATCAATCACCCATCAATCACCCCCTGTCACTGCCACCCATCAATCACCCCCTGTCACTTCCACCCATCAATCACCCGCTGTCACTGCCACCCATCAATCAGCCCCTAACCTGCCCCTTGCGGGCAAACTGATCACCCACCCACACCAATAGATCGCCCGCAGATCCGACATCAGATCACCACCCAAGCGCAGTGTTTCCATCTATTCTCTACCCTAAACACCCACTAATTACCCATCAATCACCCCCTGTCACTGCTACCTATCAGATTAGACCCCTATCTGCCCCTAGGGCACTCAATCACCCGCCCACACCCTCAGAATGCCCTCAGACCCCAGCCCTGATCACCTTGCCAGTGCATTGCTTGCATCTATTCCCCCCTCTAATCACACCTTGAGACACCCATCAATCACCTCCTGTCACCCCCTAGCACACCTACCCATCAGATCAGGCCCCAATTTGCCCCGTGTGGGCTCCTGATCACTCGGCCAATCCCTCAGATCCCCCTCAGACCCCCTTCCGATCACCTCCCCAGTGCATTGATTGCATCTATTTTCCCCTCTAACCACCCCCTGAGACACCCATCAATCACCTCCTGTCACCCCCCTAGCACTCCTATCCATCAGATCAGGCCCAATACAACCTGTCATCTAAAAGGCCACCCTGCTTATGACCGGTTCCACAAAATTCGCCCCCTCATAGACCACCTGTCATCAAAATTTGCAGATGCTTATACCCCTGAACAGTCATTTTGAGACATTTGGTTTCCAGACTACTCACGGTTTTGGGCCTGTAAAATGCCAGGGCGGTATAGGAACCCCACAAGTGACCCCATTTTAGAAAAAAAGACACCCCAAGGTATTCTGTTAGGTGTATGACGAGTTCATAGAAGATTTTATTTTTTGTCAAAAGTTAGCGGAAATTAATTTTTATTGTTTTTTTTTCACAAAGTGTCATTTTTCACTAACTTGTGACAAAAAATAAAATCTTCTATGAACTCGCCATACACCTAACGGAATACCTTGGGGTGTCTTCTTTCTAAAATGGGGTCACTTGTGGGGTTCCTATACTGCCCTGGCATTTTAGGGGCCCTAAACCGCGAGGAGTAGTCTAGAAAACAAATGCTTCAAAATGACCTGTGAATAGGACGTTGGGCCCCTTAGCGCACCTAGGCTGCAAAAAATTGTCACACATGTGGTACCGCTGTACTCAGGAAAAGTAGTATAATGTGTTTTGGGGTGTATTTTTACACATACCCATGCTGGATGGGAGAAATTTCTATGTAAATGGACAATTGTGTGTAAAAAAATCAAACAATTGTCATTTACAGAGATATTTCTCCCACTTAGCATGGGTATGTGTAAAAATACACCCCAAAACGCATTATACTACTTCTCCTGAGTACGGCGGTACCACATGTGTGACACTTTTTTACACCCTAAGTACGCTAAGGGGCCCAAAGTCCAATGAGTACCTTTAGGATTTCACAGGTCATTTTGCGACATTTGGTTTCAAGACTACTCCTCACGGTTTAGGGCCCCTAAAATGCCAGGGCAGTATAGGAACCCCACAAATGACCCCATTCTAGAAAGAAGACACCCAAAGGTATTCCGTACGGAGTATGGTGAGTTCATAGAAGATTTTATTTTTTGTCACAAGTTAGCGGAAAATGACACTTTGTGGAAAAAAACTATTAAAATCAATTTCCGCTAACTTGTGACAAAAAAAATAAAAACTTCTATGAACTCACCATACTCCTAACGGAATACCTTGGGGTGTCTTCTTTCTAAAATGGGGTCATTAGTGGGGTTCCTATACTGCCCTGGCATTTTAGGGGCCCTAAACCGTGAGGAGTAGTCTTGAAACAAAAATGACCTGTGAAATCCTAAAGGTACTCATTGGACTTTGGGCCCCTTAGTGCAGTTAGGGTGCAAAAAAGTGCCACACATGTGGTATCGCCGTACTCGGGAGAAGTAGTATAATGTGTTTTGGGGTGTATTTTTACACATACCCATGCTGGGTGGGAGAAATACCTCTGTAAATGACAATCTTTTGATTTTTTTACACACAATTGTCCATTTACAGAGGTATTTCTCCCACCCAGCATGGGTATGTGTAAAAATACACCCCAAAACACATTGTACTACTTCTCCCGAGTACGGCGATACCACATGTGTGGCACTTTTTTGCACCCTAACTGCGCTAAAGGGCCCAAAGTCCAATGAGTACCTTTAGAATTTCACAGGTCATTTTGAGAAATTTCGTTTCAAGACTACTCCTCACGGTTTAGGGCCCCTAAAATGCCAGGGCAGTATAGGAACCCCACAAATGACCCCATTTTAGAAAGAAGACACCCCAAGGTATTCCGTTAGGAGTATGGTGAGTTCATAGAAGATTTTATTTTTTGTCAAAAGTTAGCGGAAAATGACACTTTGTGAAAAAACACAATTAAAATCAATTTCCGCTAACTTTTGACAAAAAAATAAAATCTTCTATGAACTCACTATACTCCTAACGGAATACCTTGGGGTGTCTTCTTTCTAAAATGGGGTCATTTGTGGGGTTCCTATACTGCCCTGGCATTTTAGGGGCCCTAAACCGTGAGGAGTAGTCTTGAAACGAAATTTCTCAAAATGACCTGTGAAATTCTAAAGGTACTCATTGGACTTTGGGCCCTTTAGCGCAGTTAGGGTGCAAAAAAGTGCCACACATGTGGTATCGCCGTACTCAGGAGAAGTAGTATAATGTGTTTTGTGGTGTATTTTTACACATACCCATGCTGAGTGGGAGAAAGATCTCTGTAAATGGACAATTGTGTGTAAAAAAAATTAACAAATTGTCATTTACAGAGATATTTCTCCCACCCAGCATGGGTATGTGTAAAAATACACCCCAAAACACATTATACTACTTCTCCTGAGTACGGCAATACCACATGTGTGGCACTTTTTTGCACCCTAACTGCGCTAAGGGGTCCAATGAGCACCTTCAGGCTTTACAGGGGTGCTTACAATTTAGCACCCCCAAAAATGTCAGGACAGTAAACACACCCCACAAATGACCCCATTTTGGAAAGTAGACACTTTAAGGTATTCAGAGAGGAGCATGGTGAGTCCGTGGCAGATTTCATTTTTTTTTGTCGCAAGTTAGAAGAAATGGAAACTTTTTTTTTTTTTTTTTCACAAAGTGTCATTTTCCGCTTACTTGTGACAAAAAATAATATCTTCTATGAACTCACTATGCCTCTCAGTGAATACTTTGGGATGTCTTCTTTCCAAAATGGGGTCATTTGGGGGGTATTTATACTATCCTGGAATTCTAGCCCCTCATGAAACATGACAGAGGGTCAGAAAAGTCAGAGATGCTTGAAAATGGGAAAATTCACTTTTTGCACCATAGTTTGTAAACGCTATAACTTTTACCCAAACCAATAAATATACACTGAATGGTTTTTTTTTTATCAAAAACATGTTTGTCCACATTTTTCGCGCTGCATGTATACAGAAATTTTACTTTATTTGAAAACTGTCAGCACAGAAAGTTAAAAAAAATCATTTTTTTGCCAAAATTCATGTCTTTTTTGCTGAATATAATAAAAAGTAAAAATCGCAGGAGCAATCAAATAGCACTAAAAGAAAGCTTTATTAGTGACAAGAAAAGGAGCCAAAATTCATTTAGGTGGTAGGTTGTATGAGCGAGCAATAAACCGTGAAAGCTGCAGTGGTCTGAATGGAAAAAAAGTGGCCGGTCCTTAAGGGGTAGAAAGCCCTAGGTCCTCAAGTGGTTAAGCTGCTCCAGACCTTGTCTCAGATTTCTACACCTTTAAACCTATTTTTGTGCTGAAACTGGACTCAAAATACAGAGGAATTCCACCCACCACGACCAAGGCTACAACTACAACCAACCAGAACAATCGGATTACTTTGGATGGCAGAGATTTAAACTGGATTGAAATCCTCCATGAAGCTTACCTCTGCTGAACACACCAAGCCTCCTAACAGCTGACCTGAAACAAGACCTTCAACCTCTCTGGAAACTTGATTGCCTGTGATTGCCCTCACTCCACCCTGTGAGTAATCCTTTATACATTATCCAAGGCATATGCACCAAGTGACTATTTTCCACATTTATGTTATCATTTATCTTCTAAAACAAGGAACTTTACTTAAAATAAATCTATGATCCAACTCTGTGTAGGAATGAAAGGATTTTGCACAGATCCCCTTTGATCCCAGCAGGACTCCAGAAGTACAAGCTATCTGAACAAGTCTATTGTCTCTAATGTCAACATACAAATACTCATCAAAGGACCTTTTCTCTGCCTGCCCTCCCAAGAATCAATTACAAATTAACACCTCTCTGGCTCTTCTCTTAAAATCCTTTGGGATACTCAGGAAATGCAGAAGGGGGCGGAGAGGTAGTGGATCCAAGTATAAAAAACATATTTGCCCTCAGAAAAGCTTAATCACAGCTACACTCTGCAATGCCAGATCGATAAATAATAAGACTGCAACTATACATGACCTAATAGAGCTCTCTGATTTGACCTTTTTGACAGAGACCTGGCTTGGGAAGCATGCAGGCCCAACTCTTGAAGCAACCGTGCCGGCCAATTATTCAATCTTGCACTGTGAGAGACAAGTCGGCAAGGGTGGGGGGGTTGCCATATGCTTCAGATCCTCCTTGAACATAAGGCCCCTGCCCATATTCCCCACTGAAACCTTTGAATGTATTGCAGCTCAACTGTCAGCAGAAGTAAACATCAACATATTGCTCATATACCGCCCCCCAAAAAATGGTCCAGCCTTTCTTAAGGAAATATCTGAACTCTTATCCTGCGTAACAGTGGAACACCCTAGATGGATCATCCTGGGAGACTTCAATGCATGGGTGGATGATCACGACTCCCAGCTAGGAAGTGAACTACTTCTCATAATGAATGAACTGGGTTTCTCTCAGGCTATCAACCTCCCCACCCATACGAAAGGGCACACCCTGGATCTTATATTTCATTCCGGACTTTTAATATCACACATGGATATAAACCCAGTGGTATGGTCAGACCACCACACCATCCACTTCTCTCTGACAGCACCAGCGATAAAACACAGAGGGAAAGAACTCATAAAATACCGTTCACTGAAAGATGTCTCACCCCAGCACGTTCAGAATATCCTCAACTTCGACGCATTAACCAATCATTGCGCAGACCCAGACTCCATGGTCCTGATATACAACCATGCAGTGTCATCTGCCTATGACGCCCTCGCTCCATTTCGCATCAAACGATCTACACCACTTCACCATGCACGGTGGTTTGACAGCTCACTAAAGGACCTAAAGAAAGAAGTGCGCAGACTAGAAAGGAAGTGGCGAAAATCTCAGAATTCAAAAGATAAACACACCCTTGTCTCTCACCGGGAAAGCTACCAAAATGCGATCACCAAGAAAAAATCCTCCTACCTATCACAGGAGATCGCAAAGGCCGCCAACAGACCAGCCCAACTATTCCGCACAGTTGATAGACTATGTAATCCATCCTGTCTAAAACCCACTATAACTCCCTCAAAGGAGCTATGTGAGAAATTTGCCTGCTACTTTGCTGACAAAGTATCTTCTATTCGGTCTCTCATTCAGTCCACAGCACCCAAGACTCATGCAACTAATGGAAATAGCTGCAAAAACAACCTAACACCCTGGACTGATTTCAAAAGTATTAGTGAGGAAGAGATCTCAGACATCCTCTGTCGTCTCCGCCAGACAACCTGCGACCTGGACCCTGGACCAACTAAACATATGCTGAAATGCCCTGACCTGCTTGGTCCAGCATTTCACAAAATAGTAAATTGCTCTCTGCAAGCAGGGAGGTTTCCTACCTCTCTAAAAGAAGGAATCATCAAGCCCCTTCTTAAAAAACCTTCCATGGATCCAGATGCTATGAGCAGCTACAGACCTGTCTCCAACCTCCCCTTCTTAGGCAAAGTTATTGAAAAGGCTGTCTATCTGCAACTTGAAACCAGGCTGTCAGTAAACAACATCCTGGACCCTCTACAATCTGGCTTTAAGAAACACCACAGCTGTGAAACAGCCCTCATCCAAGTCTGCAACGATCTGCTCATGGCAAGGGACAGAGGGGAATGCTCCATCCTAATCCTGTTGGATCTCTCAGCTGCTTTTGATACAGTTGACCATGAAATCCTGCTTAACAGACTGCAGGAGTACTGTGGCATCAGTGGATCAGTCCTCCAGTGGTTCAGATCATTCCTGACTGACAGAACACAGAGAGTATCCCTAGGACCTATAATGTCCAAACCTGCACCTCTACAATTCGGAGTGCCACAAGGATCAATCCTATCCCCTCTGCTGTTTGCAATCTACATGTTGCCACTCGGTACACTTATCCAACGACATGGCCTGACGTACCACTGCTACGCCGATGACACACAGCTATACCTGTCCTTCAAACCTGGTGGAACAGACCCTACCCCAAAAATAAACTCTTGCTTAGCTGAGCTTCAGGCATGGATGAATGATAACTGGTTGAAACTGAATGCTGACAAAACTGAGGTCCTGTTTGTCCAAAGCCAGTGCTCGCCATCAAAACAGCTCTATCCTAAAGCAACATCAGGATTGGGAATTCAGACATAAACAGCTCCAACCTTGTGCGCAGCCTTGGCGTACTAATCGATGGGGAATTGAGTTTCAGAAACCAAATTTCATCTGTAGTTAAATCTTCCTTCTTTCATCTGAAGAACATTGCAAAGATTAAACATCTGATTCCCCCAGAGGATCTTCAAACCCTAGTCCACGCCTTCATCACATCACGGCTGGACTACTGCAATGCCCTTTATGCTGGCCTCCCCAAAAAAGACCTGCGTCGCCTGCAATTAGTGCAGAATGCTGCTGCCAGATTGCTAACAAACCAGCCTCGCCACTGTCACATTACACCGATCCTTCGCTCACTGCACTGGCTACCAGTAGAATGGAGAATACTCTTCAAGATTGGACTGCTGACATTCAAATCCCTGCACAATCTGGGCCCTGGATACATGAAGGACTTGCTGAAGCTGCACCACACCTCTCACAACCTCAGATCAGCAAGTTCTATAAACTTGGTCACTCCCAGAGTGCACCTCAAAAAATCTGGAGACAGAGCCTTCTGTCATGCTGCCCCTACTCTTTGGAACTCCCTGCCACACCCAGTAAAGACAGCACCATCCCTGGAGCTATTCAAATCCAGACTGAAAAGCCACCTGTTTAGCCTGGCATTTCCAGATTTATAAAATTCTTCCTCTGTACCACGATGGTCGGAGCCATGCTTATGCGCTTTGAGTCCCACGGGAGAAAAGCGCTTTACAAATGTTATTTGTTGTTGTTGTTGTTGTTGTTAAAAAGAAATAAATTACACAAATAAATGCAAATCGAAGTCCCTATTAAGTCCCAACGGGTTTAAAGTTCCTAGTTTGTGTATCCACATGACTTCTCTCTTTTTGAGGAGTAGGATTCTATCCCCTCTCCGTCTCAATTTTGGTATATGGTCTATGACCATAAATTTCAAGTCGGTATCACGATAATCGACCTCTCTCCAATGTCGCGGTACAGGAAGATCAGATGTCCCTCCCCTGACAGAGCTCCTATGTTGTGATATACGATCCCGCACCTTTTGCGTAGTTTCGCCAATGTACCAAAGCCCACACGGGCATGAAAGTAAGTACCGTATATACTCGCATATAAGCCGAATTTTTGAGCACAAAAAAAGTGCTCAAAAGTACCCCTTTCGGCTTATATGCGGGTCACCAACGCTTGGGGGTCACCTCAGTATGGGGGTCACTTGCTATTCTGCCCCCGAGTGTCAGTTTGTGCCTTTGCTAACGTGATTTGTTGACCCCCAGTGCCCGTTCGTGTCTCAGCACTTGCCTCTTCCTTGGTCAGCCAGCACTTGCCTCTTCCTTGCTCAGCGCGCCCAGCGTTCTAATTGATGTCAGCATGACGGGCAGGAAAGCGGGACGGATCTCCTCCACTTCGCATCCAGATATCCTTGGGTCCCGCTTTCCCTGCATGTGGGTTGCCATTGTCGGAGGGGAGGCGAGCGCGCAGAACGGAACGTGTTCATTCGGAACACCGTGCGCTCCTCCATGCATTATCCCTATTGGCCGGGCAGAGACAACAGGCGGGACAGCTGTCCAATCAGGGCAGAGGTAGGCGGGTCTACTCTCTTGTAGCTGCGAGCTCAGTGCTCGGAGCAAGTAGGCGTGACAGTGCTGCTGTGTATCTGTGTGAGGTGTCCGCAGCAGCCTGTCAGCGTGAAAACAGAGAGAGGTAAATGGCTGATAGACAGTGTAGCATAATTGTGTCTTGTTGGCTGGCTGCATAGCGTTATTTCTTCTATATGGGGTGATTCTTGCATTGCACATAGGGGTGCTTGTTGCATGTTATATAGAAGTGGTTGTTGCAATTCATATAGGGGTTAATGCTGATGGCAGGGAGGACCCCCCAGCAGCATTAACCCCCATATGAATTGCAACAACCAGCCTATATAACATGCACAATCACCCCTATGTGCAATGCAAGAATCACCCTATATAGTATGCTGCAATAACCCCCATATACCCCATATACTGTACATAAGTGATTCTTGCATTGCACATAGGGGTGATTGTGCATGTTATATAGGCTGGTTGTTGCAATTCATATGGGGGTTAATGCTGCTGGGAGGTCCTCCCTGCCATCAGCATTAACCCCTATATGAATTGCAACAAGCACTTCTATATAACATGCAACAAGCACCCCTATGTGCAATGCAAGAATCATCCTATATGGTATGCTGCAATAACCCCATATACCCCATATACTTAAGTGAGTACAATTATTTAAAATAAACGCTTGATGCAGCTGCAAATGAATATTACATACTAACCTCACCGTCCGTTCCTCTCAGAAGCTCACTATTTGCTTCTTACAGTGATCCCTTCCAATACTGACAATATTTTGTCAGAACTGAAATATACCAGTTGCTGTCAGTTATATATCAACTGCTGGCAGTTACAACTGAATGTGCAAGATAATGGCCATGTTTCCATATGGCTCAAGTGGGTGATATTACAGTTTAACAGTGTGCTGACCAGGAAGCTGTTATGGGGTAATGGCCATTTTCAAAATGGAATTAAATTTATTACGGTGCACAAACAGGACGCTGGATAGGAGAAAGAGATTGATGAATAACCCCATATACTGAAGTGATTCTTGCATTACACATAGGGGTGATTGTGCATTTTATATGGGGGTAGTTGTTGCAATTCATATGGGGGTTAATGCTGCTGGGGGGCGGGTCCTCCCTGACAGCAGCATTAACCCCTATATGTATTGCAACAACCACCCCTATATTACATGCAACAAGCACCCATATTTGCAATGCAAGAATCACCCTGTATGGAATGCTGCAATAACACCATATACCTGTATAATTCCCCATATGGCTGCTGCAGACTACCGGTATCTGTTCCATACTGGAGTGATTCTTGTATTTGGTGATTGTTGCAATAACCCCCATGTACAATGCAACAACCACCCCCGTATTAGATTCAACAATCACCCCAATGTAAAATGCAACCCAGTATGGAACGCTGCAATGACCCCCATAGTAACGCAAGAACCACCCCTATATGAAATGCAACAATCATCCCTGTATGGAATGCTGCTATAACCCCCATATTAAAAAAAATGCAACAATCACCCCTATAAAAAAAATGCAACAAACATCCCTGTATGCAACTACCCTATACATAGTTCAGAATGCTGTGCTGCCCTATACCTGTCTAGGGAGACTTACTTGTAACAGGGAGCACATTAGGCTATGGTGGCCAGTACATCTAGTTATGTGGAGGGGCTGGCCAATACTGGGGGCACATTTGGCTATGGAGAGGGGGGGGGGGGCAGTGTGTGAATGCTTTTGTACATTCTCAAAATGGTGGCAGCTTATGGTAGTTTTCCCCCATTATGCCAGAATTTTCTTTTCTTTTTTTTTTAGAAATGGATATCAGTAATCCAGCACCAAAGCGAAAACGCAAGTCTTACGTAGCAGCTTTCAAGGTCAAGGTTGTGACAAGAGCAGAAGAGAGCAATAACAGTATTGCAAGTAGGGAATTTGGAGTTGATGAAAAACAAGTGAGGGAGTGGCGGAAAATGAAGACTGAATTGACACAGATTCCCAAAGCTAAAAAAGCTCTACGTTGTCCAACGACTCCTTATAAGGCTCTGGAGAGTGAATTGCACAAATGGGTTCTAGAGTGTCGGCAAAATGGTTACTGTGTAACACGCATGGGAATACGGCTACGTGCCCTTCAAATGGCAAAAGAAGACAAGTACAAAGTACCAGGCATTGAAAACTTTGCTGCGTCAGCAGGATGGTGTACCCGTTTCATGAATCGGTTTGGCCTATGCTTGCGACAAAGAACCAAGATTTCGCAGAAGTTGCCGCAAGACCTTACAGAAAAAGTGACGTCTTTCCATTCGTTCATTATCAAACAGAGGAGGCTTTATAATTATGACCTGGGAGACATAGGAAACATGGATGAAACTGCCATGACATTTGATCTTCCAAGCAATAGAACTGTGACAAGTATGGGAGAAAAAACGATTTTTGTCAGAACCACAGGAAATGAAAAAAATCATTTCACAGTTGTCCTGTCATGTTTGGCTAATGGAACCAAGCTGCGGCCTGTCATCATTTTTAAAAGAAAGACCTTGCCAAAAAATGTCAAATTCCCACCACGAATTACTGTGCGCGCACAAATTAAAGGCTGGATGGACGAAGAAGGAACAAAAAAATGGCTGGCAGAAGTTTAGAATGGGCGACCAGGAGCAGCCTTAAAGAAAAAACCATCTTTGCTGGTTTGGGATATGTTCAGGGCCCACATATCCAATGACACAAAAGAATTGGCAAAGTCACATCAAGTTACTTTAGGTGTTATTCCAGGTGGACTAACATCTGTATTGCAGCCCCTGGATGTTTCTTTAAACAAACCCTTTAAAGATCGTGTGCGCAAGATGTGGCATGAATGGATGTCATCTGGTCAACCCCGACTGACAAAAGGCGGAAATCTAATGAAGCCAAGCATAGAACTTATTACACAGTGGGTTCGAGATGCATGGGAAGACATTCCTGAAGAGATGGTGCGACGTGCCTTCCTGAAATGCGGCATAAGCAATGCTTTGGATGGCAGTAAGGACAGTGCTTTATACGAGGATGACAGCAGTGATGGGGATGAAAATGAAGTCAGTGATGAAGACATTTACGCTGATGGCCCCACACCACTTGCAGATGCGTTTGCAGATACGGAAGATGAAGAATCCAGTTTTGAGGGATTTTAACTGTTTTAGTTTGGTTGCTGGTTGTCCCCTTAAGTTATTGTTTACCATAAACCATATTGTCTTGGTTGAGCCTACCGGTATTCTCAGCTAGAGCTAGTTTACCAAAGTTATCGTATGTTTCTCTAGTCCTTTTAAAGATATTGCAAGTTGGACAGCTTCACTGTAGAGTCTTGAGTCATAGCTACCGTATAATGAGCCTATACCAAAATGTAGTGCTGTTATTACTTACACTCATGTTCTTTTCTTTTAAATAAATATTTTAAAACATACCATATACTGCATTGATGTCTGAATTAATGTAATGTTATTGGCATTTACTTTTTGATACTCAGGAGCCAATGCATTATATGAGAGTCATTTATTTTATCCTGATTTTTGGGGGAAAAGTGGGTACCTCGGCTTATATGCGGGTCGGCTTATATGCGAGTATATACGGTAAACCACATAGGTGCTCTGGCAGGTGAGGAAATGTCTGATCTCGTGTCCCCTACCAAATGTGTTACGCTTGTGCATATGAATGCATTCAGTACATGACAAGCACGGAAATGATCCCAGACGTTTACTGCCCAAAAAGGTGCTTGGGTGAAGGTGGACAATCTGCTCGTACCAATCTGCTGCCCAGCTCATTATCATCAGCTATTGGAGGTTGACGAAATTCTGGAATTTCCGGATAAGCACTGCCCAAGATGTGCCAGTGTTTCCTGATGCAAGACATAATTTTGTTAGAAAAGCCATGGTATTGGCACACAAATGGTAACCGGTTATTACTTGCATCAGATCTCGCTGGCACATCAATGTCATCATTGTTAGGTGAAACGATTTTTTTCAACTCATTCTGGACTAGGTTTTCAGGATACCCCCGCTCTGTGAGCTTATCAACCATCTGCTGCCTTCTCGTCTCCATACAATCGTGGTCAGTAACAATAAGTTCAACGCGGAGCAATTGGCTCTTTGCTATAGAACGGAAGACGGCAGGTGGGTGAAAGCTTCCAAAGCGGAGGAGTTGGTTCCGATCTGTGGGTTTTTGATAGAAATCAGAGACCAGGGCACCATCTTGGTATTTGATCAGAGTGTCGAGAAAACTAATCTCAAACCGATTGTATATAATCTCAAACTTTATGTTGGGATGGCAAGAGTTGAGTTGTTTGTGAAATTCGAGCGGGGGTCCAATGTGGCCCCTCCAGACAGCAAAGACGTAGTCTATGAAACGCCACCACACACCGCAGTGTGTGGCGAACGTTTCATTATCATAGATTCTGGAGGTAATATTTCTCCTTGAATAAGGAGTAATTATTACCCAACACAAATTGAAACAATGTTTCAAAAAAACTGATCTGTGCATCAGTATATTCGCTGCTTTCTCTGATCAAATCAATGCATGCCCTGATCCATTCATCCTGTGGTATAGAGGTATAAAGGGATGATACATCCCAAGTTACCAACCATATGTCATCTGTAGGGTTAAGCTTAAGGGCAGACACTTTAGACAAAAAATCCCCAGTATCGCGTATATAGGATGGTATGCTTTTAACCAGAGGTGACAACACCTTGTCCAATAGTGTGGCACAGGGGGTGAACACCGAGCCTATGCCCGCCGCTATTGGATGACCAGGAGGTTTGGTTGGGTGTTTATGCACCTTCGGCAAAGTATATAAGACAGGTGTTATTGGGTGCATAACAAATAAGAAATCACTTAAATCACGGGCTATCACATGGTCATGAATCGCTTCATCCAAAATGGACCGTAAAGCAGATTTCAGCTGTGGGGCGGGATCACCTGGTACTATTTTATAGACCTTATCATCAGACAATTGGTGCAATATCTCACTCACATAATCTTCATTGTCCATAATTACCAGGTCCCCGCCTTTGTCAGCAGGCTTTAATACAATGTCCCTTCTCTTGCTAAGATTAAAGAGTGCAGTTTTTTCTCCAAGGCTCAAATTATTGCTAGTAAAGTCCTTCTTCTGTGATCTCAAAATGTTATCAATATCTGTAGTCACTTTATCAATGAACATCTCAGCCGCACTATAGGTAGTAGGAGGTACAACTCGACACTTAGGGAACAAGCTAAAACGTTTGCTATTCAAAGTGACACTAGTGTCAGCCCTAATGACACTTGGACGCAATAAAAAGTGAACCTTGATTCTAATCTGTCTAAACAGTCTATATGCATCCTGTTTAACAGTAAAGCTGTCTATGACAGTTCTAGGTGCATAACCAAGTCCTCTATTGAGGACACATACCTCTTCTGTAGATAGTTCGGCTGAGGAAAGATTCATAATGGAGTCTACCGCCGCTGGCTGCGGGTGACTCGGCGTTCTGGTGGGTCGGTTGACAGAGCTGAAGTGGAGGCGGGTGCTATGGTGCTTCCGCCTGGCGCGGCGGTGTCTCTTTGTTGTTTTCTTCTGCGCCGTACCTGGCGTGTGCCCCGGCCTAAAAAACGGCCTGATGCTGGTGATGAAGACCCAGACGTGGGTATTGAGGAGGAGGAGGAGGTGTGTGTGTGTGTGTGTGTGTGTGTGTGTGTGTGTGTGTGTGCGTGCGTGCGTGCGTGCGTCCGTCCGTCCAATCAGTGATTATGCTTAGCACTCCAAAATTGTGTCTACTATACCTATAATTATGAAATGTGCCAGTACTACCCAATATTAAAGGGGACCCCCCACACACATCCTCTCCAATTTTTTTAAAGGGGAACATATCCCTTTATTTAATGCTACCATTATTACCATTTATTTAGTGCTACCATTAAAACTTATATCTTTTACTTTGTGAATAAAAGTCCAGTGATTTATTAAAACACTATCCATATCCCCTAACTAGCCTTACCCTCACAGTAATAGTTCAAAATCTATTGTGACACACACAATGCAATTCTATCCAGTCATGATGACTTCAGATCATGCATCCTCCACCTTATCACCTGCTGCTAAGCAGTAACTATTCCCTACATATGTAGGCCGAACTTTATCACCTCCAACCATATCTTACAACCCTACACCCTACAACAACCCTGACAATTACCAATCTCTCAATCGTCTGATATGAAACAATTTATATAAATCTCTATGTTGAGACCCAGCGGATGCAATGTCCTCATCTTATATATCCACTAAGTCTCCAACCTGAAGATCTCGTCTTATGGCATCCTCGCCATTTATATGGCAACTTTTGTAACGCTGAAAAATGTATAGCGATGGATCTTTTCCATGGTGAGGTAAAAGTGTCTAGATAAACTATGACCCTCCACCCCATTTTCAATGTTCCTAACATGTTCTGACATTCTGTCTTTTAGCCGTCTGGTGGTCCTGTCTATATATTGATACCCGCATGGGCACCATGCCACATATACAACATGTGTGGAATTACATGTCTCTAATTCTGAAAATTTCCCCAGTTTCATAGGAGGAAACTGTTTGTCTCTTCTGAGACACCATCTTATTACAAGCATTGCATTACCTACATGGAAAGAACCCAGTCTAACCTAAAAAATTCCCCATAATTCTCCTGGGCCCATCAGCATACGTAGGTACCTGCATGCTCTGAAGATTTGGAGCTTTTTTATATATAAGTTTTGGTCTTGGGGGTAGATGTTGGGCTAATATACAGTCACTTAATAATACATTCCAATGTCTTTTTTTACTTTTTTCTATCAACTTATGCTGACTATTATAGTCCAACAGTATTGAAAATTTCTGAGCTACTTCACTCTGGCCTTCTATGCGGGGCCTGTCTTTCAACATTGATTGATCTATAAATTTGTTCCACTTTCTTTAATTCCTCTATCAGCATCTCACATTTATATCCCCTTTCTTCAAAACGTTCCACCACCACCGTTTCTACTTTGATGGAGGAAATCCGCTTGTTTGGTGCAATTTCTTTTAATTCAAATAAATTGCCCTTTGGGGCTATTACGCAACCAGGTCCTATGGTGGCAACTATTAGTAGGTATATACCCATTCCGATCCGTCTTTTTAAAATGGGTCTTAGTTCTCACGTTGACATTATCCCTATATAAAGTTAAATCCCAAAAAATCAGTTATGAATGGATCCCACTTCACAGTCAGCTTAATTCCCACTGAATTATCATTCAATTTCTCTACTATACTGTGTTAACATATCTTCTCCCCCTCCCAAACCCATAAGAGGTCATCTATATACCTCCACCAATTCTTGAGGCGATTACTTTCTTGCAGTTGTAAAATACCTTGTTCCCACTAACTCATAAAAATATGAACGTAACTGGGGGCGTATTTCACCCCCACCGCACACCCCACCTGTTGCCTATAAAAGTCACCACCCTACCAAAAGTAATTGTGATTTAATGAATATTCCAGTAACCTAATAATACATTCTATTTGTTGTCCCTTTAGTGTTCCCTGTTCCAGCAATGCCCCCTCCGCCACCCTCATCCCCTCAAAATGGGGGATGATGGTATAGAGAGAGGATACATCAGCAGTCACAAGTACACTATGTTCCCCCAACACCACCCCCTCCAACTTCTGTATCATTTGCTTGGTGTCTTTAATTAAGTGTGCCAAAGTTTCTACTACTTGCTGCAAAAAGAAATCGATATACTCACCAATACGTTGATTCAAACCTCCAATTCCACTAGCTATTGGACGACCTGGTGGTCGGTTCAAATCTTTATGTATCTTAGGGTTCTGATGACTGGTATCCTAGGGGCATCTGGCTGTAGGTACCCGAATTCTGCATCTGTAATTATGCAAGCATCTAACCCATACCTCCAGTATCTCACACAATTCTTATATTGATTAATGGGATTTCCTCTCAATTTCTCATATGTATATGCATCCTCCACCAACCTATCCATCTCTTCAATATATTGATGCTTACTCAAACCCACCACCCCACCCCCCTTATCTGCAGGTCTTATCACAATGTCCTCCTTTTTCCTTAATCCTTCAATAATCTGCATAGCCGGATCCTTGCAAGCACTATTTATTCTATCTACATTTTTAACTATCAGACTTTTAAATAAACATTTCCACCATATTTCCTCTAGATTGATCCAGTGGGTTAAATTTAGACCTATTCTTAAGGTTTGTATGCCGAAACCCCTCATATGATGTTTCCCTCCTAGTTTCTCCCAGTTTCCTCAAAAAGTATATATACTAACCCGTTTGCTTGTTGTCCTATAACCCCTGATTACGTTGTGAGCCGAAACCAAGGTCGGGAAGGAGAGCGGGCTACTCTTCAAATGATCAGAAACGGTCTGATGGTGTATAAGGTGTATGAGACTTTACAGTACATACAGAGATACCTTAGAAGCGACTTGATGCAATTGGGGTCCAGTTTGCATGGACCCTCAATGTAAGTTATACTGTATGCTTTTTTTTTTTTTAACAATATATTTATTTATTGAATCAAGAATAGAGTGTACAAACATTGACAAACAGTTGAAAACACAAAACCAAGCAGATGTTGGATTTATATAGATAATTCGCAATACAGGCATTGTGTGAACAGGTTCAACATGTCAAATAACGGAGGGGTATAGGGATACATAAGAGAGTTTGCGTATTGAAATCAATTCTACATCATTATTCTTATAGTTAGAAGGGAGTAAAACAGAGAAAAAATCTCGTCCTCATACTAAGAAACTCTCATTGCGTCAGTTGTTTGTTCACCCCCTCACGATTCTAGTTTAGCCTGTTCTGGTGAGGCGAGATATTGTTTGAATCACTCTAGCATTTAAAGGGGTAAGTGTGTTCTTCTTAAGAGTAATAATCAGAGATTATGTCTCCCCATGGCACAACAGCAACTTTTTATGTGTATACTATAGAATGAAGTCTAGCTTTTTAAAGCTCCGGGACTCCTGCCTCTTGAGGTGTCTGTCCAGTTAGGGGCCCCCTTATCCATAGATAGGGAGATACATAGAGAGAAAAGAGATGAAGCTCCGGGAAGGGCCAAGTAGGCCAGTCTTTATTAGTTTCTCATAATATCCTTATAAGTCTCCTTGTCCGTAAAGTCATACCACAACGCCCATGTTCTGGTGAATTTATCAGGTTTTTCCTGTTTAAGAGAGATTAGCTCCTCTATGTTAGCTATTGTCTGGACCCTCTCCAACCACATCTTAACTGAAGGTGGGTTATACTGTATGCTTTTAATCTGTGGTTTGGAGCATTGAATAAAGTGTAACCCACTGTTGTTTATAAACTAAGCCTGTGTCATAGTTTTGTACCCTGGTGGTGACCACATCTATTATTGAGCACTGGTGTCTGCAGGCTACAACAGTGGAGTGGTAGAAATGACAGTGCTGAGGATTTTTAGGCACTTGTGTATATTATTCCACTGTGCAGTGGAGAACCTCTAGCAGCTGACCTAATTCCGTTTTGGCGCTCATATCTTTTTTCTTCATGTACGAGTTGAAGGAAAGCTACTGATTTATTCAGCTTGGTTTGCCCCATTTCTTTAGTATATGAAGGTAGATAAACATGGTTATCTAGATTTGTCCTTCTTCCCAAAATAAAGGTAACCAGATGTACCTCATGCTCATCCCAGAGTTACATGTGCACCCTGCTCCATCTATAGACATTTTGATCATACTTCTACCTCTTTGTCACAAGTGGCACCCTATAGATACTCATTTGTTACCCCTTCTTTGCTCTATAATCACTTGTAACCCTTTTTTTCCTCTATAGATTGTTGAAATTGCCCTACTTCTTCCTCTTACAGATATTAAGTTTTGTACTCTCTCTCACTCACTCTGTATAACGTATGTAAAGTGCATGATGGCACAGGAGAATAACAGTCTAGCAACGTTTCAACGTTGCCATCTTTTGCAGAATTTCTCAATGCTATGTCCAAAGTCACAATGGCTTCAGTTAATATAACACAATGTGAAATAAGGAGGCATGTTCCAATTATGGGTGTTGGGTTGGAAAAAGAGATTGTTAGTTGACGTTTTGACACGGATGAATGGATGATTGTGGCGACAATAAAGAGAGCATAGTGTAATTTTTTTTCATCACATATCCAGGGGGACATAAGTGGCAAAATATTCAATAGATGAGAGTTAAAATGGAAAGTTAGCAAGGGAAACAAATAGTATCCTAACTGAAAGGTGGCAGGGGAACAAATAGTGGACAAAATGAGGGTATAGCAGGAGTTCATATTTTTGATCAGTAGCGTTCTATTAGCACGGCTCACCTAATCGATTAAAGTCAGGGGCAATTAGAGACCTAATTTATATTTAATGGTTCACATAGAACTGGATTCATCTTTGCATTAGAAGACAGCACAAGGGGAGTTGTAAAAAGAGGAGAGCTCTCTGATTGCTGTTGAAGTCGATGTTTTTTTTTTTTTGTGGATGCCGATATTTACATTTATGCATGGAAAGCGAAGGAGAAATAGTGTGTGGGGGTGGGGAGGCGGTAGAGGGAATACATATGGAAAATGCATATGGAGATAAAAAAAAATGTATCTTATATTACAGGAAAATTACAGTTACAGTTCAATACTCTGCCATATACTTGCAGTATATATTATTAGTTTTTATTCCTTTAGGTTTGTTTTTTTAATGTTATCAAGCTTTAATAAATTGTAAAAATTCTAATTTTAAATGGACAAAAAATACTTTTTTGAGATTTATTAGAAAAGCTGTATATTGTGCCTTTACTATTTGAGCCCATGGTCATGTGGGTCCAGGAAAAAGATTTCTATTATCATCCTTTTCAGTACGGAAAATAAAAGAGAAATACCCCGACCCAAATAATACACACACAGGATTCAAATGGAAATAAGATGACGAAATGCTAATGCTGTACACTTTAGAAGATTGAAAAATAAATTTGACTACGTCTAGTATTTAAATAAACATTCTACTTTCAAACTCAATACAATATTTTTATTTTAAAAAATGTCTTTTTTAAATAATTATACTGTATTTCATTATTTAAATAACTGTGTAAAATTTTTATAATACAGTAAAATGTCACAAATAGTATATTCAGCTAAAGTAAATATTCGGGTATAGTAAATGACCTAATGACCTCTTCAAGCCATGTCCAATCTCCACTAAAAATCCATGGGAGCAAGGTCTGATATAAAATATAACATGGGGTATAGTGTTTTTTTGTTTTTTTTTTACCTTCACACATGCACGCACGCTCGCTCGCTCGCTCACTCACTCTCGCTCTCTCTCTCGCTCTCTCTGTGTGCAGCCTTCCTGCAACGACAAAAGAAAAAACCCATTGACATTGGAATTGTAACTGATACACTGTGCGAGGGCAGTGAATGACCCAATGAAGGAGCCTTGTCCCGCCTACGGGAAAAAACGACACCAGTTAACACTAAAAATCTACAGTTAACACACAGGGCAAAGAGTTAATATGAATGGCAAATACAATATGTATTTATGTGGAATACCTTTGGACTTTTTACCCACTACTTTTGAAGGTTAAAAATTGTGTATTACATTTGTTAAAAATAATGTATGTTCTATTTAAACCTGTAGTTTATAAAAAAAAACAAAAAAAACATTTAATTTACTTAAAAGTATGTATAAATGCTGCGGATATATTTTGTTGTGGTAGGCCCTGTTCACACTGCACGCGTTTCCAGCCGCGTTTTAGAAACGCGTGCAGGAAGCCGACACGCACGACATCAGACAGTGCATAGAGTGCACTGTCTGATGTTCACACTACATGTGTTCCAGACCAGTGCGGTCCGGGAACGCATGCTGCACGCATTTTTTACAGAAACGCATGGCTGACCAATTCACTTCAGTGAATGGGATCAGCCAGGCAACGCATACAAACGCGGATGGCGTGTGTTCGTATGCGTTGCGTTCCGAATGCACGGCCGTCCGTGTTTGTCATGTGAACAGGGCCTTAGAAATACAAAAATATATTAAAAAAAACAAACGATTTTTTTCACATAATTACTTTAAATAACAACAGAAAACACATTTAAAATAGTAGCAAAAAAAGGAACGTACATATTATACTGTCTATTATTTTTTACTAATATCACACTTTGCCCAAAGGGCTCAGGCCACATAGGTACAAAGGTAATGTTAAAAATTCACACGTGGTGGGTGTCTGGTTCGTAATACCCCCACTTGTGAAAACACATGTCTTTAAAAAGCGAACAATGAAGGCTCATAAAGAATGACACTTTTGTGCGCTACCCCATGTGATTAAACAACAGTGTAGAGTTATGGGGGCTGAGGGTCTTTACTGATCCCCCACACCTATATGATCACGTGGGGTGTAGCTATCTCCTCCTACCACATTCCACTCCGTTTGTGGCTGCACATGAGTCAAAGGATGCCCTGTATTAACCACTTCCGGATTCTCGGAGCGTATATACACGCCCCTGAATCCTGAAGTGTATTCCATGGAAACGGCCGCTCGTATGAGCGGCCGTTCCATGTCAGTTCCCGGAGGGTGTCTCCGTGAACACCCTGCGAGCCGATCGGCGGCTCGCAGGGTAAATGTAAACACACGGGGAAGACCTTCCCCGGTGTTTACATGTATACGGCGCTGCTGCGCAGCAGCGCCGTAGAGGAGATCGGTGATCCCCGGCCTCTGATTGGCCAGGGATCACCGGCATCTGATAGGCTAAAGCCTATCCCATCAGGCGCAGGACGGAAATCCGTCCTGCGCCGCTCACAGGGGGAGGGAGAGGGAGGGAAGGGGAAGGAGGCCAGGAAGCGCTGCGGAGGGGGGCTTTGAAGAGCCCCCCCCCCCGCAAGCGCAAGCAGCCGGCGGCGATCAGACCCCCCCAGCAGGACATCCCCCTAGTGGGGAAAAAAGGGGGTGAAGTCTGATCGGCCTGGCTGCTAGCTGATCGGTGCTGCGGGCTGGAGAGCCCACGCAGCACCGATCAGCGCAAAATAGCGTGGTAGGGAAGTGGTTAATGTGATAGATCCGACTCCCACAACCTATCTTGGAATTACTGTGGTAAGAGTGGTGCTAACTATCACTCACATACTATTGACCCCATAGGGGTCACTGAAACAGGTGTAAGCCTTCACAGAAGGTGTAGCTGGGGTAAATGAGGAAAGAAATATAAGGGTGCATACAAATATATACAGTGGGTGCTACTCAACATTTGTTTCTTGGATGTTTTCCTCTCTCTACTATTTTTTGCGGGTTGGGGTGACCCCTAATACTCGAGTCTAACGTTATAGTAGAGGATTCTGATTCGGAAGGAATTTCCCCCTCTGACTGAGATTCTTCTCTGTTCTGCACTGGAACCTTTTTTACTGACCAGGAATAGACTTGGTTTAGTTTGAAGTCCTCTCTATTTCTCTGAAGTTTGCGCTGTTTTCTTGTTTTGACCTCCTCTGTGTAAAGATTGATTTTACTTTCTAATTTAGCCTCCAATTTGTCAAAATCATGATGGCCAGATGCTTCTAATATCAGTTTCTGTTGTTCTTTGTTTGTTTTCTCAAGGAACTTCGAAATCTCTCGAATTCTCTTAAGAATTGTATTTGTTCGAGAGTTTGTTTTGTTTTGAGGTCTTCCCACCCTTTCATAAAATCTATGTCATCCGTGTGTGAATGAGGTTTGATTAGATTCCTTAGCCCTCTGACTGTAATACGTTCATCAAGATATGCGTTAAAACTTGCTACTTCCCAAGAGGATCGAGCATATTCTTTGTAAGTTTTATATATTTCTTTAAAACCTGGTTCAATATCCACCCGTTTTCCCAAGAATTCACCCTCTGAGTCGGTTTCAGTTGTAAGGTTAGTGTCCCTTACTACTTTTGTAAGGGAATCTAGCGTGGGGAGGTCGGCCGATAAGTATGCCATACCCCTTGAAGGGTAGAAAAAAAGAAGTGTCTGATGCACCCAAACTTTAATAATAATTCATATATTACACTATCGGAACAGTACTGGCAAAATATATCAATATCACACTTTGCCCATAGGGCTCAGGCCACATAGGTTTAAAAAAGGGTGATTACAAAGGTAATCTTAAAAATTCACACGTGGTGGGTGTCTGATTCGTAATACCCCCACTTGTGAAAACACGTCTTTAAAAAGATAATACAATACAATACAATAACATTTCTATAGCGCTTTTCTCCCATAGGACTCAAAGCGCTTAGGCTCTCTCAGATTCAGTAATTAGTAGGATGAAGTATTCACACAACAAAAGTTATATTTCTGCAAATGCCAAACTGAACAGGTGGGTTTTCAGTCTGGATTTAAACACGTCCAGGGAGGGAGCTGTCCTGATCTGTTGAGGTAAGGAGTTCCAAAACGTAGGGGCAGCATGACAGAAGGCTCTGGGACCAAAAGTTTCCAAGTGGACTCTGGGTATGACTAGATTATTAGAACCTGTTGATCTGAGAATGCGGGGATTGCTACGCAACTGCAACATATCTTTCATGTATCCAGGGCCTAAATTATTCAGGGATTTAAATGTCAGTAGGCCGATCTTGAATAGGACCCTCCATTCTATAGGTAGCCAGTGAAGGGAGTGCAGGACTGGCGTTATGTGGCAGTGACGGGGTTGGTTGGTTAGCAGTCTGGCAGCAGTATTCTGTATCAGCTGTAGTCGGTACAAGACCTTTTTTGGAAGGCCAGTGTAGAGAGCATTGCAGTAGTCCAGTCGGGATGTGATGAAGGCGTGGACTAAGGTTGGCAGATCTTCTGGGGGTATGAGGTGCTTGATTTTTGCAATGTTCTTCAGGTGAAAATAGGATGATTTCACCACAGCAGAGATTTGAGTTCTGAACTTTAAATCCCAATCAATTAGAACTCCCAGGCTACGCACATGATCAGAGCTGCGCAGATCCGTGCCTCCTATTCCCAGTGGTGAAGACTGCAAGTTAAGTTGTTTTGTTATCATGCTCTGCCCTCCTATCAGAAGGACTTCAGTTTTGTCTGCATTTAGTTTCAGCCAGTTGTCATTCATCCATTGCTGTAGTTCACGTAAGCAGGCGTTTATAGTTAGAGTTGGGTCTATCACACCAGGCTTGAAGGAAAGATATAGTTGAGTGTCGTCTGCATAGCAGTGGTATGTCAGGCCATGTTTTTGGATTAGTTTTCCCAGCGGTAACATGTAAATCGTGAAAAGCAGGGGAGAGAGGATTGAGCCCTGGGGCACCCCATACCTAAGTGATACAGGGGTAGACAGGAAGGGCCCCATAGACACTTTGTGGGTTCTGCCACTCAAGAAGGATTGGAACCACTGAAGAACTATGCCATCAATGCCGCAGTATTCCTGTAGCCTGTTTATCAAGATGTCATGGTCAACTGTATCAAAGGCTGCAGAAAGGTCTAGCAGTATGAGGATGGAGCACTCTCCTCTGTCTCTTGCCATGAGCAGGTGGTTGCATATTTGGATGAGGGCCGTTTCAGTGCTGTGGTGTTTCCTGAAGCCAGACTGGAATGGGTCATAACTGTTGTTTTGTAGGATTTTGGCTTCTAGCTGGAGGTAAACAGCTTTTTCAATTAGCTTGCCCAGAAAGGGAAGGTTAGAGACAGGTCTGTAGCTGGTCATTGCATCTGGGTCCAGGGAGGGTTTTTTGAGGAGAGGCCTGATGATTGCTTCCTTCAGTAAAGCAGGAAATATCCCTGATTTTAAGGAACAGTTAACAATTTTTAGGAATACCGGTACGAACAGGTCGGGGCAGTTCAACATGAACTGTGTTGGGCCAGGATCTAGGTCACAGGTAGTTAGGCGGACATGAAGGAGGATGCTTGATGTGACTTCTTCATCAATTTCTTTGAAGTTTGACCAAGGTGTTACATTGTCTCTGCTAATGGTCTTCGGCGCTATATTAGGCTCAGATGCTGTAAGTTGGATGTCGGACCTTATAGCGAAGACTTTGTCTGTGAAGAAATGGGCAAATTGGTCACAGAGGTCCTTTGAAGACTCGATGTTAAGTTTTTGACATGCCGGGTTGCAGAGTTTTTCCACTGTGCGGAACAGTTGGGCTGGTTTGTTAACTGCATTTGCAATCTCTTGTGATAGAAAGGATGATTTTTTTCCCGTGATTACCTTTTGGTAGCTCTTCAAGTGGAGGATTAAGGCATGTTTGTCTTCTGGGGACTGAGATTTGTGCCACAGTCTCTCAAGTTTTCGGCCTTGTCTTTTCAGCTCTTTTATAGCGTTATCAAACCACTGTGCATGATGGTGTGGAGTAAGATATTTGGTGCGCAGAGGAGCAATGGTCTCAAACAATGGTCAACAAGATAACAATGAAGGCTCATAAAGAATGACACTTGTGCGCTGCCACATGATTAAACGGCAGTGTAGCGTTATGGGGGCTGAGGGTCTTTGCTGATCCCCCCCCCCTATATGATCACCTGGGGTGTAGCTATCTCTTCCCACCACACTCCACTCCGTTTGTGGCTGCACATGAGTCAAAGGATGCCCTGTATTAACCACTTCCCGACCGCCGTATATACAATTGGCGGCCGGGAAGTGGACCCCGCAAGGACCGCCGTATTGACAATTGGCGGCGGTCCTTGTATGGGCATGGGCGGAGCGATCGCGTCATCCGTGACGCGATCCTCCGCCTCCGCCTGGCGCGCTCACCCGCCGCAACATCCCGCCGGCCATACGGAAGCGCCGGCGGGATGTTAACCCGACGATCGCCGCATACAAAGTGTATAATACACTTTGTAATGTTTACAAAGTGTACTATACAGGCTGCCTCCTGCCCTGGTGGTCCCAATGTCCGAGGGACCACCAGGGCAGGCTGCAGCCACCCTAGTTTGCACCAAGCACACTGATCCCCCCCCCCCCCCCCCTGCCCCAGATCGCCCACAGCACCCATCAGACCCCCCCCTGCCCACCCCCAAGACCCCTGTTTGCACCCAATCACCCCCCTAATCACCCATCAATCACTCCCTGTCACTATCTGTCAACGCTATTTTTTTTTTATCCCCCCCCCTTGCCCCCCGCTCCCTCCTGATCACCCCCCCACCCCTCAGATTCTCCCCAGACCCCCCCCCCCCCCCATGTACTGTATGCATCTATCCCCCCTGATCACCTGTCAATCACCTGTCCATCACCTGTCAATCACCCATCAATCACCCCCTGTCACTGCCACCCATCAATCAGCCCCTAACCTGCCCCTTGCGGGCAATCTGATCACCCCCCCACACCAATAGATCGCCCGCAGATCCGACATCAGATCACCTCCCAAATCCATTGTTTACATCTATTCTCTCCTCTAAACACCCACTAATTACCAATCAATCACCCATCAATCACCCCCTATCACCACCTGTCACTTTTACCTATCAGATCAGACCCTAATCTGCCCCTTGCGGGCACCCAATCACCCGCCCACACACTCAGATTGCCCTCTGACCCCCCCTTATCAATTCACCAGTGCATTAATTACATCTGTTCTTCCCTGTAATAACCCACTGATCACCTGTCAATCACCTGCCAATCACCTATCACCCATCAATCACCCCCTGTCACTGCCACCCATCAATCAGCCCCTAACCTGCCCCTTGCGGGCAATCTGATCACCCACCCACACCATTAGATCGCCCGCAAACCCGCCGTCAGATTACCTCCCAAATGTATTGTTTACATCTGTTATCTTCTCTAAACACCCACTAATTACCTATCAATCACCCATCAATCACCCCCTATCACCAACCGTCACTGTTACCTATCAGATCAGACCCTAATCTGCCCCTTGCGGGCACCCAATCACCCGCCCACACGCTCAGATTGTCCTCAGACCCCCCCCCCCCCCCCCCCTTATAAATTCGCCAGTGCATTAATTACATCTGGCCTTCCCTGTAATAACCCACTGATCACCTGTCAATCACCTGCCAATCACCTATCACCCATCAATCACCCCCTGTCACTGCCACCCAACAATCAGCCCCTAACCTGCCCCTTGCGGGCAAACTGATCACCCACCCACACCAATAGATCGCCCGCAGATCCGACATCAGATCACCACCCAAGCGCAGTGTTTCCATCTATTCTCTCCTCTAAACACCCACTAATTACCCATCAATCACCCATCAATCACCCCCTATCACCACCTGTCACTGTTACCCATCAGATCAGACCCTAATCTGCCCCTTGCGGGCACCCAATCGCCGGCCTACACGCTCAGATTGCCCTCAGACCCCCCCTTATCAAATCGCCAGTGCAATATTTACATCTGTTCTCCCCTGTAATAACCCACTGATTACCTGTCAATCACCTATCAATCACCCATCAATCACCCCCTGTCACTGCCACCCATCAATCACCCCCTGTCACTGCCGCCCATCAATCACCCGCTGTCACTGCCACCCATCAATCAGCCCCTAACCTGCCCCTTGCGGGCAATCTGATCACCCACCCACACCAATAGATCGCCCGCAGATCCGACGTCCGATCACCTCCCAAGTGCAGTGTTTACATCTGTTCTCTACCCTAAACACCCACTAATTACCCATCAATCACCCCCTGTCACTGCTACCTATCAGATTAGACCCCTATCTGCCCCTAGGGCACTCAATCACCCGCCCACACCCTCAGAATGCCCTCAGACCCCAGCCCTGATCACCTCGCCAGTGCAATGCTTGCATCTATTCCCCCCTCTAATCACACCTTGAGACACCCATCAATCACCTCCTGTCACCCCCCTAGCACTCCTATCCATCAGATCAGGCCCAATACAACCTGTCATCTAAAAGGCCACCCTGCTTATGACCGGTTCCACAAAATTCGCCCCCTCATAGACCACCTGTCATCAAAATTTGCAGATGCTTATACCCCTGAACAGTCATTTTGAGACATTTGGTTTCCAGACTACTCACGGTTTTGGGCCTGTAAAATGCCAGGGCGGTATAGGAACCCCACAAGTGACCCCATTTTAGAAAAAAAGACACCCCAAGGTATTCTGTTAGGTGTATGACGAGTTCATAGAAGATTTTATTTTTTGTCAAAAGTTAGCGGAAATTGATTTTTATTGGTTTTTTTTTCACAAAGTGTCATTTTTCACTAACTTGTGACAAAAAATAAAATCTTCTATGAACTCGCCATACACCTAACAGAATACCTTGGGGTGTCTTCTTTCTAAAATGGGGTCACTTGTGGGGTTCCTATACTGCCCTTGCATTTTAGGGGCCCTAAACCGCGAGGAATAGTCTAGAAAACAAATGCTTCAAAATGACCTGTGAATAGGACGTTGGGCCCCTTAGCGCACCTAGGCTGCAAAAAAGTGTCACACATGTGGTACCGCCGTACTCAGGAAAAGTAGTATAATGTGTTTTGGGGTGTATTTTTACACATACCCATGCTGGGTGGGAGAAATTTCTATGTAAATGGACAATTGTGTGTAAAAAAATCAAACAATTGTCATTTACAGAGATATTTCTCCCACTTAGCATGGGTATGTGTAAAAATACACCCCAAAACGCATTATACTACTTCTCCTGAGTACGGCGGTACCACATGTGTGGCACTTTTTTTTACACCCTAAGTACGCTAAGGGGCCCAAAGTCCAATGAGTACCTTTAGGATTTCGCAGGTCATTTTGCGACATTTGGTTTCAAGACTACTCCTCACGGTTTAGGGCCCCTAAAATGCCAGGGCAGTATAGGAACCCCACAAATGACCCCATTCTAGAAAGAAGACACCCAAAGGTATTCCGTACGGAGTATGGTGAGTTCATAGAAGATTTTATTTTTTGTCACAAGTTAGCGGAAAATGACACTTTGTGAAAAAAAACAATTAAAATCAATTTCAGTATAGGAACCCCACAAATGACCCCATTTTAGAAAGAAGACACCCCAAGGTATTCCGTTAGTAGTATGGCGAGTTCATAGAAGATTTTATTTTTTGTCACAAGTTAGCGGAAATTGATTTTAATTGTGTTTTTTCACAAAGTGTCATTTTCCGCTAACTTTTGACAAAAAATAAAATCTTCTATGAACTCACCATACTCCTAACGGAATACCTTGGGGTGTCTTCTTTCTAAAATGGGGTCATTTGTGGGGTTCCTATACTGCCCTGGCATTTTAGGGGCCCTAAACCGTGAGGAGTAGTCTTGAAACGAAATTTCTCAAAATGACCTGTGAAATCCTAAAGGTACTCATTGGACTTTGGGCCCTTTAGCGCAGTTAGGGTGCAAAAAAGTGCCACACATGTGGTATCGCCGTACTCAGGAGAAGTAGTATAATGTGTTTTGTGGTGTATTTTTACACATACCCATGCTGAGTGGGAGAAAGATCTCTGTAAATGGACAATTGTGTGTAAAAAAAATTAACAAATTGTCATTTACAGAGATATTTCTCCCTCCCAGCATGGGTATGTGTAAAAATACACCCCAAAACACATTATACTACTTCTCCTGAGTACGGCAATACCACATGTGTGGCACTTTTTTGCAGCTTAACTGCGCTAAGGGGTCCAAAGTCCAATGAGCACCTTTAGGCTTTACAGGGGTGCTTACAATTTAGCACCCCCCAAAATGTCAGGACAGTAAACACACCCCACAAATGACCCCATTTTGGAAAGTAGACCCTTCAAGGTATTCAGAGAGGGGCATGGTGAGTCCGTGGCAGATTTCATTTTTTTTTTGTCGCAAGTTAGAAGAAATGGAAACTTTTTTTTTTTTTTTTCTCACAAAGTGTCATTTTCCGCTTACTTGTGACAAAAAATAATATCTTCTATGAACTCACTATGCCTCTCAGTGAATACTTTGGGATGTCTTCTTTCCAAAATGGGGTAATTTGGGGGGTATTTATACTATCCTGGAATTCTAGCCCCTCATGAAACATGACAGGGGGTCAGAAAAGTCATAGATGCTTGAAAATGAGAAAATTCACTTTTTGCACCATAGTTTGTAAACGCTATAACTTTTACCCAAACCAATAAATATACACTGAATGGGTTTTTTTTAATCAAAAACATGTTTGTCCACATTTTTCGCGCTGCATGTATACTGAAATTTTACTTTATTTGAAAAATGTCAGCACAGAAAGTTAAAAAAATCATTTTTTTGCCAAAATTCATGTCTTTTTTGATGAATATAATAAAAAGTAAAAATCGCAGGAGCAATCAAATAGCACCAAAAGAAAGCTTTATTAGTGACAAGAAAAGGAGCCAAAATTCATTTAGGTGGTAGGTTGTATGAGCGAGCAATAAACCGTGAAAGCTGCAGTGGTCTGAATGGAAAAAAAGTGGCCGGTCCTTAAGGGGTAGAAAGCCCTAGGTCCTCAAGTGGTTAATGTGATAGATCCGACTCCCACAGCCTTTCTTGGAATTGCTGTGGTAAGAGTGGTGCTAACTATCACTCACATACTATTGACCCCATAGGGGTCACTGAAACAGGTGTAAGCCTTCACAGAAGGTGTAGCTGGGGTAAATGAGGAAAGAAATATAAGGGTGCATACAAATCTATTCAATGGGTGCGGCTATGTGAAGTTGGCCCCCCTACAATCAGCACAAATAAAAGTTCTAGCATGTTTGGTTAGTGCTACGTTTGTGCCCGTTTGTGCCGCAAAAATCAACATTTGTGCTGCTTTTGTTTTAAATATAATAGCAATTATCTTTTTCCAAACGATGACATCACCCAGCCCCCCTACAAAGGTGCACGGACACAAAAGTGGTGTCGTTGGTTAGTGCTGGGTTTGTGTTAATTTGTGCTGCAAAAATCACCGTTCTATCTGTTATCGTTTTTAAGATATTAAAGGTCTTTTATAAAGGTCAAAAGTTCACCCAGCCCCCCTACAACAGCGTACAGACACGAAAGTGGTGTCGTTGGTTAGTGCTGTGTTTGTGCTCATTTGTGCTGCAAAGATCACCGTTCTATCTGTTATAATTTTTGAGATATTAAAGGTTTTTTTTTTATAAAGGTCAAAAGTTCACCCAGCCACCCTACAGCAGCGTACAGACACGAAAGTGGTGTCGTTGGTTAGTGCTGGGTTTGTGCTCATTTGTGCTGCAAAGATCACCGTTCTATCTGTTATCGTTTTTGAGATATTAAAGGTTTTTTATAAAGGTCAAAAGTTCATCTAACTTCATTCACTTCACTATTGAGATGTTTCTGGTTTATTTAATGTACAGATAGTCCCCGGTTAACGAACAAGATAGGGACTGTAGGTTCATTCTTCTATGTCCCCACCTCTGTTTGGCATACAGTGAAAAATTGCGCCGGCTAAATAATGGCGCCATTTTACCGTGCGATATTATAAAACGTTATTTATCGTTTTAGCTCTTAACCTCCTTGCCGGTTATCCCGAGCTCAGCTCGGGGTAACCCGCCGCCCTGCTGGGCCGATTTGCATCATTTTTTTTTATACACGCAGCTAGCACTTTGAAAGCTGCGTGTCACTTACGATCGCTGCCACTCCGCGCCTATTCGCCGCTACCCGCCGCATCGTGCGTTGCCTGGCCAATCAGTGCCAGGCAGCGCTGAGGGGTGGATCGGGACTCCCTCTGACGTCACGACGTCGATGATGGCATTGCGCCCGTCGCCATGGCGATGGGGGAAGCCCTCATAGAAATCCAGTTCAGAACGGGATTTCCAGATGGGCATACGCTACGGCGGCCATTGGCGCGTATGGGGTGACGCTGCAGGGAGGGGGGAAGCATGTAGCTAGCACTAGGCTAGCTACATGCTAAAAAGAAAAAAAATGCCAAAAAACACCCTCCCTGCCGTGCGCAGCACATTTTTAGAATGGCAGGAAAGGTTAAACGTTATTTATCGTTTTAGCTCTTAAACGTTATTTTATAAAACATTACTTTTTTTTTTTTAGTTGTTAACCTTTATTTTTCCAATACTACATACATGCATAAATACATACATACATACATACATGCATACGTACATACATACATACATGCATGCATGCATACATACATACATACATGCATACATACATATACATACATACAAGCATACGTACATGCATACATGCATACATACATACATGCATACATACATACATACATACATATGCATACATACATACATACATACATACATGCATACATACAAGCATACGTACATACATACATACATACATACATACATACATACATACATACATGCATACATACATACAAGCATACGTACGTACGTACATACATACATACATGCATACATACATACATGCATACATGAATACATACATGTATGTATGCATGTATTTATCTATGTATGTATGTATTTAAGTATGTATGCATGCATGTATATATGTATTTATGTATGTTTGCTTGTATGTATGTATGTATGCTTGTATGTATGTATGTATGTATGCATGTATGTATGCATGTACGTATGCTTGTATGTATGTATGTATATGTATGTATGTATGTATGCTTGTATGTATGTATGTAGGTATATGTATGTATGTATGCTTGTATGTATGTATGTATGCATATATGTATGTATGTATGCATATATGTATGTATGTATGTATGTATGCATGTATGCATGTACGTATGCTTGTATGTATGTATGCATGTATGTAGTAATGGAAAAATAAAGTTTAACAACTAAAACGTTAATTAATGTTTTATAAAATAACGTTTAAGAGCTAAAACGATAAATAACGGAAATAAATCCATTCAAAACGATAATTAACTGTTTTATGGGCATCTTAAAACGATAATTAACGTTTTGGAATTCGGCGCCATTCTTTTACAGTTCTTATTGTTAAAACGATAAATATCGTTTTATAATGGAATTCCAGCGGTGCCATTCTGTGCCTTTGGTTTTGAAGCAAGGGGAACTTTATAGTTATTGCAGCGCTCTATTTAATTTGAGAGCTTTAAAAAATGGACAGATAGTCCACAACTTATGAATGACCCAATCCCATTGCGATGACGTCATTTCTGCATGGAGGAAGTTTGAGTCCAGTTGAGGAACTGAGTCCACCACAGGGTGAGGGGAGGGGTACAAATAGAGGCAGAGGGCAGGGACAGAGGCACCTGGAGGCACAGCGGGTACAAACGGAGGCACAGCGGGAGTACAGAGACACAGGAGGTACAAACAAAGGCACAGGGGGTACAAAAAGAGGCATAGTGGGTACAAACGGAGGCAAAGAGGGATACAAGCGGAGGCATTAGGGGTACAGACAGAGGCACAGGGTCCTGCTTGTATCCCTCTTTGCCTCAGTTTGTACCCCTGTGCTTCTGTTTGTACCCCTCCCTGTGCCTCTTTTTGTACTCCCTGTGCCTCTATTTGTACCCCCTGTGCCTCCATTTTTGCACCCCTGTGCCTCTTTTTGTAACTCTCACCCAAGTTTGTACCCCCTGTACCTCAGTGTGTACCCCTTGTGCCTCTGTACCTCAGTGTGTACCCGCTATGCCTCTTTTTGTACCCCCTGTGTCTCTGTTTGTACCTCCTGTGCCCCCCCCCCCCGTGCCTCTGTACTTCTGTTTGTACCCACTATGCCTGTTTTTGTACCCCCTGTGCCTTTGTTTGTACCTCCTGTGTCTCTGTACTCCCTCTGTGCCTCCGTTTGTACCCGCTGTGCCTCCAGGTGCCTCTGTCTCTACCCTCTGCCTCTATTTGTACCCCTCCCCATACCCTGTGGTGGACTCAGTTCCTCAAGTGGACTCAAACTTCCTCCATGCAGAACTGACGTCATCGCAATGGGATTGGGTCATTCATAAGTCGTGGACTATCTGTCCATTTTTAAAGCTCTCAAATTAAATAGAGCGCTGCAATAACTTTAAAGTTCCCCTTGCTTCAGATCAATGAAAGTTTGTTGCACGGATGCCCCGGCCACAATCTATAAAGCTCAAAATCAAACACAAGTCCATAGGCAGAAAACCAACATTAGCCCTACTGCTCAATAATTACTCATCTCAAATCAGGACTGCTTGGGCTGTGGCACAGAGGGTCAACTTCTCTTTATCACTCCATCTCAGAATTGTGTTCCATGCAGTGCTCCATATTTCTCACTTTTGGCTATGAACCCAGAAGTCTCTGATGTATTGAGCGCGGTGTGGAACATTTAGGTGAGAAGCAGAGACACAGCAAAGTTAAATGCCCATACACATGGGCTACAATTGTAGCTGTCGCCAGCGCACAGGGGACGTGCTGACGACAGCTAGACGACAGCTCCGCAGCAGCGACAGCTGTCTACACGTCTCTGCTACAGGGCATAGACGTGGCGGAAGCTATCGCCGAAGGGAGCATCCCCCGGCCGGATGCTCCCTTCACTTCACAGTGTTGCCTGTCACTAGTCCGCATACACAAGCTGAGACACGTGCCGGACTAGCGACAGTTGCCGAGAGACAAGTTGCAGTAAAGGTTGGAAATTTTATTTTGCTAAATTATACAGAATGTAACAAAATAATTCCATTTAACCAGATTTAAGGCACACACAAGCCAACTGTTGACTGTGAACAGGTAAAACAACATTAGCTACTTCTGGTCAATGTAGTACATGAAGAATAGCAAGTATGGACAAGATATAAATGTGGATACATGGTGTCTTCTAGTTGTGGCTATCCACTCCCTAGTATTATTCTAACGTAAATGGAAGCTAAAGCTAGAGGTATGTGGAGGCTGCCATATTTACTTCATTTTAAGCAATACCAGTTGCCTGGCTGTCCTGCTGATCCTCCGCCTCTAATACTTTAAGCCATAGCCCCTGGGGGTACAAATAGAGACACAGGGAGTACAAAAAGAGGCACAGCGGGTACAAACAGAGGTACAGAGGCACAGGGGGGCAACGGAGGTACAAACAGAGACACAGGGTACAAAAAGAGGCATAACGGGTACACACTGAGGTACAGAGGCACAAGGGGTACAAACTGTACAGGGGGTACAAATAGAGGCACATGGAGTACAAAAAGAGGCAAGTGGGTACTAACAGAAGCACAGGGGTACAAATAAAGGCACAGAGGGGTACAAGCAGAGGCACTGGGGGTACAGACAGAGGCATAGGGTGTAAAACCAAAGGCACAGAGTAGGTACAGAGGCACAGGGGTACAAACAGAGACAGAGAGGGGTTACAGAGCACAGGAGGGGAGGGGGGGGGACAAGCAGAGGCACACAGAGGGGGTACGAACAGAGGTGGGGCCATAGAAGAATGAACCTACAGTCCCTATCTTGTTCGTTAACCGTGGATTAGGGTGCAGGAAAAAAGGGTGCATGCAGCAAGTGGACAAATTGGACAAAGAGGCGCAGGGGTGTAAAAACGGAGGCACAGGGGGTACAAATAGAGACACAGGGAGTACAAAAAGAGGCATAGCGGGTACAAACAGAGGTACAGAGGCACAGGGGGGGCACCAGAGGTACAAACAGAGACACGGGGTACAAAAAGAGGCATAGCGGGTACACACTGAGGTACAGAGGCACAAGAGGTACAAACTGAGGTACAGGGGGTACAAATAGAGGCACAGGGAGTACAAAAATAGGCAAGTGGGTACAAACAGAAGCACAGGGGTACAAATAGAGGCACAGAGGGGTACAAGCAGAGGCACTGGGGGTACAGGCAGAGGCACAGGGTGTAAAACCAAAGGCACAGAGTAGGTACAGAGGCACAGGGGTACAAACAGAGACAGAGAGGGGTTACAAAGCACAGGAGGGGGGGGGGTACAAGCAGAGGCACACAGAGGGGGTACAAACAGAGGTGGGGACATAGAAGAATGAATCTATAGTCCCTATTGTAACGATCGGTGAAGCACAGAGAGGTCTGATTACCGGTGACCTGCAGCGTCACGGGGAATACAGACGTATACCAGATTATATGTGATCTGCAGTATCACCGATAATCCAATATACTGGCTAACCTCTGTTCACCTGAGTAGAGTGTAGTGTTTGGTGTAACAGTAACACAAAAATGCCAAGGCCTGGGTGCAGCAAGGAGAACTGCACGGATTCCTTCCGCAGACCTGAGCTCTCCAAGACGGGAGGAGTCAGACTGACAGTAGGAAGGAAAGTCCGAGAGTGACACTCAGGAAGAAGTGTCACTAACAGGACTGGGAACCGCCTCCAATCGTGAGGTCGGTTCTCGAGGTCGGACAAGCCAGGTCGTACACACACGGACAGATAAAGTACAAATACAGTAGGCAAAGGCGGAGTCAAAGTACAGGCAGGGTTCGGCAACGGGGTATCAGATATATCGGGGTACAAAATCAGGAGGCAGAAACAGAGTCTAGGAACGAGCCGAGGTTCGGCAACAGAGTATCAGAAATATCGAGGTACAAGGTCAGAGTTCAGGCGGATAGTCGAGGCAGGCAAAAGTCATAACAAATAATCACAATCAAACTAGTACTTTAGCTATCAAAATCTATCTAAGTGTAGGATTACAGCTCCTGCTGGTCCCGGCACACTTGAGGATCTGACTACGGATCTGGGTGCTCCCACATGTGTGATCGCAACGCCAGACGAAGCAAGAGTGAACAGCCGGCAGTATATATGCACCTAAGCATCCCCTGCACCTCCCAGATTGCTGGACCAATGGGGAGCGGAGTAAAGAGTCAGCTGACCTGCCTGATCAGCTGACTCTCTCCCGGGTGTCATAAGGCCTGCTTGAGTGCGCGCGCGCGCGCGTCACTCTAAACTCTGTGGGACTACGGGTCCCAGCCACCGCAGCCCTGCTCAGCGGTGTCTCTGCTGCGGGGACATGTGCGCGAACCGCCGCGTCCAACGCGGCGGTTTCGCCGCGTTGCCCCACCTGCTGCATGGAGGCAGCCGCCTCATGATGTGAAGAGGCGGCTGCCTCTCCGTGTGATGCGGAAAGAGCCGCCCGCCGCTGGCTCATGGCGGCGGCTCTTCCGCGATTCCTCACAGTAAGGAGGAGTGGACTCCGGACAGCTCCTTCTAGGCTTCTCTGGATGTGAAGCGTGAAATTCCCTTATTAACTCATCCGCATGCATGCGGTTCCCAGGTACCCATTGCCTCTCCTCAATGCCGTACCCCTTCCAATGTACGAGATACTGTACCGAGTTCTGTACAGTACGTGAGTCTATGATCTTCTCCACCTCATACTCGGGTTGGGCATTGCCTAACACCGGAGGAGGAGGAGTGGGACCCACCTGGGCTGCGGGTTTGAGAAGTGATACGTGGAAAGACCTCACTCCACGCATGCTGGCGGGAAGATCCACGGTATACGTGACATCGTTGATCTTCCTAGTAACTGGGAATGGACCCACGAACCTGGGACCAAGTTTGTCAGAGGGTTGTTTCAGGGTCAGGTGACGAGATGACACCCAAACCAAATCTCCTGGTTGAAATCTCCACTCTACCGAGCGTCTCTTATCAGCCTGACCTTTCTGACTCTGAAATGCTTTAACGAGATTATTCTTAATGGTCCACCACCTGTCTCTAAATGACCTTTGCCAGGCCTCCAAAGCTGGGAACGGAGTGGATGCAACTGGCAAAGGAGAGAATTTAGGCAATTTACCTGTCACAATCTGAAATGGACAGAAACCTGAGGAAGAGCTCTTCAAGTTATTGTGGGCAAACTCTGCATAAGGAATATATTTAACCCAATCGCTCTGTGTCTCGGCAACATAGCACCTCAAAAATTGCTCTAAGGATTGGTTGACCCTCTCCGTCTGGCCGTTTGTCTGCGGGTGGTACCCCGAGGAAAATGACAATTTCATGCCCATTAGGTGACAAAATGCCTTCCAAAACTTCGAAACGAACTGGACTCCCCGATCGGATACTATGTTTTCTGGGATGCCATGCAGTCTGAAAACATGGATGATAAATAAATCGGCCAGTTCCTGGGCCGAGGGGAGTCCTTTCAGAGGCACGAAGTGGGCCATCTTACTAAAACGGTCAACCACCACCCAAATAACTGACATGCCCTCAGATCTCGGAAGCTCTCCCACAAAGTCCATGGACAAATGGGTCCATGGCTCACTCGGGGTGGGCAAAGGCTGCAAAGTACCCACAGGTGCCAGGCGGGAGGGCTTGCTTTTTGCGCACACCGCACATTCCCTGACAAACTCCTTACAGTTGGCGGCCAGCGAAGGCCACCATACACATCTGGCCACGAGATCCTGCGTTCTAGACGCTCCCGGATGTCCCGCATTCTTATGGGAATGAACCATCTCCAAGATCTGAAAACGGAGTGGTAACGGAACAAATAACACCCCGTCTGGTTTCCCTTCTGGGATATCCTGCTGAAAAGGACTCAAAGTCTCTTTCCAGTCCTCCCAAGTCTCGGTGGCGGCTAACACCATACTTCGTGGGACAATGGTCTCGGGAACAGAGGGCTGTGCTGTCTCTGGCTCAAAACACCTAGAAAGTGCGTCTGCCTTGGTATTCTTACTACCTGGTGTATACGTGATCAAAAATGTAAATCTCGAGAAAAATAGCGACCACCGAGCCTGTCTCGGGCTTAACCTTTTAGCCCCCTCGATGTATTCTAGGTTTTTGTGGTCGGTATAAACCGTGATCGTGTGCTCGGCTCCCTCTAGCCAAATGACGCCATTCTTCAAAGGCCAATTTGATGGCTAGGAGCTCCCTGTTGCCTATGTCGTAGTTTCTCTCTGCCGGAGAGAACCTTCGAGAAAAATAGGCACACGGGTGTAGTCTACCCTGAAGACCAGAACGCTGGGACAGCACAGCCCCCACCCCGATCTCCGAGGCGTCTACCTCAACAATAAACGGAAAGGAAGTGTCCACATGTCTGAGTATGGGGGCTGAGCAGAACAACCCCTTTAACTTAGAAAAAGCCTGTAAGGCCTCGGGAGACCAATGAGTGGTGTCTGCCCCTTTTTTAGTAAGGCTAGTGAGAGGGGCGACAACTGTGGAGTACCCCTTTATAAACCTTCTATAATAATTCGCAAACCCCAAGAACCGTTGCAATGATTTTAACCCCACCGGCTGTGGCCATTCTAGGACCGCGGAAACCTTGGCAGGGTCCATAGACAGACCTGAGGTGGAGATTATATACCCCAAAAAAGCCACCGACGTGACCTCAAAAATACATTTCTCGAGTTTGGCGTATAACCGATTCTGCCTCAGTTTGTCTAACACCATCCTGACATGGGTTCTGTGTTCCGGGAGGTTGTTAGAAAAAATGAGAATGTCGTCAAGATAGACTAGGACGAACTTTCCCAAGACCTCCCGAAAAACCTCATTGATGAGTTCCTGGAAGACGGCCGGGGCATTGCACAAGCCGAAAGGCATCACCCTATACTCGTAGTGCCCATCAGGGGTATTGAAGGCCGTCTTCCATTCATCGCCCCTCCTTATACGCACCAGGTTGTATGCCCCCCGTAAATCCAATTTTGAAAATATCCTAGCCTCAGTGACTTGTGTGAATAAATCGTCTATAAGTGGTAGCGGGTAACGATTCTTCACCGTGATTTTATTGAGGCCACGATAATCAATGCAAGGCCGTAAACCCCCGACTTTCTTTTTAACAAAAAAGAAGCCTGCCCCAGCGGGTGACCGGGATGGCCTAATAAAGCCCTTTGCTAAGTTCTCACGGATGTACTCCTGCATGGCAAGTTTCTCGGGACCAGATAAATTATATAAATGGCCTCGAGGAGGCATACAACCAGAACGAAGGTCAATGGGACAGTCAAATGGGCGATGCGGGGGTAATTTATCCGCGGCCTTGGGACAAAACACATCGGCATAATCCGAATACTGTTCCGGTATACCCTCCACCTGTACCTTAGTTAAACCCAATGTTAGTCTCCCCAAACACTGCTGGAAACAATGAGGTGACCAGGCTGTCAACTGTCCTGTGGCCCAGTCTATCTGCGGGGAGTGGACTTGCAACCAAGGCATGCCTAGGATTATAGTGGAGGTGGACATGTGTAAAACAAAAAATTGTAACTGCTCCTCGTGCAATACCCCTATGGTGAGCTTCACAACCGGAGTCTGTGACAGAGGACAATTCCGCTGCAAAGGGGAATCGTCAACAGCCGTAACCTGAATGGGGGGTCTCACGGGAGTGAGTAGTAGACCCAACTCCTGAGCAAACTCAAAATTCATAAAGTTAGCCGCTGAGCCGGAGTCAATGAAAGCTTCAGTGGCAACAGACCTATCATCCCATGTGCCAGTACAAGGGAGAAGCAATTTTTTCTCTTTAAGGGGTGAAGTTTGTGTGCCTAGGGTGTCACCCCCCACTACTCCTAGGCAGACCCGTTTCCCGCCCTGTTGGGGCAATTTCGCACCCTATGCCCTGCCTCTGCACAGTATAGGCACAGTTGTTCCGTCATTCTCCTCCTCCGCTCCACCTGGGTCAGTTTTGATCGACCAATTTGCATTGGCTCTGGTGGAGGCAAGGCCGGAGAGGACGAGACAGACGGAGTTGCGGTTACTGGGGATGCTACAGCTGGTACAGCGTACGAAGTCACCCTGACCCGGTGACTACTCCTAGCCTGCCTCTGATGGCGTAGCCTGCGATCTACGCGAATGGCTGATGAAATGGCCTCGTCAACTGTCTTGGGCTCGGGTACGGTCAACATAAGATCGGAAACCTCTTCCGACAACCCAGACAAGAAATAGTCCATGAGGGCAAAATTATCAAATCTCGAGGTGACTGACCACCTACGGAACTCTGCCGCATAATCCTCGACTGACCCTCTGCCTTGCCGTAAGAGTTTGATCTTCCGCTCTGAGGATGCCGCAAGATCAGGGTCGTCGTAGATTATAGCCATGGCCTTAAAAAATTCCTCTACTGAGGTCAAGGCAGTATCGGTAGCGGGCAGGTTGTATGCCCAAGACTGGGAATCTCCAGTCAATAAAGTTTTAATGAAAATGACCCGTTGGGTCTCAGTCCCCGAGGATCGGGGTCTTAACTCGAAATATGACAACACTCTACTCCTGAAATTCCGGAAGTCAGACTTGTGGCCGGAAAACTTATCTGGTACAGGCATACGTATGTCCTCACTGTGAGGGGATCGCACTGAATCAACTGATGTCTGGAGGGTTCTCACAGAGCCTGTTAAGGCATCAATTAAGGCTTTGTGCTGGCCTAGTGACTGATGAATGCTATCCACCGAAGTGGCAAGCACAGTCAGAGGATCAGTGCGTTCCATCGGTATTTTGGTCTGGCGTTCTGTAACGATCGGTGAAGCACAGAGAGGTCTGATTACCGGTGACCTGCAGCGTCACGGGGAATACAGACGTATACCAGATTATATGTGATCTGCAGTATCACCGATAATCCAATATACTGGCTAACCTCTGTTCACCTGAGTAGAGTGTAGTGTTTGGTGTAACAGTAACACAAAAATGCCAAGGCCTGGGTGCAGCAAGGAGAACTGCACGGATTCCTTCCGCAGACCTGAGCTCTCCAAGACGGGAGGAGTCAGACTGACAGTAGGAAGGAAAGTCCGAGAGTGACACTCAGGAAGAAGTGTCACTAACAGGACTGGGAACCGCCTCCAATCGTGAGGTCGGTTCTCGAGGTCGGACAAGCCAGGTCGTACACACACGGACAGATAAAGTACAAATACAGTAGGCAAAGGCGGAGTCAAAGTACAGGCAGGGTTCGGCAACGGGGTATCAGATATATCGGGGTACAAAATCAGGAGGCAGAAACAGAGTCTAGGAACGAGCCGAGGTTCGGCAACAGAGTATCAGAAATATCGAGGTACAAGGTCAGAGTTCAGGCGGATAGTCGAGGCAGGCAAAAGTCATAACAAATAATCACAATCAAACTAGTACTTTAGCTATCAAAATCTATCTAAGTGTAGGATTACAGCTCCTGCTGGTCCCGGCACACTTGAGGATCTGACTACGGATCTGGGTGCTCCCACATGTGTGATCGCAACGCCAGACGAAGCAAGAGTGAACAGCCGGCAGTATATATGCACCTAAGCATCCCCTGCACCTCCCAGATTGCTGGACCAATGGGGAGCGGAGTAAAGAGTCAGCTGACCTGCCTGATCAGCTGACTCTCTCCCGGGTGTCATAAGGCCTGCTTGAGTGCGCGCGCGCGCGCGTCACTCTAAACTCTGTGGGACTACGGGTCCCAGCCACCGCAGCCCCGCTCAGCGGTGTCTCTGCTGCGGGGACATGTGCGCGAACCGCCGCGTCCAACGCGTTGCCCCACCTGCTGCATGGAGGCAGCCGCCTCATGATGTGAAGAGGCGGCTGCCTCTCCGTGTGATGCGGAAAGAGCCGCCCGCCGCTGGCTCATGGCGGCGGCTCTTCCGCGATTCCTCACACCTATCTTATTTGTTAACCGGGGATTATCTGTACATTAAATAAACCAGAAACATCTCAATAGTGAAGTGATTAAAGCTAGATGAACTTTTGACCTTTATAAAAAAACCTTTAATATCTCAAAAACGATAACAGATAGAACAGTGATTTTCGCAGCACAAATGAGCACAAACCCAGCACTAACCAACGACACCACTTTCGTGTCTGTACGCTGTTGTAGGGGGGCTGGGTGAACTTTTGACCTTTATAAAAAAAACCTTTAATATCTCAAAAACGATAACAGATAGAACGGTGATTTTTGCAGCACAAATGAGCACAAACCCAGCACTAACCAACGACACCACTTTTGTGTCCGTGCACCTTTGTAGGGGGGCTGGGTGATGTCATCGTTTGGAAAAAGATAATTGCTATTATCTTTAAAACAAAAGCAGCACAAATGTTGATTTTTGCGGCACAAACAGGCACAAACGTAGCACTAACCAAACATGCTAGAACTTTTATTTGTGCTGATTGTAGGGGGGGCAACTTCACATAGCCAATGGGTGCTACTAAACAATTTTTTCGCCCCTTAATTAGGGCGTCGTCAAGAGAACAGAAGTGCACAAATCAAAATACAGTACAGTATACATAATCCCCACACCAACCAACAAAAATTCCCCCAGCATCAGCCCAAGTCAGAGCTGGTCGGCTAGTATGCTAGCCAGGTTTAAATACTTGATATGGGACCTCCCCTCACCTGCATTCAATCTAAGCAGTGCCTCCCTCTGAATGGAAATCCATGTTCAGTGTTAAAAACAATTCCCCATTACACATCCACAAGGAATTGTCCAGCCCCATCTCCTGTGTGAGGAATACTTCCTCATAGACCAGCTGCCGCTGTCCAAGCCCCACTTTGGGATCTGTGATGTCACATCCTGTGACATCACCTCCCCTCTGGTTGCTATGCGTCCATAGCAACCACTCGATCCTGCATATCTGATGTTTACAATGCTGCTGCACAGCAGAGATCAAGTATTTTATGCTGAAGCAGACGCTGGCAGTGCCTGTGTGTAAATAGTAAAATGCTGTGGCACTAATCTATTGTTTATAGCGCTGCTGTACAGCAGAGATAATCTTTTATGCTGAAATCGGCGCTGGCAATGCCTGTGTGTAATTAATAAAAAATGTTATAGCACTGATCAAGCGCTATTGCTGGATGTATGACCAATGCATAATTGAGGAGGTATAACATCTAGTTGATTTGGCACAGATGGTAGGAGCATAGGACAATTGGAATGTGGTTCTTTGGGTATGTGTAATGAATCCTCCTCCAATATGTCTCTGCAAGAACAAGGAAGACCCAATGGAGTAAGTGATGCACAGTACAGTATTTCTAATGAGTGCGAGGTGATGCATGAACACCGCATCTAGATCCCCGCAACCAGCATACTTAATATACTCTGCATCACATTGTGGACTGTGAGATGGGAGGAAATTGATAAGGATGAGGTGAACACAATATTGTTTATAAGGTGCCACCAAACGGGGAGGGGGGAGGGAAAAGGGGGCAGGAGAGGGTCCACCATCATGGGTGAATCTCGCACACAGGTGTCAAATGAATCAATGTATATTGAATGGATGGGTCCCACTATCCTAGTGGATGTCTGGACAATTAATCCAGGCGTGTGTAGGTAGGTTTAAAAAGGGCATAACATAATTGGAAATATTGTAAAGAATTATGAAAAACACTTGACAGAAAAGTCTTCATTTAACCCTTTCGGTGCTAGGGTGTCTATTCTAAAGATCAACAAGACTTCTAATTGTAATAGTTTCCTGTCCAAATCCCCCCTGCGGACCCCACATTTCCATTGTTGGAGGCCCCAAAATTGCAGGGCCAATGGATTTGAACTGTGATTGCTGTTCATATGACGGGCAAGTGGGGTATCGCGTTTATGCTTGACATCACCTGCATGTTCCAGGACCCTGTCCTTCAGGGCCCTGGTGGTTTTGCCCACCTATAATAAATCACAGGGGCATCTAGAAACATATACCAGGCCTCTCATGTTGCAATTAAAGAATGACCTGATAGTGAATTTCCTTTCCGTTGCCTTAGCTACGAAATCTTTCACTGTGGGCATAAATGGGCAGGCCTTACAATGGCCACATTTGAATGAGCCCCTTGGTTTGGGTGGTAGCCATGGGAGGTGTGATTGTCCTTGTTCTCATTTGGTATGCGTACTATGCACTGAAATGTCCCCGAGACTCTCACTTCTACGGTATGTAATAGATGGTCCTGGGGAGAGGAATCTTGTAAGATCTTTATCTTGATGAAGAATGGGCCAATATCTCTCAATAATACGAAAGATCTGGTGTGATTGTTTTGAAAAAGTGCCCACTAGTCTAATGGAATCTCTTTTTCTGAATGTGGTAGTAGTTTGGGGGATTTTTGATGTTGACAACGTTTCAGTCCGTTTTTTATTTTTGGCCCCCATATATGGTCACCTTGCTCACTTGTTTCCATTATTAGGCTAAACACTAAATGTATACCTTTATGATCACTTGAGTAGTGGGAATTGCACAAAAGTACACTCACTCACTTGTTTCACTTGCTGGGTTTTGGATTGTAAACTGCTGCCAGGTTTGTGCTGCTGGCAGCCAGGCGTAGAAGAAACATCTCGTTCACCAACTCAGAAATGTTGCATAAAAATGACCATTGAAGTCCACTTCTCTCTTAGAATTTCTTTATTTTCGTCACATGTCTAAGCTGACCACCACAAGTGATTTATTGCCGAATTGATCCAAGGTCTTTACATGTTCTTTTTTTACTTCTGATAGTTTGTATCGCAATGACTTTGCAAAGTGCCACATATCATAAGCATGATGTATCTCTTGTTTTCATTAATTTTTTGATTCCAGAATGTCTATCCATGAAGAAAGAGTCAATCTTATATTCTTTGAACTCCTTTAGCCATTTAATTGATTCCTCACATTCCTTCTTCTCTAAACTAACAGAGGCAATGCTGACTTGGGTTTGTTTTATATTGAAATTCAGTATTTTTTTTGTTTCTCCCATCGTAGTATACAGGGAGTGCATAATTATTAGGCAAGTTGTATTTTTGAGGAATAATTTTATTATTGAACAACAATCATGTTCTCAATGAACCCAAAAAACTCATTAATATCAAAGCTGAATATTTTTGAAAGTAGTTTTTAGTTTGTTTTTAGTTTTAGCTATTTTAGGGGGATATCTGTGTGTGCAGGTGACTATTACTGTGCATAATTATTAGGCAACTTAACAAAAAACAAATATATACCCATTTCAATTATTTATTTTTACAAGTGAAACCAATACAACATCTCAACATTCACAAATCTACATTTCTGACATTCAAAAACAAAACAAAAACAAATCAGTGACCAATATAGCCACCTTTCTTTGCAAGGACACTCAAAAGCCTGCCATCCATGGATTCTGTCAGTGTTTTGATCTGTTCACCATCAACATTGTGTGCAACAGCAACCACAGCCTCCCAGACACTGTTCAGAGAGGTGTACCGTTTTCCCTCCTTGTAAATCTCACATTTTATGAAGGACCACAGGTTCTCAATGGGGTTCAGATCAGGTGAACAAGGAGGCCATGTCATTAGTTTTTCTTCTTTTATACCCTTTCTTGCCAGCCACGCTGTGGAGTACTTGGGAGCGTTGTCCTGCATGAAAATCATGTTTTTCTTGAAGGATGCAGACTTCTTCGTGTACCACTGCTTGAAGGTGTCTTCCAGAAACTGGCAGTAGGACTGGGAGTTGAGCTTGACTCCATCCTCAACCCGAAAAGGCCCCACAAGCTCATCTTTGATGATACCAGCCCAAACCAGTACTCCACCTCCACCTTGCTGGTGTCCGAGTCGGACTGGAGCTCTCTGCCCTTTACCAATCCAGCCACGGGCCCATCCATCTGGCCCATCAAGACTCGCTCTCATTTCATCAGTCCATAAAACCTTAGAAAAATCAGTCTTGAGATATTTCTTGGCCCAGTCTTGACGTTTCAGCTTGTGTGTCTTGTTTAGTGGTGGTCGTCTTGCAGCCTTTCTTACCTTGGCCATGTCTCTGAGTATTGCACACTTTGTGCTTTTGGGCACTCCAGTGATGTTGCAGCTCTAAAATGTGGCCAAACTGGTGGCAAGTGGCATCTTGGCAGCTGCACGCTTGACTTTTCTCAGTTCATGGGCAGTTATTTTGCTCCTTGGTTTTCCACACGCTTCTTGCGACCCTGTTGACTATTTTTAATGAAACGCTTGATTGTTCGATGATCACGCTTCAGAAGGTTTGCAATTTTAAGAGTGCTGCATCCCTCTGCAAGATATCTCACTATTTTTGACTGAGCCTGTCAAGTCCTTCTTTTGACCCATTTTGCCAAAGTGAAGGAAGTTGCCTAATAATTATGCACACCTGATATAGGGTGTTGATGTCATTAGACCACACCCCTTCTCATTACAGAGATGCACATCACCTAATATGCTTAATTAGTAGTAGGCTTTCGAGCCAATACAGCTTGGAGTAAGACAACATGCATAAAGAGGATGATGTGGTCAAAATACTAATTTGCCTAATAATTCTGCACTCCCTGTACATACAGTATTTTGCTGAATGTCCTGGTGAGTCACATGGCCCATCTCCTGAAATACTCTTGTCTTTGTAATCTGTTTTTCTTGATATTTTTTCCATATGACCCAATTACATTTTTGGGGGGGGACTTTCACATTTCTTGTTCTGTTGACATTTCATTTTTTATATAAATTGCATTAAGCAAGATACATACACAAACAAAAGTTTTAAATATGTTTGAAATAATTCTGCATAGGATGAAATCCATTTGGTATCATACTTTACCATTCCTCTTGTTCTATTTCATTTTCAGACTAATCGCTCTCAGTACTAGGTATGTATTCTGGGTCATCTACTACTTAACCACTTCAGGACCACAGTCTTTTCGCCCCTTAAGGACCAGAGCCTTTTTCTCCATTCAGACCACTGCAGCTTTCACGGTTTATTGCTCGGTCATACAACCTACCACCTAAATGAATTTTACCTCCTTTTCTTGTCACTAATACAGCTTTCTTTTGATGCTATTTGATTGCTGCTGCGAGTTTTACTTTTTATTATATTCATCAAAAAAGACATGAATTTTGTCAAAAAAATGACTTTTTTAACTTTCTGTGCTGACATTTTTCAAATAAAGTAAAATTTCCTATACATTTGAGCGCGAAAGTTATTCTGCTACATGTCTTTGATAAAAAAAAAAACATTCAGTGTATATTTATTGGATTGGGTAAAAGTTATAGCGTTTACAAACTATGGTGCCAAAAGTGAATTTTCCCATTTTCAAGCATCTCTGACTTTTCTGCGCACCTGTCATGTTTCATGAGGGGCTAAAATTCCAGGATAGTACAAATACCCCCCAAATGACCCCATTTTGGAAAGAAGACATCCCAAAGTATTCAGTGAGAGGCATGGTGAGTTCATAGAAGATTTTATTTTTTGTCACAAGTTAGCGGAAAATGACAGTTTGTGACAAAAAAAAAAAAAAAAAAAAGTTTCCATTTCTTCTAACTTGCGACAAAAAAAAATGAAATCTGCCACAGACTCACTATGCTCCTCTCTGAATACCTTGAAGTGTCTACTTTCCAGAATGGGGTCATTTGTGGGGTGTGTTTACTGTCCTGGCATTTGGGGGGTGCCTAATTGTAAGCACCCCTGTAAAGCCTAAAGATGCTCATTGGACTTTGGGCCCCTTAGCGCAGTTAGGCCGCAAAAAAGTGCCACACATGTGGTATTGCCGTACTCAGGAAAAGTAGTATAATGTGTTTTGGGGTGTATTTTTACACATACACATGCTGGGTGGGAGAAATATCTCCGTAAATGACAATTTTTTTATTTTTTTTACACACAATTGTCTATTTATAGAGATATTTCTCCCACTCAGCATGGGTATGTGGAAAAATACACCCCAAAACACATTATACTACTTCTCCTGAGTACGGCGATACCACATGTGTGGCACTTTTTTGCACCCTAACTGCGCTAAGGGGCCCAAAGTCCAATGAGTACCTTTAGGATTTCACAGGTCATTTTGAGAAATTTCGTTTCAAGACTACTCCTCACGGTTTAGGGCCCCTAAAATGCCAGGACAGTATAGGAACCCCACAAATTACCCCATTTTAGAAAGAAGACACCCCAAGGTATTCCGTTAGATGTATGGTGAGTTCATAGAAGATTTTTTTTTTTTGTCACAAGTTAGCGGAAATTGATTTTAATTGTTTTTTTTCACAAAGTGTCATTTTCCGCTAACTTGTGACAAAAAATAAAATCTTCTATGAACTCGCCATTCTCCTAACGGAATACCTTGGGGTGTCTTCTTTCTAAAATGGAGTCATTTGTGGGGTTCCTATACTGCCCTGGTATTTTAGGGGCCCTAAACCGTGAGGAGTAGTCTTGAAACCAAATGTGGCAAAATGACCTGTGAAATCCTAAAGGTACTCATTGGACTTTGGGCCCCTTAGCGCACTTAGGGTGCAAAAAAGTGCCACACATGTGGTACCGCCGTACTCAGGAGAAGTAGTATAATGTGTTTTGGGGTGTATTTTTACACATACCCATGCTGGGTGGGAGAAATATCTCTGTAAATGACAATTATTTGATTTTTTTTACACACAATTGTCCATTTACAGAGAGATTTCTCCCACCCAGCATGGGTATGTATAAAAATACACCCCAAAACACATTATACTACTTCTTCTGAGTACGGCGATACCACATGTGTGACACTTTTTTGCAACCTAGGTGCGCTAAGGGGCCTAACGTCCTATTCACAGGTCATTTTGAGGCATTTGGATTCTAGACTACTCCTCACGGTTTAGGGCCCCTAAAATGCCAGGGCAGTATAGGAACCCCACAAGTGACCCCATTTTAGAAAGAAGACACCCCAAGGTATTCTGTTAGGAGTATGGTGAGTTCATAGAAGATTTTTTTTTTGTCACAAGTTAGCGGAAAAAAATGACACTTTGTGAAAAAAAAAACAATACATATCAATTTCCGCTAACTTGTGACAAAAAATAAAATCTTCTATGAACTCATCATACACCTAAAAGAATACCTTGGGGTGTCTTCTTTCTAAAATGGGGTCACTTGTGGGGTTCCTATACTGCCCTGGCATTTTAGGGGCCCTAAACCGTGAGGAGTAGTCTTGAACCCAAATGTCTCAAAATGACCTGTGAAATCCTAAAGGTACTCATTGGACTTTGGGCCCCTTAGCACAGTTAGGCTGCAAAAAAGTGTCACACATGTGGTATCGCCGTACTCAGAAGAAGTAGTATAATGTGTTTTGTGGTGTATTTTTACATATAACCATGCTGGGTGGGAGAAATATCTCTGTAAATGACACATTTTTTTATTTGTTTTACACACAATTGTCCATTTACAGAGAGATTTCTCCCACCCAGCATGGGTATGTGTAAAAATACACCACAAAACACATTATACTACTTCTCCTGAGTATGGCGATACCACATGTGTGACACTTTTTTGCAGCCTAGGTGCGCTAAGGGGCCCAACGTCCTATTCACAGGTCATTTTGAGGCATTTGTTTTCTAGACTACTCCTCACGGTTTAGGGCCCCTAAAATGCCAGGGCAGTATAGGAACCCCACAAGTGACCCCATTTTAGAAAGAAGACACCCCAAGGTATTCCGTTAGGGGTATGGTGAGTTCATAGAAGATTTTATTTTTTCTCACAAGTTAGTGAAAAATGACACTTTGTGAAAAAAACAATAACAATCCAATTTCCGCTAACTTTTGACAAAAAATAAAATATTCTATGAACCCATCATACACCTAACAGAATACCTTGGGGTGTCTTCTTTCTAAAATGGGGTCACTTGTGGGGTTCCTATACTGCCCTGGCATTTTACGGGCCCAAAACTGTGAGTAGTCTGGAAACCAAATTTCTCAAAATGACTGTTCAGGGGTATAAGCATCTGCAAATTTTGATGACAGGTGGTCTATGAGGGGGCAAATTTTGTGGAATCGGTCATAAGCAGGGTGGCCTCTTAGATGACAGGATGTATTGGGCCTGATCTGATGGATAGGAGTGCTAGGGGGGTGACAGGAGGTGATTGATGGGTGTCTCAGGGGGCGGTTAGAGGGGAAAATAGATGCAATCAATGCACTGGGGAGGTGATCGGAAGGGGGTCTGAGGGGGATCTGAGGGTTTGGCCGAGTGATCAGGAGCCCACACGGGGCAAATTAGGGCCTGATCTGATGGGTAGGTGTGCTAGGGGGTGACAGGAGGTGATTGATGGGTGTCTCAAGGTGTGATTAGAGGGGGGAAATAGATGCAAGCAATGCACTGGCGAGGTGATCAGGGCTGGGGTCTGAGGGCGTTCTGAGGTGTGGGCGGGTGATTGGGTGCCCGCAAGGGGCAGATTAGGGTCTAATCTGATGGGTAACAGTGACAGGTGGTGATAGGGGGTGATTGATGGGTAATTAGTGGGTGTTTAGAGGAGAGAATAGATGTAAACAATGGATTTGGGAGGTGATCTGATGTCGGATCTGCGGGCGATCTATTGGTGTGGGTGGGTGATCAGATTGCCCGCAAGGGGCAGGTTAGGGGCTGATTGATGGGTGGCAGTGACAGGGGGTGATTGATGGGTGGCAGTGACAGGGGGTGATTGATGGGTGATTGACAGGTGATCAGTGGGTTATTACCCGGAATAACAGATGTAAATATTGCACGGGCAAATTGATAAGGGGGGGGGGTCTGAGGGCAATCTGAGCGTGTGGGCGGGTGATTGGGTGCCCGCAAGGGGCAGATTAGGGTCTAATCTGATGGGTAACAGTGACAGGTGGTGATAGGGGGTGATTGATGGGTAATTAGTAGGTGTTTAGAGGAGAGAATAGATGTAAACAATGGATTTGGGAGGTGATCTGATGTCGGATCTGCGGGCGATCTATTGGTGTGGGTGGGTGATCAGATTGCCCGCAAGGGGCAGGTTAGGGGCTGATTGATGGGTGGCAGTGACTGGGGGTGATTGATGGGTGGCAGTGACAGGGGGTGATTGATGGGTGATTGACAGGTGATCAGTGGGTTATTACCCGGAATAACAGATGTAAATATTGCACGGGCGAATTGATAAGGGGGGGGTCTGAGGGCAATCTGAGCGTGTGGGCAGGTGATTGGGTGCCCGCAAGGGGCAGATTAGGGTCTAATCTGATGGGTAACAGTGACAGGTGGTGATAGGGGGTGATTGATGGGTAATTAGTGGGTGTTTAGAGGAGAGAATAGATGTAAACAATGGATTTGGGAGGTGATCTGATGTCGGATCTGCGGGCGATCTATTGGTGTGGGGGGGTGATCAGATTGCCCGCAAGGGGCAGGTTAGGGGCTGATTGATGGGTGGCAGTGACAGGGGGTGATTGATGGGTGGCAGTGACAGGGGGTGATTGATGGGTGATTGACAGGTGATCAGTGGGTTATTACCCGGAATAACAGATGTAAATATTGCACGGGCGAATTGATAAGGGGGGGGTCTGAGGGCAATCTGAGCGTGTGGGCAGGTGATTGGGTGCCCGCAAGGGGCAGATTAGGGTCTAATCTGATGGGTAACAGTGACAGGTGGTGATAGGGGGTGATTGATGGGTAATTAGTGGGTGTTTAGAGGAGAGAATAGATGTAAACAATGGATTTGGGAGGTGATCTGATGTCGGATCTGCGGGCGATCTATTGGTGTGGGGGGGTGATCAGATTGCCCGCAAGGGGCAGATCAGGGGCTGATTGATGGGTGGCAGTGACAGGGGGTGATTGACAGGTGATTGACAGGTGATTGACAGGTGATCAGGGGGGATAGATGCATACAGTACACGGGGGGGGGGGTCTGGGGGGGGGTCTGGGGAGAATCTGAGGGGTGGGGGGGTGATCAGGAGGGAGTAGGGGGCAGATTAGGGACTTAAAAAAAAATAGCGTTGACAGATAGTGACAGGGAGTGATTGATGGGTGATTAGGAGGGTGACTGGGTGCAAACAGTGGTCTGGGGGGTGGGCAGGGGGGGGTCTGAGGGGTGCTGTGGGCGATCAGGGGGCAGGGGGGGGGAAATCAGTGTGTTTGGTGCAGACTAGGGTGGCTGCAGCCTGCCCTGGTGGTCCCTCGGACACTGGGACCACCAGGGCAGGAGGCAGCCAGTATAATAGGCTTTGTATACATTACAAAGCCTATTATACACTGTTGCAGCGGCGATCCGGATGCCAGTAACCCGCCGGCGCTTCCGAACGGCCGGCGGGTTACGGCGAACGGGGGGCGGAGCCAGTCCCCGGCGGCTGATCGCGTCACGAATGACGCGATCGCCGCATAGCCACTCCCGCAGCCGCCCCCGCCGATGGGCGTATTGCGGTCGTTTGGGCCCGGACTTTGCCGCCGCCCATCGGCTGGGGGCGGTCGTTAAGTGGTTAATCTTCTGGTGACATGTATTCTATTTCAGTTTCTGTTACTTCACATTTTTCACTGACATTTCCTTTCTCAATATTTGTTTGAAATAATTCTGCATAGGATGAAATCCATTTGGTATCATACTTTACCATTCCTCTTGTTCTATTTCATTTTCAGACTAATCGCTCTCAGTACTAGGTATGTATTCTGGGTCATCTACTACTTAATCTTCTGGTGACATGTATACTATTTCAGTTTCTGTTACTTCACATTTTTCACTGACATTTCTTTTCTCAATATTTGTATGTTCATTTGTTGAGTAGAAGCTCAGTAAATCAACTGACATAGGGCTTGATTCACCAAGACAAATAGCATGCCTTATCAAAGTTAGCACGCCTTATCAGAGTAGCATAGTGAGCGATACGAATCCGCAAGGGCTCAGGGCAGGACGAGTGGAGCTCTCATCTTTGCCAATTAGTAGGCATAAGTTCACTATGCTACTCTGATAAGGCATGTTAACTTTGATAAGGCGTGCCATTTGTCTTAGTGAATCAAGCCCATAGTGGTTTCAGGAAAAAATGCATTCTGGTTGATTTTCAGTAGAAACAATATCTTTGTACTCCTTAGACTATTTACTGATGATAGTACTTACCGTAACTTTCTCCAAGGGTTTTTTTTTCAGTTTTTCTTTTTAATCCAATTATTTATTTTTAAAACAATTTTGAGAGTTATTTTTTCCAGTATCACCTTCACCACAGTTTTTATCTTCAGGTAGTTCAAAAACACCAGTATTTTTACATTTTTTGCAACAAGAATCTAGATAGTGAGTGTGGCACTTTCTATTAGAGCTTTTACAAGCGATCTGTATAGAGGCAAATTGTTATCTTACCAATTCAAACGTTGTCTCCTCTCCACCTCTCTGCTGGACGTTTGCTCCTCGAACAAGATTGAAGAAAGAATTCTGATATGTTGCAATATGCATAAGAAAATAAAGATTCCGGGCACCATCCGTTTACATTAGTGCATTTTATTCTTGTAAAGTGGATTGCATTACCGCATATCAGAGATCTGTATAGTGGTCATCTGTAACCTAATCGGTGGTGGTGAGGTGGTGATGGGGGCATCAGGCACCAGTGTGGGACCTGCGGCGGCCGTTTTGCATCCACCCGGACGCTTGGTGACGCTGCGTTCCACTGAATGAAGCAGGACAATCCCGCCTCTTCCGGGTGTTGCGAAAGATGGGGTTGGAGGTGGCGCTATCATCCACTGCGTACAACTAGTATTAGCCAATGCCGGTCTAAGGGGCGGAGATATGCCGGCGTGTAGGTAGCCTAGCAACCTCCCGCAACTCACAGGGCGACATTGTATATACAATCTCATACAATCTAAAGATCTATGACCGGACTGGCCATTTCCCTACCAAACTTAAAGTTTATGGTAGGTGTCTAGGTATACATTTTAACCTGTACTGTAACTAGGACAACAGTGCTTCCGCTGCCTACCCATTATAAATCCAATCTATACTACGTGTCTTTACCCATAACTTTCACTTAAAATCAGAATCAAGGGGCTTTGGAGCCTCACATAAAAAGACATCGCTGTTGGGCTACAGTGACCACCAATAGGTACAACATACATAAGCATCATACATAGAGTAATCTTAAAGGGGAAAGGGAACATACAATTCAAAATAATACAATGCAACAGTGCGAACATGAGATATATAGGATCATAGAGACACTCCTACTAAATCAGATCGGCTAGGCCTCCTACAGGACATCCATAGATTCAACCCACCCTTCAACAATCATTTGCATATTTAGATACAGGACACATCCACAGCATTCCCCACATTTCAGGAAATCCTAAGGGTCCAGCATACACGATAATTCAGTCTTGTCATTCAAACCAAGGGGGCCCATGGCATCCATCTGTAGGATGACATAGGTCTCTCTTCTGAGGAGCATCTTATCTCTGTCCCCTCCCCTCCTTGGGACCTCTACTTTTTCCAGGCCTGCGAATCTTAGCCCCACATTTTTGCCCCCATGAGCCTCCCTCATATGCTCTATTAGTCTGGTGCAACCCTTTCCAAATTTTATAGATCCTGTGTGCTCACCCACCCTTACTTTAATAGGTTGGGTGGTCTGACCCACATAGAACCTTTTTCACGGGCAAATAAGGACAAAGACTGTGTAATCGATTTGACAGGTGAACAAGCTATTAATCTTGAAGCTCTCACTGGCCTCCTGTATAAATTTTTGTGTTATTATTCTAGAACAAAACTTACACTTGCCACACCGGAAGTTGCCCTTAGGGGTCGCTCTTTCAAGCCATGTTGATGGTTTTGGTGATATAAATTCACTTTTAGTTAGAAAATTCGCAAGTGTTGGGGCCCTCCTAAAGACTACTCGAGGGGGACCACCCACCTTCTGTGCCAAGTCAGGGTCCCTTTGGATTTTGTCCCAGTGTTGGAAAATTGCTTTCCTTATTTTGTACCCAAAGGTAAAAACCATTCTTTCATCCTCACGTTTCTTGCACTGTTTTCTTGATACCAACAATTCAGACCTATCCTGTTTTTTTGCCTTTATTCTTGCTTTCTCCAATAAATCTGGCAAGCAGACAAAGATAGCAGGAAAGCTGGCACTGCTGCAAGTGTTCAATTTATTGTAGCAAAGATGAGGTGCAAACGTGCAGCATCTTGCAAAAAGTACAGCATGAAAAAACACATACCCTGGTGAGAAGAGGCGTGGAGGATGGTGGGTGCTGGGCACAGGATGCCTGACGGCCGTTTCGCGCTAAACAGCGCTTCTACGGAGGCTGCAAGGTTGCAGCCTCCGTAGAAGCGCTGTTTAGCGCGAAACGGCTGTCAGGCATCCTGTGCCCAGCACCCACCATCCTCCACGCCTCTTCTCACCAGGGTATGTGTTTTTTCATGCTATACTTTTTGCAAGATGCTGCACGTTTGCACCTCATCTTTGCTACAATAAATTGAACACTTGCAGCAGTGCCAGCTTTCCTGCTATCTTTGTCTGCTTGCCATTTGATGTTGTTGCTTGAGCACGCTGAAGAGGTTTAAAGAAGAGGTGTATGTGTAGTCCTCCTGTGCAAACTGCCTGTTGCCGCAGCTGATGTGTGCATGCCATTTTACTGTAGTGCCAACCATCTGCTTTTCTATGAATCTACTTTCAATAAATCTGGATCGTATCCTCTCTTATGAAATCTTTGGGTAAGCTCTTTTGATTGGTTTTTGAAGTCTATTTTCGACCTATTATTTCTTTTAAGCCGCAAGTACTGACCATAGGTAATGGCTTCCACAACGTGTCTAGGGTGGAAGCTTCTGGCATGCAAGACGGAGTTTGTGGCAGTTGTTTTCTTAAAGAGAATCTGTACTCTAATATTCTTACACTAAAAAGCATACCATTCTATTCCTTATTTTCTCCTGTGCCCCTCTGTGCTGTTTCTGCCACTCTCTGCTGCAATCCTGGCTTGTAATTAACAGTTTTAGGCAATGGTTACAAACAAACTAACCAGCTTCTAATAGGCTCAGCTAAGCATAGTGTGTGAGTATGCAGGGGGCCTGCAGAGGGTGTGTATCGCTTCTACCAATCACAAGCAGCCCTGCACATTCCACACAATCAAGCTTTAGCCCGACAAACAGGACAGAGGAAAGATACATTGATTTATTACAGAGACAGTGTAATTAGGAAGAGCTGCAGTAAGCCCTAGCACATTAGAACAGGCATAGGAACTCATAGGATAGAAGAACTAAGGCTGAAAAAATTGTTACAGAGTCTCTTTAAAGCCCTCACTTAGAAGTTTCCCATTTATCACTTTAAGTCTTAGGTGAAGAAAAACTACCTCTGTGCCACTCATTTCAGATGTGAATTGCATATTAATCTCATTCACATTCAAATAATGCACAAATTTGTTAAACTGCAATTCAGTACCAGACCACACCACCAGGCCGTCATCCACATACCTTGACTATTGTGTGATGTACACCCGGAAGGGATTCTGTTCCAAATGTACTGCAGACTCCCACTCTCCCAGAAAGAGGTTAGCAAAGGAGCATGCCACCGGGGTCCCCATTGCCGTCCCGGCAACCTGTCGGTACCAGTGGCCGTCGAACATGAATGCATTGAGAGCTAGTGTAAATTTTAAACACAAACTCAATGAAATTATCATCTTTGTCTGTTCGTCTCAAATAGTGTTTGACTGCCCGCACCCCAAGATCCTGGATAATATGGCTGTACAGACTGACCACATCTATTGGGGCCAGCCTGTCACCAGGGACACAGGTGGCATGCTCCACCATCTGCAATACCTCCAACGTATCGCTCAAATATCAGGGCACCCCCTTAAGGAGGGGGCATAGGAGATGGTCAAGGTACCTGGACAATCTCTCAGTGAGAGACCCACAGCCCGACACTATGGGACGTCTCGGCGGTGCGGTCATGGATTTGTGTAATTTGGTGTACCAAACAGGTCATCTAGGGATCAGGTCGCAGGCCAATTTCTGTGGGAGAAAACCTTTCTCCACTCCCCTCTGTAGTAATATCTTTAAATTGGATTGATATTGTGGGGTTGGGTCGCCTGGAATCGGACAATAGGTATCCGGGTCACTCAATTGCCTTTCGGCCTCCTTTTTATACTGCTCTGCAGCCATTATCACCAGGCTACCCCCCTTGTCCGCATTCCTGATCACCAAACCCTCCTGCTTCCTTAGCCATTTTATGGCCTCCTTTTCCCCCCTACTTAGATTTGGCCTCACGGCGTCGTATATCTGTGCCTTCATATCTCTGAGTACACCTTCGTAGAAGTGGTCAATGCTTGATCCCGGGCTGACTGGGAAGGTTGCACCGAGCGACACGCCCTAAAGGTATGTAAGTTTCCCATTGACAATGTCTCTTGTCCTGAGCCTCTGGCCACTCCAACCTGCCCCCCTCCCACAATTCCTGCAGAATTTGTTACTCGTGGGATCCCATCGTTTCATTGAGGCGAAGCCCGGGGTTTCAGTGGGAGGCCCCTCTGTCACTTGAGGATCGTCGCCCCTAGCACCCTCAAAATACTCACTAATAGCCTTGGGTTTTACCCCTGGTTTATCAGCTTGTGAGTTCGTTGTCACCGGGTGCATATTGGGATTGCTACCTATATCACCCCCATTGTTTTCTGAATCCCCAAAACTTGTGTATATTTCTGGCATATCACCAGCTTCCGGGTGGCTTTGTATAAGTCAGTTGTGAATGGCACTATGTCAAACTTCTGTGTGGGGCAGTAGTTCAATCCTTTTTTCAATAGGGAGATGCAAGTAGTGGGAATGTCCACTCCTGAAATGTTAACCACCTGGTGGTCATCCTGCTCCTCATATATGTTCAAACTGTCGCTTTCTGTTTCTTGTTTGCCTGTTTCACATTCCTGACTCCTCCCCAATCTACAGTCTTGGATCTCGTGTCTGTGTCTGTCTTCCTCCTCATCTGATCCTGGGTCTAAAGGGGTTGCTCCCTCTGCACATGCTGTCCCCTCAGGGATTTTATTTTCCTCTTTCCTAGGGGTTCTGGGATTTCTCCTAGGTTTTTTCTTTGGTGTTTTCCTGGGGGGCTGTTTCCCTTGATCAGGGTCACTGTCTGAGCTTGAATCCGTAGTCCAGTACCCCCTCTCTCTTGGATTTTTTGGAAAGGGGGTTGAGCTCCAATTAAATATTTTCCCGTTGTCAAAGTCTTCCTTATCTTGGAAAAAAATTCAGTTTCCTGGTTTTTAATTCGTCCTGGATCCTTATGATCTTATCCTCTATTTTAGTTGTAACTGTTGAAAATGTTTCTTTCGTGACTGAGTTCTTAAAACTCGATTTTGTATTACAAAACTCCTCCAACTCAGAAAGGTTGCATAACAATGACCATTGATGTCCTCTTCTCTCTTAGAATTTCTTTATTTTCGTCACATGTCTAAGCTGACCACCACAAGTGATTTATTACCGAATTGATCCAAGGTCTTTACATGTTTGTTTTTTTTTACTTCTAATAGTTTGTATCACAATGACTTTGCAAAGTGCCACCTATAATAAGCATGATGTATCTCTGGAAAAGTTAAAAAGAAGGGACACCAAGAGCCCAATATAGTGTAGTAAGTTGGGTGATGGGTAAATGGAAAAATATATCTAAAAACTTTAACATTCCTCGAGAGGCGGTGGTGGACTCATCACCCCGAAGCAGACATGATACTGTCGGTTTTAGTACAAACACATTTATTTATATACTCCAACATACAGCGCAACGCGTTTCACGGGTATATTCCCGCTTCTTCAAGCAATAATTAACAAGAGTACACACTGAAAGACAGAGATAAATACAGTGTCCTCAGACTAATGAGCATTCTGTTTGGGTGTTAAAGTCATTGGTAAGGGGGCATAAAAAAGGAGGGGGGTCATAAAAAATATACCGGGGGGGGGGGGAGTTGCCAGGCTGGGAAAAGCCTGCTAGGGTGCTGGATATGGTGGGTGGACTTGGTAGTGGTGGATGGGAGTTGATGAGGAAAAAGTGTACTTTGGTGGAACGAAATAATGTATGGGATGTGAAAACAGGATGGGGGGGGGGGGGGTGTGAAAAACATAGAATAAAGTGCTATATGGAAGGTCCTTTAAAAAAAGGCAGAATTTTTGACTTGCCAGTGCAGTCTTAAGGTCACGATAAGTGCCTCTGTACTGGGGTGGAGGTTTGCAGCTTCTTATATACTTAAATTGGTGGGTGAGCGTCAGGTTCCTGGGAACAACTCTAACGAGCGACTTAAAATGGGCGGAGAACACCACCAAAATCCAGAAGAAGGCTCAGCAGAGACTATTTTTCCTGCGCCAATTGAAAAAATTTGGTATGCCTCAGGAGCTGCTGTCCAGCTTCTACACGGCCACTATTGAAGCTACCCTCTGCTCCTCCATTATTGTGTGGTACGCAAGAGCAACCACCAGTGATAAGTATAAGCTTCAGAAAATCATTAGCTCAGCGGAAAGGACCATTGGCTCTCCTCTGCCACCTCTTGACCTCCTCTACACCACTAGAATGAAGACAAGGGCTAACAGGATCTCCCAGGACCCGTCCCACCCAGGCTGCCGCTTCTTTAAGCTCCTTCCCTCGGGCCGATGCTACAGGACCATCCGCCCAAGGACTAACAGGCGCAGAGACACCTTTTTTCCCCAAGCAGCCCTCCTGCTGAACTCCTGCCTCTCATCGGTAGGCTAGCTGCACTCAGGCCAACTAGCCCGGCCGAGGCACACTGAACCCGGGCCAGTAATATAAATCCAGCTGCCACCCTGGTGGGTGCTTCTGGGTTGAACTCCACTCTAAGGGCTGTATGAAGCACAATATCCAAACCCAGAGGACTCTGTTCATGAGCAAACCACATATCGTACTGTAGGTTACTTGCCTGTCTTGCTCATATGCTTGTATCGTTGTTAATGCCTGTCTCGCTTGTATAATTGTTATTGTCTTATGCCGATCTCTGTCTTGCTCTGTTGCTACTGCCATGTGAACCACAACCAATTCCGGGTACGACCTCGGTCGCACTTGGCGAAATAAAGTTCTGATTCTGAGTGACCAATCCCGTGGTGTGTGGAGGCGGAGGCTAGTTGAGGGACAATAGTCTGCACCTATAGGGCTGTGGGGACAAAAGGGGGAGTGGGAAAATGATTATGTAAGAGTTGGTGGGCGGGGGTTAAATGAAAGGCAGCATTTTTACCTTTAGGACTGTAGGGGGCATGTCTGTTGTCCAATAGGGAGTGGGGGAATGGAATTGTGAGGGTTTGTGAGCGGTGCGACGATAACATCGCACAGTTATAATAACCTATGGGCAGTGTGCCTGGATGTGGCTGGAGTGTAATGGTCAAGGGCTCCGCCTCTGACACGGGAGACCCGGGTTCATATCTCGGCTCTGCCCGCTCAGCATAAACATAAGATAAAACAATTTGCAATAAATAAATAGTACAATATGACTAAGATCAAAAGTATTATAAAAATGCTTACACAAATAGATCAAAATTATATATATAAAAAATTGAAGAAAGAACAATTATTTTCTGTTTACACAGTACATACAATACATGATTAGTTAAGCATATTGATTGGCGAGTGCGGTGTTCTGCTGTCACCTAGTGTTTATACAGTGGGCATATATATAACCTTATTCTGTTCATTGGTTTTCTTTTTGGTGGCAGTATGATAAATGCAATATACAAGAAGGAACACGCACACCATATAGTTTCTGATGCAAAAAGGTACATTAAAAAACATGGGCTGACAAAGTGCAAACAAACACATGAAAAAGATGCACAATAGAAAATAGTATATGCAAAACTATACAACAGTAGTCAGTAGTCATGACAGATGCAGCATACAGGCAATGTACAGGCAATAAATTGGGTGCAAAACAGATGCACACTGAAGAGCAGAATATACAGGCATGAACTGTAGCGCTGGCTGACAATATCGAGTACTAGCTGATACTGGTATCTAGAGCAATTACTATCAGTAGATAACAGGCAGTACAATGCAAGTCCAATGTATACAAAGTGAGGAAGCGAGGCACAAAGCACCGCTGCATTACCCAGACGCAGCGTTTCGGAAAGTTCCTTTGTCAATGGGACAGGCAGGTAGGCAACTGGAGCAAAGTGGCAGAGCGGTGATGTCCTGGAGTACCATTGTTCCTGGTCCGGTTTAAATAGCACAAGATACGCACACGTGAATGAGCCATCACACCGGGGCCGGCCCAGTAGTGCAGTGACATCACGCGGCGTGCGCCGCTGCGTCACTACGCTACGCACTAGGACTCCGCCCACCTCCAAGGCGCTGGCTGGCATAGTGGGGAGTATCACTGACTCCATCCACAAGATGGCCGCCGCGCCATATATGGGGATGGGAGGGGCCGTGCAGAGACTGTCAGGGGAAGCAGTACGGCAACATAGCACAATGATGAATAGATCCCCAGAGCGGCAGCTTGGTGTGTATAAGAACAGACGGTGTGAGGGCTCCATGCACTATAAATACAAGCAAATAGATAAGTGAACATAATATTTACATAGCATATATATAAATCCTAGACATTAATGTGACTATAATACAATAGATATACATATATACATACATACATACATACATACATACACAAGAAATGAATGTAAAACAAAACCTACAATACATAAACAGTCCCTATTTGATTAAACAGACAACATGTAAGGGAAGTCGTAACTCTATAGGTAAATATATCGCCAGTGGCATGGTTAAAAGAGAGGACAATAATAAAAGAGGCTATTATCGGTTGTGGTATTAATTAATTTTTTCCAGTTGTTCGTTTAGACCATCTGGAACTAAAGTTTTTAGCATCTGAATCCAATACATTTCACGTTTTTTTTAGCAGGTCGAAAGAATTGGAACAGTTTTGTGGGATGGTTTCAATGAGGGTGATGTGAAATAGATCAGGATTGCTACTGTGTACCGTGGTGAAGTGCTGTGATATGCTGTGTAAGGGGTATTTGTTAATGATATTACGCTGATGTTGGCCGATCCTGCTTCTTGCAGGTTGAGTGGTTCTGCCCACATACTGAAGCTGGCAGGGGCAGGAGATGACATATATTAAAAATTTTGATTCGCATGTGATTATATCTTTAATTTGATAAGTTAATTGTGTGGTGTGGGAATGGAAAGTATTGGAATGAGTGATGAATTTGCAGGCCAGGCATCTGGAGTGATTGCAAGGCGAGCAACCGGGTGGATTATCTGGTAGGGTGGATTTGTTTATGGGGGGGGGGGGGGGGCGTGCGAAAACGGCTGGGGGCCAGAATGCTACGGAGGTTGGGTGCCGGTCGGTAGGTGATGGCAGGTGTGGTGGGGATGATGGATCGAAGGTGTGGGTCCTGTAGAAGGATCTCCCATTTGTTTGTTAGGATTTTCCTATTGTTTTGATGTTGTGAGCTGTATTTGGTGATAAATCTAGGTAGGGATTCTGTATGTTTGGGTGTATCGGTTGGAGGGGGATGGTTAGTCATGGCTTTGTGGGTCGCATCTTTTAGAACTTTTTGGGGGTATTTACAATCATGAAGTTTTTGAGTCAGAATCTTGGATTGGCTATGGTAGTCTTAAATGTCTGTGCAGTTTCTGTATATTCTTTTATATTGGCTGTATGGAGTGTTTTTGGTCCAGGGGCGGTGATGAAAACTATGGAAGTGGATGTAATTGTTCACATCGACTGGTTTGAAATAAGTCTTAGTCTTGATTAGTTCTGCTTCTGTGAATAAAGTCAGGTTGAGGAATTCTCTGGAAAAGTTGTTTTCGTTAATTTCTTGATTCCAGGATGTCTTTCCATGAAGAACGAGTAAATCTTATATTTTTTTACCTCTTTTAGCCATTTAATTGATTCCTCACATTCCTTCTTCTCTAAACTAACAGAGGCAATGCTGACTTCGATTTGTTTTATATTGAAATTCAGTATTTGTTTGTTTCTTCCGTGGTAGTATACGTACAGTATTTTGCTGAATGTCCTGGTGAGTCACATGGTCCATCTCCTAAAACTGAAATACTCTTGTCTTTGTAATCCTCTACTGTTTTTCTTGATATTTTTTCCAAGTATTATTAATAACTGGAAAGAGAAATTTTGTTTGGTTTCTGTAATGTGTCGATATGAAGAGACATGCTACATTCCCATTACATTAAACATGTTATGAACTTTCTCATAACGTGATCCACTCAATAATATGACTTATTACATTTTTTTTACATAAATTCTTTTTGTTTTTGTTGACTATCCCAAATATTTCCTAAATACCCCTGTAAACACACTCCATCAAAAGATTCATATGACCCAATTACATTTTTTTGGGGGGGACTTTCACATTTCTTGTTCTGTTGACATTTCATTTTTGATATAAATTGCATTAAGCAAGATACATATACATTTTACATTATTCTGCATAGGATGAAATCCATTTGGTATCATACTTTACCAATCTTTTGGTTCTATTTCATTTTCAGACTAATCACTCTCAGTACTAGGTATGTATTCAGGGTCACCTACTACTTAAGCATCATTGTCTTCTTCTGGTGACATGTATTCTATTTCAGTTACTGTTTCTTCACATCTTTCACTGACATTTCTTTTCTCAATATTTTTATGTTCATTTGTTGAGTAGAAGCTCAGTAAATCAACTGACATAGTGGTTTCGGAAAAAAAATTAATTCTGGTTGTTTTTTTTTTTTTGTAGAAACAATATCTTTGGTACTTCTCAGTTGCCTGCACACTCCCAGGCCATCAGATGCTGCCTGCACACCTCCCCAGCTAACCACCCTGGTCCCTTCTGCCTGGAACCACCACCTTCCTCTGGGCTAGGCTACCCATGCCGAGGATCCGGCTGCCACCATCTACACTCCATCAAGCTGATCCAGCACAGGACTGGTCCTAGCTGCAGGTCTAACGCAGGCCCAGCCCCACATGGAGGTGCACCGCAGGAGCCATGCACCGACCTCAGCCACTTCTCGGACAGCACAATCCCTAACTTTGGGCACCAATCTCAGCAGCAGGCGTAATCCAGGCAAAGCCAGCTAGAGGGACAATAACTGCTCTCTAATCGATCAGGTTATGCAGCAATCCTAAGGGGACTCTTTTTTATCACTGTCCTTTCAACTTCTCTCTCTTTCTTCCTCTTCTTTCCTCTCCTATCTCTGTCCCTCTCCTAGGGTTAGACCAGGGGGTATCTGATTCAAAGTATCGCTGCAGAAGCGTTTTGAGTGCCTCCGACGGCAGCGGATTACCCCCTGGTCCTTCTTCTGGGTTCATCTTTAATGTATGCTTCTGTCCATGCTTTATTTTCTATGCCTGATTGCACTGTTCTTACTATATGTATCTACTGTATGTACCTGTATATGCTGTATGGACTCTACCTACCACTGTATGTACCACCACCGACCCTGTCGTGCCAAAACCAATTCCGGGTACAACTCACATTGTACTTGGCGAAATAAATTTGATTCTGATTCTGATTCACTGATGATAGTACTTAACTTTCTCAAAGTGTTTGTTCAGCTTTTCTTTTTAATACATTTTTTTTTAAACAACTTTGAGAATTATTTTTTTCAGTATCACCTTCACCACAGTCTTCATCTTCAGGTAGTTAAAAAACCCCAGTATTTTTACATGTTTTACATCCACCTCTTTTACTGCTACTTTTCGTATTTGTCTGTGAAATATTTATAGATATTTTATTAAGATTTACAGAATTGCTTCTTTTTAATCTGTTTTTCCTTGTTCCTTCATTATAGTCTTCAGTAGTGATGTTCAGAACAAATTCTGAAAGGATAGTTTTTTTTTGTTTCTCCACTGAAGAACAAAATGCTGTGTTTAACAGTTTGAATGCTGTTCTGCTACACTTTTTTGTTGTAGTAATTTAAGGCTGTAAATAATCTTTTAGAGTAAAGAAGAAATGCAAAGTTTTAGACCACTTTAGGTATAGTACCATCTCCATAAAGGGCCATGTCTTTGAGAGTGTTAAAAATATCAAAAGCAGCTATTTTTAAACACAATGTTGGTGACTTGGCGTTTTTTTGTTATTGTAACGGAATATAAAATTTCAAAACTTGAAAACACAAAGAATTTGATAACTAGTAGAGTATTTTCTTAATGTAAAATTTTCCTGGATTCATTTTCTGGCCATTAGTATTCAGCCATAATTAAAAATATAAATTCAACTTGATTTTTCTAGTAATGTTTAAACAGTATAAAGTTATATTTCTTAATTCTGTCACTATTTCATTAGAGTGCATGAAGTTAGAGGCAAATAAATATTTTTCATTTTGTAGTGGTAAGGCTGTCTTCTCTTTTTCCCCTATGATCTGTTTTTTTGATAACAGAATGCAGGCAATCTCAAGGCGGTACTCCATTATTTTGTCGACATAGGTTTCCACTCTCAAAAATTTTCCAAATGTAAAATAGTGATGTAAAAACTTGAATTGCAATTTGCTTTAATCTTCACAAAAGTTAGATTCTCATTGAGATCAAATAAAATACATACACATGTTGTCTTGTTATTTCTACCCCGCAGTGATGAACAGTGATAAGTTCTCTGAGCTAAAATGGATTTCTGTGTTGAGAGAGTAAGGGATTTCTTGACAGAACGTTTGAGAGTTGAGGGGGAGCTCTTATGTGGATAGAATGGCTTACAGAGGGGTCATGGTGAATAAAAAGGAGTCACAGACAGGGCCAAAGTAGAGGCTTTAGAGGTCCCAGTCTCTATGTGCAGCGCCTTAAGGGAGCATTCCTCTACAGTGCTCTATGTGCCCGGCTGGCCATTTGCCTGCCTACTCTATCCACATGCCCGTCTCAGCTACCTGGCACACTGGTAATTGTATAACTGTAGTCCCTGTGCACACACCACCCCCCCTGTGTGTTGTCATTCACCGGCATAAACCAGCGCCTGGTTCTGCCAACCAGATGAGAGGCTGTGCACTGTAAATAGGCAATAGCAGGAAGTTTGGCTTTGTAGCGGCACCAGCTTACTGCAGATTGTTGCATCAAATTCAACTGTACTGGTGTGATTCAACTACAGGAGGGTTGAATGAAGTCCTAAAAACCTTGAGGAGGAGGACAAGATGCAGCTGTAGAAGAGGTGGAAAATGCTGCAGAGCTGGGCAAGTCGGCATCGTAGCCACCCCTTATGCCATGCAGGGCCTCTGTCCTCAGATAGGGCTGCACTACCTGCTCATAATCCATTAATTCAAGTGAGGCTGGGGGACCACCACCTGTTCCAATGCTATGTAAAATAAAAAAAAAATGTAATAAAAATATATATATATATATATATATATATATATATATATATATATATATATATATATATATATATATACACACACACACACCTACTACTAAATGTCTTCACTATCCTGTTAATCCTGTCTGTGTGACTGTGATCCACTGGCCAAAATTAAACATGCAATTCACGTGCTATTATTGAAACAACACTACATATACTGCATGCGACTTTGGAATGTGCTATTCACACACTGCTGCAGCCTAACTGTTCAGCAGGAGTCATCATAAAATCGTAGTGCAAAGGACTTGTTACATCCAAACCAAAGGGAGCATGCCATTGATCGGTATTTTGAGAAAGGAAAACTTTCGTAAGCAAAAGTTTGGCATGGATTCATGTTTGCTAGATACCATAAGCAAGCATGTATGTGTGTCCACTTCTCACATACAACTATAATGTAATTAAAATATAAAACCCAATACCAGTGGGTATGTGGCCCCGTGGTTTGGTCCTATGTTTAAACTCATTACAGTCACTACTACAGCATGATAGGCCGCCATTTTGTGTTATTGTAATACCAACAATTCTGGCAGCCTCCATATCACTGTAGCTTCACTGGGTTTGTGGTAATACCAAAAGATTACAACCTCTCAGTGTACAGCCTCACTTTAAAAGGTGAACTAATCAGCTGAGAGTGATCTTTGGAATGCCATTTGTAAGACCTTTAAAAAAAAATAGCAGCAGCACACCTGCCCTGCTGATGCATATGTATACATTAGTTGTACTATCCCAGGAATAATTTGTGCCAATATTAAACAAAATACATTAACACAAAAACATAAAGGGACACCAAATTGTTCACACAAATCCATGCACTCATGCATGCTTGCTCAGGGCCTGTGTCCAAGAACCATAGGCAAATGATCACCAGCACAACCAGGCAAGTGGTATTGCATAGAAGTTTACACATATGGCCGCCTACACATCTTGAAAAATACATTTGCGGTTTTAAACATAAAACCTACAGAAGCTTCTATTTAGAAAGAGGTGATAATTGTGCCTTGTAACAATTCATACATTACAGACTGCCCTTATGTACATATATACCACCAACAAGCATGCAGCTACTAAACACATCAAACAATAGAACATATCATCAAACATTGATGCATGCTGGTGCAGGGCGTGAAGCAACAAACATTTCAACCATACAATGACAATTCACCACTGCAAAATGCCATTCAGTTATTTATCCATCTTGACATGTGTGCCTTACAATTGCATGTAGTATAAAAGGGAACAGAGTAAGGGCTGGGGCTCACCGAGCGGGTTTTTGGTCATTTTTGCAGCCGCTGCGGATACGCTTGGTCAATGTATCTCAATGGGGTGATTCACACCACAGCGGGAGGTGTTTTGCTGAAACGCATACTCCCGGGGTGAGGCATTTTTTGGATTGCGGAGGCGTTTCTGCCTCCAATGTTAAGAATAGGAAAAATGCAAACCGGTCTGAAAAACGGCAGTTCAGAGCGGTTTGGCAGGCGTTTTTGTTACAGAAGCTGGGCCTGTTCACACTTATAATCGCAGAACGCCGGTGATTACCACCGGTGTTTTGCGGGAGTCATTTTCCCGCCATTACGACAGAAAAATCACTGGACACTGCGGCGGTTTTGCAGCAATCGCAATTAGCATGCTTTGCACTCTAATCACGATCGATAATCGCGGAACGCTCGTCGCCAAACCGCTGCATGCAGCGCGGTTGCAGTTATTGCGTAGCGGTTTTTGCTAATCCGCTAGCGGTTTGCCGTGAGTGGAAATCGCGCAATTCCCGCTCAGGTGAGAACGGGCCCTTTACTGTAACAATATCTGAAATCTACTACACCAAAAACAAAAAATGCTAGTTGAACCGCTACAGAAAACATAAGAAAAAGCGTTTAAAGATATGCTAGCATTTTGCGGATCTGATAGCAGGTTTTGGTGTGCACCAGGCCTCAATGAATAATTCTGTATATGCATTGCATTTACCCTTATACTACATATAAACGATTAAGATTGGAGCAACCTTAATTGAACCATGTATGGCCACCAACATAACAAAATTAAAAAATACATTACGATACAAAATATTTGTTGCTTCAGTTGTGGAAGACAAATAATATACATGCCACCAATTCACTTGTGCATTATTGTAGTTTTGCAAATGCTTATTTAAATAACATTAATTTGAAAAATATACCTGCTTACAAAAGTTACGCATATTGACGCAGCTTGCTCAATTTTTTCCGCAGCCTCAGCTTTATATCCGCAAAACGTTTGCGGCATTGTTGCTCAGTGCGATTCCTCTTCTCTACATCACAAACATTGGAGCGAATGCTGCGCCAAAGCCTGTTTTTGGTGGCCACATGTGTCTTGGCAGAATGTTGCCCATATAACTCAGCAAAATGGAGCACCACCTCCTCACAGAGCACCAAGTTCTCACCGTCCGAGAACCGGATCCCCCTTCTCCTGGTCTCTTGGGTGCTTGTTTGCTGTGATGTTCTCTGACTGCCTGAGCTTCCAGGACAGGGGCTGTGACTGCGGTGGCGGTAACTGCCACCTCTGGGACTCTGACTCCTGCGACGGGGACCACGGCTGCGATGGCGCTCATGGCCGTGGCTGCCAGTGTAGCCTGGACGATCTGATCGGCCACTACAGCCATGTCGATCAGGGGTGGGCGACCGCACCTGTGAAGATGCAGATAGGCGCACACTTCTTCTCACTTCCTGACTCCTGCTTTGCTCCATGTCAACCCACAAAAAAACAGCCTCAAACTAATTCTTTAATACACACACTAAATAGCTCAATTGAAATCAGCAGGACACTTCATTTAATTCAATTGCATGTTGCGCGCAAAGATTCTCGCGCGCAAACGTTTGCGCGCGCACTCCAGTGGGTCCTATTACCTATGTACACATCACGCGCAGGGCTGTAAATCGCATGCAAATGCGCACTTCGCGTGGACCGTAACGCTGTGCGCGCGCAAACTACATAGCACGAGCACAAAACTTTGCGTGTGAGTTCTCATAGCGCGCGGCGCATGCATGTCCGCGTGCAAACTGGTTTTGCACCCTTTTGTGAATCAGGCCCATAGTTTGCAAAGTTAAGATTTCGAAATCCAATTATAAATTGCAGCTCACCTTGGCCTGACATGAAACTGGTTTGTCTGGTCCAGCTACCAACCAGGCCGGCAGCAGTCTTCCAGGTGCTTGTGAATGGCACCTGGTGCCGAAACGCCAAATTTGTTGCAGCAGCACACTAAAGATAACCATACACTTAGATACCATAGATTTCCACCCAATGTTCCAAAATGTTTGATTCCTTTCCAGTCAATTGATTCAGAACGAATCGATTCTTAGCACACACTGCACATCAATATCTTACAGATTCCAGCTGGGAATCTATTAAAAAAAAAAAAAAAAAAAACTGCAGTGTTGCACGGTTTGCTATGTTGTCATCTTGTGTTTGTAAAGTTCCGCAACAAGCCCTAAAATTCATTTTTTATCAATATTTTATTTTGAGTTCTGAGCAAATCATTCTGAGTAGACAAGTAAATTAACTTCTGTTCTTTGGACACCTGGTTAAACAAAGTAAATTGGTAGTAGTTCTGGCTGAAATTTTTTAATTCTATATTGTTATCTTTCATTTAGTTGTGAATAACATCGAGTCTCACCATAAGGTCTTTGTGGTGTTTGAATGCACCTTATGAAATTGTGTTGTTTGTTCTTTGTCAAACAAAAATTGCTTGTGGTCCATTTGCCTAGTGTGACAAATACTATGTCCATTCCTGGACATTCTAGCAGTTGGCCTTGGTGCTTCATGCTGATTATCAGCTTCCAAATCGACATTACCCTTTTCTATATCTTCATTACTACCTCTCTGTTCATCTTCTCAATCATTGTCCTCTACAGTTCTTTCCTCTGTTTCAATTTCAACAGTTTGTAGAGTTATAAAGTAATTTCCAGTGTCATTACTGTCCACCGGCTGAACACACACACATCTTGGCTGTCTTGAGGTTCAGAAAAAAGCATAATAGCCTCTAGTGGTTCCGCTGGTTTTTTAGATTTAGGACCTATAAACCCCCCCAAACAAACAGGGACGGATCTAGACCAAGTTGCGCCTGGGGCAAGGTCAGATTTTGACGCCTAAAGGTTAGGTTTTGGCGCCTAAACTGCCATTCATTATGCCGCCTTTTTAAGAATCCAACAAACTGCGCCTGGGGCAAGAGACCCGCTTGCCCCCCCCTAGATCCGTCCCTGCAAACAAAAGGGAAAACAAGTTAGTAATAACAGTGTAAGTTCATATAAAAATATTACACAGAGTAAATAACAGATGGTAATACATAACAGTTTATTTAAAGTGGTACATCTTCAGCAGCAATACTATATTTTCCAAAAGTTCCCATTACCATCAAAACACACTTCACTAAAGTACCCCCTGGTATCCTCTATCAAAAAACATGGTACAGTTCACACTAACCAGTCAAACTTCCCTCTAGCAACAAAATGTCACACTTCACTAATGTACGCCCCTAAACGTTCTTTAAACAAAAATCTGGTACAGTTCCCATTAACACGCTATACTTCCAAGTACCAGCAAGTTGTCACACTTCACTACAGTATCTTTGCTTTATCAAAGAAATGTTACAGTTAACACGAATCCATAAAACTTTTATCTAAAAAAACAGATGAAACACTTCACTATAGTTCCCCTTGTTATCCTCGACAAAACAGCGTGCTACAGTTGACACTATCTTACTTCAGTACTGTACACCCCTAAACGTTCTTTCTACAACAACATGGTACAGTTGACTGCCATCTAGTAACAACATAAATCTTCAAGGAAGAGTCGGCACCACCGAAGTAAATTATAGCTCTTTTAATATACTTGCTGCAATGAAAGACCGCTGTTTCGGGCACTAGGCCCTTTCTCAAATTACAATAGCCGTGACAAGTGAATACCACACAAGTGCATCTTTAAATACACATCCCACAGGCTGTCAACCAATCAGACATGCCGTGGGCGGGGTCGAACGGAGGACCTGATGGGGAACTTCAAGACTAAACAACAGCTTGTGCATAATGTTGTCTAATGGCAAAATACCCGCCTACCTGTCCCACCATTGGCTGGATCTAAGTCCCTCCTGTGGCTGAATAGAGTACTGGTTAAGGGCACTGCCTTTGACATAGGAAACCAGGGTTTGATCCTGGCTAGGGTCAGTACCTATTCAGTAAGGAGTTCAAGGCAAGACTCCCTAACACTGCAGGGTGGCCTCCTAAGCGCGTCCCAGTGGCTGCAGCTCTTGAGCGCTTTGAGTCCAACAGGAGAAAAGCGCTATACAAATGTTCAGATTATTATTATTATTATTACTCTCACCATCACAACCACGCCATATGAATGCATCCAAAAATCTGCATGGCGCATCATCACTAAGCGCCAGTGTCATGCAGGATGCGATCGAGACGTTGCATGGCATGCGTACATAATGACGCATCCCATGCGTAATACCGCGAGATCACTGAGTACTCAATTCCCAATAAGGAACCAAAACATCCTAGAGGCGCAATGACGTCATTGGGACCCTGACCACAGCCAATAAGAAAGTGTTAAGGTCGGACAGTGGTTGCCAAGGCAACATAACAAAAAACAAAATACTGACAAAAAAAAATAAACAATATTAACATCTTCATATCAGTTACATGGCAACATCCCACCAAAGTACATACAGGACAGCATAAGCCAATCCATATTAACAGGGACTGCTCAAACTGACAGGTGCAAAAGTCAGTACATATGCACAATAAAAAAGAAAAACAAAATTACTACCTCCATCAGACGTCCACCGCTGAGCCCCCAAGTGATCTAAAAACAAAGGTAAAAAAGAGCAAGATTAGAAAATATCATCAGATAAATAAACATTACAGCACTTACATCAGAGGACAATCAATAACACTATATACAAAAATTCAAGTCATACTCTCGGTTGAGTCCTCCAGATCCCGTTGTCCCCAATTACGTATCCAAAATGCCTCCTTTCTTAATAATTCCTTCTCTTTGTTGCCTCTCCAGTTATTGGGCAACCCATCTATAACAGTAACCCTAAGTTGGGACACATTGTGTCCAAACCTAGCAAAGTGTTCAGACACTGACTGGTTAAGATTTTTGGACCTAATGGCTGTCTTATGTGAACTGATCCTCTCCTTCAACCTCTGTGTGGTCATGCCCACATAGGCTAGACCACACGGACATTTGAGCAAATAAACTACAAAAGTAGAATCACATGTAAAGTGACCCCGGGTAGAAAACGAATGCCCAATGTAGGATGACAAAAGTTATTGCTCCTGATTACACTGTTACACATATGGCAACTTAAACAGGGGTACATGCCTGGTCTAGTCACTGTACCCCTGTTGCCCCTTTTGTGGAACAACTTGTCCCACAAAGTGGGTGCTCTTTTGAAGGACATGATTGGTGGATACCGGAATTCTTGGACTTGGGGAAGTCCATCGCTCAAAACCTTCCAATGTTTCCTAATAATGTTGGCAACAGCATCACTACACACACTATACATGGAAACAAAGGTGTAAGGAAACGCGGAAAGGCCGCCGTCTCCCGAGGTGAGGCGGCTGTTTCCGCGTCCAGCATGGCGTCACAACGCGGAAAAAACGCCGCATGCCGCATAGGCAGTGCGGCGGAATCCGCATTGGTAACGGCGGAATCCGCATCAGAGGCGGCCCCCGCACTAGATACATTGCATGACAGTACTGGTGTGGCTGGGACTGATAGTCCACCAAGATTCAGACTTACACGCGCGAGCACAGAGGCAGAGTTTAAATAGCAGTTAGAAGGGAGTCGGCTGACCAGCTGGGTCAGCTGACAAATTCCACTGCTCTCATTGGACCAGCAATTAGGGAGGTCCTGGAAAGGTCCTAGAGTATATATACTGCTGGTTGTTCACTTGCTCTTTGTCTGGCGTGCGATCACATATGTGGGAGCACCCAGATCCGTAGTCAGATCCGCAAGTGTGCCGGGACCAGCTGGAGCTGTAATCCTACACTTAGCTAGATTCTGTTGATAGCTAAAGTACTAGTTTGATTGTGATTATCTGTTATGACTTTTGCCTGCCTTGACTACCCTTCTGAACTCTGATTTTGTACCCCGATATTTCTGATACCCCGTTGCTGAACACTGCCTGTACTTTGACTCCGCCTTTGCCTCCTGATTTTGTACCCCGATATATCTGATACCCCGTTGCTGAACCCTGCCTGTACTTTGACTCCGCCTTTGCCTCCTGATCTTGTACTTTATCTGTCCGTGTGTGTACGACCTGGGTTATCCGACCTCGAGAACCGACCTTACTGTTTGAGGCGGTTCCTACTCTGTTAGTATCCTTCCTCCTGAAGGTTACTTCCAGTCTGTCCTTCCTACTGTCAGTCTGACTCCTCCCGTCTTGGAGAGCTCAGGTCTGCGGAAGGAATCTGTGCAGTACTCCTTGCTGCACTGAGGCCTAGTCCTCAAAGTGTTACTGTTACACCTAACACTACACTCTACTCAGGTGAACAGAGGTTAGCTAGTATATCGGATTATCAGTGATACTGCAGATCACGTATAATCTGGTATACATCTGTATTCCCAGTGATTCTGCAGATCACTGGTAATCAGATCCTCTCTGTGCTTCACCGATCGTTACAAAAGGGCATACGTTGCCCTCTTGTCTTCCTAACACTTCTATCTCTCTGGTGGAAACAGTGGTTTGGATAACCCCTGACCTTAAACTTATGGACCATTTCCTCCCGCCTTACTGATCTTAAACCCTCTTCACTAACAATCGTGTCTACTTGAGTCAATTGACTATATGGGATACTTTCCCTAGTGGACCTCGGATGAAAACTGTTGAAGTGTAGGACAGAATTCCTGTCCGTTTCCTTAACATATAAATCAGGAACAAACACTCCATCCACAGTTTTAACCAAGACGTCCAAAAAAAGAATCTGCACCCGGTCGCTGTGCACAGTGAATCTAATAAAGGGGTAACTAGCATGCAATTGGGATATAAAATCAAGCAGGGACCCATGTGGCCCCCTCCATATGCAAAAGACATCATCAATAAAATGCCACCAACAGCCTGCATGTTGACAGAACAAACTGTTGGTATAAACAAAAGCCTCCTCAAAAAGGCCCATAAACAAATTTGCATAGGAGGGGGCCACATTGGATCCCATTGTGGTACCCCGTTTTTGCATGTCGTATTCCCCCCAAAAGAAAAGTAGTTACAATGTAACACTATCTTCAACAAAGTAAAAATAAATTTCCGTTGGTCCAGTTAAGTCAGTGCACATCATCAAATACCAGTCAATCGTCTCTACACCACCATCATGAGGGATGGAGGTGTAGCGACTCTCAACATCAAGTGTGACAAGGAAAAAAATCATCATCAGGAACATCAAGAGAGCACAATTTCTCGATGAACATTTTAGTATCCTTTAAATAGGAAGGAACAGCTTTGACCATCGGCTGTAAAACACTATCTATAACTTGGCAATAGGGACAAAAATTGATCCTACTCCCGCCACTATGGGTCTCCCCGGGGGGTTGTCGAGTCTTGATCAATGATGCTCCGCATCTTGTCCTTGTAATCCTTAAAGTAGATCTTTCTACCAAGACCACCCTTTTTTTTTTTTACTTAAAGAAACAAAAAAATGTAAATTAACAACAGAACTTAATACTGATAAAAGAAGACAGAAGTGTAACTACTTAATCTGTTAGGCAACACACGGTCTTACTTCCAACGTACTAGAATTTAGAGCATTTCATTAAAGCACAAAAGGAAAATAAAGCATGGAACATTTATATGAAATACATTTTTTGAAGCAGGATAGACACAGTACATGAGGAGGGGAGGCGTGGAGGGTGAAAGGCCTGACAGGTGTTTCACAAACGTTAACCTTGCATTAACAGAGGCAAAACAACATGTTGAAGAATTCATACATACTATTTTCATGAATACAGCCTTTAAAGGAATCGTTATTGAATTTAAGCTAGACAAGATCTACTTACCCAGGGCTTCCTCCAGCCCCTTGCAGCCGATATGTCCCTTGCCACAGCTCCACTACTTGCCGATGGCCCAGGGTCTGTGCTGGTGCAGTAGTTCTGCGCCTGCACAGGACTCTCCAGCCTACGTGCGAGTTATTGACAGCAGTGCAGGCGCTGTACATGCGACCATGCAAGTTCAGCACCTGCAACGGCGGGGACCCTGGGCCAACGACTGGGAGTGGAGCTGCGGCGAGGGACATATCGGCTGTAAGGGGCTAGAGGAAGTCCCGGGTAAGTAGATCTTGCCTAGCTTAAATTCAATGATGATTCCTTTAAAGGACCACTGTCGCAAAAATCTTAAAACATATGTAAACATTTATAAATAAGAAGTATGTTTATTTTAGAGTAAAATGAGCCATAAATTACTTTTCTCCTATGTTGCAGTCACTTGCAGTAGGTAGTAGAAATCTGGCAAAACTGGCAGGTTTTGGACTAGCCCATCTCCTCGTGGGGGATTCTCAGGATTTTCTTTATTTTCAAAAGCATTTAGTGAATGGCAAAGAAAGAACTTGAAAGGCGCCACTCTTTTTCCCTATCCTCCCGACCTATCAGCTGCTTAGTTCTCAGGGTGTGAGGTGTCCCCTTAGCCCCCACCAAATAACAACAATAAAAAGAAAAAAAAGAGAACAGCGCTCGTATCTAAGTTTTTAGTTGCTTGTATGTTTATTTATCTTTATATAAAATTCAGTTTGTTTCAAATAAAAAAATAAGATCATAAAAATCATGCACTATTTTTCAGGAATTCCTCAAGAAATGTCTCATCTGTAAACTCCTACACGCGTCTTAAAAAAAAAAAAAAAATCTCTAGAGATTCAGGTGGCTCCATTGTGTGCATGGTAGTATGTATGCGGACATGAATGGGGCTTATTGTCTAACTATTTTTATAAGACGTGTAGGAGTTTACAGATGAGAAATTTCTTAAGGAATTCCTGAGAAATAGTGCATGATTTTTATGATCTTATTTTTTATTTGAAACAAACGGAATTTTATATAAAGATAAATAAACATACAAGCAACTAAAAACTTAGATACGAGCGCTGTTCTCTTTTTTCTTTTTATTTAGTGAATGGCAGTTGCTCCGTTCAACTGCCAAAAAGGTGTACAGTGAGCAGGCAGGCTGGCCAGCAACTTTATATAAATCTTTTTCAGGAAGTGTCTTTATAAAGAATAAAAGACATGCTGAGTATCCTCTATGGAGAGGTAGACTAGCCCTTGTCAGTAATGTCAGATTTCTACTACTTACTGTAAGTGACAGCAACATAGGAGAAAAGTAATTAAGCGCTGGCGGGTTTCAAATGCAGCGATCGGCCAATGAGAAGTGTATAATACACTTTGGTATTGTAACAAAGTGTATTATACTGGCTGCCTCCTCCCCTGATGGTCACTTCGTCGTGCGACCATCAGAGAGGACGGCAGCCCTGCAGCTAAGTAAAACACACACACATTCACCCACACAGACCCCCCCAATCGCCCACCCCAGCCCTCAAAACCCCCCTGACCACCCCAGCACACCACTGTTTGCACCCAAGCACCCACCTCAAAACCCATCAATCACTTCCTGTCACTAACTGTCAATGCTATCCCCTAGATTAGGTCCTTAACTGCCCCCTAGGGTCCCCTGATCACCCCCCCTACCCTCAGATTCCCCCAGACCCACCCCCCAGTATACTGTATACATTTGTATACAGCTGCCTTGCCCACTGATCACCTGTCTATCACCCCTTGTCACCACCACCCATCAGAGCAGACCCTAAACTGTCCCTTGGGGGCACCTGATCACCCACCCAGACCCTCAGATTGCCCTCAGACCCCCCCCTCCTGATAACCTCCCCAGTGCATTGTTTACATCTATTCTCCCCTGTAATCCCTCACTGATCTCCCATCGTCACCCCCTGTGTCTGCCACCCATCAGATCAGGACCCAGTCTGCCCCGTGCGGGCACCTAATCAACCCCCCACACCCTCAGATCGCCCTCAGACCCCCCCAATCACCTTCCCAGTGCATTGTATTTGATTATGCTGTACTTGTATTTGATTGTCCTGTGATTGGCTTTGATTGTCCCGTGATTGCCCTGTGATTGGCTTTGATTGGCCTGTGATTGGCTTTGATTGTCCCGTGATTTTAGTGCCCTGTGATTGGCCTGCAATTGCCCTGTGATTGGCTTTGATTGTCCTGTGATTGTTTCTGATTGCCTCTGATTCCCCACTCGCCACCACCCCCCTGTCACTATCCTAGTGATTTAAAAACAGTGATCAGTGAAAACTGTCACTTTTTTAGTATCACTAGTGTTAGCAGTTAGGCCAGTTAGCTAGGCCCCTTTGTAAGTGTCAGTTAGTGCTCAGCCCACTGCACCACAGTCACTAATTAGTGTCATCACTGTCGCTAATCAACATTGGTACTATATAGTATCTGTAAGTGATCATTACTGATCGCAGTCAGATCTATATTAGGGTCACTAGGATCCACAAAAAAACGCAGTGTTTGCCCGATCAGGCCTGATCGTTCGCCTTCACTTGCGTTCAGCCCGCCCCACCGCAGTGACAGAATTTGTTTTTTTCTTATCACTGCAAAAAACACTGTACAATAGCTGTGGCACTGTAAACATCAGTTTTGATTTTTTTTTTTTTTTTTTTTATCAAAACTCAGTGACCACAGCTTTCTACCTCTCAAATACTCCCTTTTGCTAGGTAGGTGCTCTTTTTTTCTGGGTAGTCTCAGAGGAATACCCCCTAAATTTAGCAGTCCACCATGGCAAGAAAGGGGTATTGCGATAATGAGGTTTTCAGGTACATGGCCCAGTCGGATGAGGACGATTGGGACGCCTCATTCGACGAATCTTCCGGGTCAGAGTTTGAACCTGAATTGAGCAGTGGCTCACTGACCGATAGTGATGACGAGGGTGAGGTCCCGGTTAGAGCCAGGCGTACCACACCCCATGTTGTTGGACCGCAGGTGGCGCAGGATCGGCCTCAAGGGCAGCAGAGTGGTGTTAGTGCTGGTCTGAGATTTCATGGTGGGGCAGGCACCAGCAGCACAATATCTCCTGGACCTAGAACCAGTACTTCCGTAGACCCTGGTGAAGTGGTGAGCACCAGCATGGAAGTTGAAACTCGTTCGGTGGCACGTGCAGTAAGATCCCAGTCACAGCCACCAAGAAGACGGGCCCGTATTACCCCTAGTTTACCAGAGGTGCTGGCAAATCCAAATTGACAATCCCCTGATTCCGCCGCACCCGTACTTCCCCCTTTCACCGCCCAGTGTGGAGTCCAGGTGGAGACAGATAATCTAGGATCAGTCCTAGACTTTTTCTATCTGTTCATCACCCAGGATCTCTTAGACTTAATCGTGGCAGAGACCAACCGTAAGGCCACACAATACATAACCGCCAATCCGAATAAGCTCCTTGCCCAACCTTTTCGGTGGAAACCAGTCCAAGTTTCCGAAATTAAATTTTTTTTTGGGCCTTCTCCTTCACACGGGACTAGTAAAGCAGAATGTGTTGCGGTCTTATTGGTCTACGGACCCAGCATGTCATGTTCCCCTGTACTCTGCTGCCATGTCCAGGACTGCTGCTGCCATGTTGAGAACATCCTGCGCTTCCTGCACTTTAATAACAACGAAACCTGTCATTGAAGTGACCACCTTGCTTTTTACCGGCTCCACAAAATTCGGCCCCTCATAGACCACCTGTCGTCCAGATTTGCAGATGCTTATACCCCTGAACAGGACATCTGCGTAGACGAGTCCCTCATACGTTTTACCGGGCGATCCGCCAGGCGGATCACTGAAAACCAGTCTTATCACCCGAACGATAGTCTGTACACACGCCGGATTTGACGTGCGAACGACGGAAGGTTCAAACGACGGATCGTTCACAAAAATCCGACGTGTGTATGGGCCTTTAATGAACACATTAATCATTTCTATGCAACATCCATGGGCACTCGTAACTAGGTACCAGGTGTCCCTTAGCATTACCTATACAGAAGTGCAATCAGTAGTCATTAGGTAGAGGTTATCTAACATTAGTACTAAGATCATCAGTGTGCTAGTAACAGCTTGATACACAAAATGCACTGTACACTCTAATTAACACTCGACCATGAAGGCATTAACAAACAGTGTTTACACAAACAAACATAATTATGCGTCTGTAGACACTTGCCTTCAGTGCATAATGATTAATATGGACCTATAGACCTAAAAAAGTACTATACTTACACACTCATAATAATTTTTACGTTTATGTTAACTATTTGGAAAACAATCATAATTGTACACTTTCAAAGAGGTGACATTATACACATATTGACAACACCATGATACTATAAACACATGATCATAACATATATGTACAAGGGAGTGAGTGTGAACCATGCATTAAACAATGTGAACATATGTGTGATGCAATGAAGGTGACAAGTACAATATTCTTCACTCAACAACATTGTAAGATACACTGTCCTGCAAAAAAATATATAGTTCAAAATGGTGGTGACATAATCCTGCAGGGATAGGTGGATTTCCAAAGAACCAACACAAACTGTCCAAGTTTGTGTTGAAATACATCCTGATGAAAAGGAAACCACACAAACATATCACATCTGTCACTGTTTGTGCTCTGAATAAGCTTGAACAGCTAAGCATTGTAATAATTTGTGGGCACAACTAATAATCTCCATAGGTGAAATTACATAGTAATGATAAATACAAATGAATAAACATATACCATTTTTGCCAACAGAGGTTGAAGAGGCAAGTGCACTTGTGAGTGATTTGGATACTGCTCTCTTCAACCTGGAGGTGGTGAAAGCCAATGCCTATGAAGCCATCAGCAGAAGCCAGAGGGAGGTCCAACATCTGCGAGACAAGGTGGCAAAAATGTTTCATCTAAACATGTAAAAAAATATTTATTTGTGCTTCATATTTTTATAAACATTTTAAATTTTGTAAAGTTTTGCTGGTTTTTTTTTTATGTACATGTTGTACTACTAAAAATTTTAACTAAACAAAATGACTTCTGTGATTAATTTTTTATTACTAAAAATAAAAAAAATACATACACATATACATACATGCATACATTGTATGTACCATAAATATATCACAAGATAAGAACATAATCTTTATAACATACTATTCATACACAACGTACGTTACAGAACGAACCGACACAGAAAGTATATGTTCGATACGAAGCCAACGGACGTTCTGTCCCTTGCAACGATCGTTCTCGGCAGAGCGATTGATGCAATTCTTGCTGGAGGAATGTAATGAGAAGCAAAAAGTGAAGTGACGTTACAGGCAACGCTCCTTACGAACGTTCGTCACGTAATGAACGTCCCACAAGCTTGTTAGTATTTAAATAACACACACTTGTCATGAAGTAGCTGCTGTGAACAATTACTTGAGCGGCTTGGAACAATGAGTCAGTGTTTTAGGTAAGCTATCAATCCATGATGTTAAATATTATGTTTCATTTTTTGGTTCCCATAACATTCTTAACTGAATACTGTGCGATACTGTCCTGCGAACGATTGTTTGTAGCGTTCATTACATGTAACGTTCGTTACACTGAGTAATTTGATTTGTATATTTGTGTGCATTGCTTGTAATGTGAATATAGGAATGTTTAATGCTCCTTAGCGTAGATTTTTGAAAAGACCTGTGTAACATACCGTATATACTCGCATACAAGCCGAATTTTTGACCCCCAAAAAGGGGGTCAAAAGTTGGGGGGTCGGCTTGTATGCGAGTCTTCCCTGATGGTCCGTGGTCCGCGGCCCCCGCTACCCCCTCCCGCCGCCGCTGCTATTACCTGCAGCGGCTTCCTCTTCCCCGGCGCTTCCTCTTCCCCGCTCTGCCCTCTCATGCCCGTATGAAGAGATCACAGCAGTGCCAGCGCGCCAGGCGCTGCTGCTGTAACGATGCAGGGGGCAGGAAAGAGCGGTTCCCCTGGTAACGGCGATACAGATCGCCGCTACAGGGAGCCGCGCTCTTTCCTGCCCCCTGCATCGTCACAGCAGCAGCGCCGGGCGCGCTGCTGTGATCTCTTCATACGGGCATGAAAGCGCAGAGCGGAGAAGAGGTAGCCGCTGCAGGTAATAGCAGCAGCGGCGGCGGGAGGGGGGCGAGCAGGGCACTATACTGGCCACTACCTACCTACACTGGATACTATACTACCTATACCGGGGCACTACCTACCTAAACTGGGCACTATACTAGCTAAACTGGGCACTTTACTAGCTATACTGGGGCACTACCTACCTATACTGGGGCACTATACTAGCTATACTGGGAATTATACTAGCTAAACTGGGCACTTTACTAGCTATACTGGGGCACTACCTACCTATACTGGGGCACTACCTACCTATACTGGGGCACTATACTAGCTATACTGGGAATTATACTAGCTAAACTGGGCACTTTACTAGCTAAACTGGGCACTATACTAGCTATACTGGGGCACTATACTGGCTATACTGGGGCACTACCTACCTATACTGGGCACTATACTGGCTAAACTGGGCACTACCTACCTATACTGGGGCACTACCTACCTATACTGGGGCACTATACTAGCTATACTGGGAACTATACTAGCTAAACTGGGCACTATACTAGCTATACTGGGGCACTATACTAGCTATACTGGGGCACTATACTAGCTATACTGGGGCACTACCTACCTATACTGGGCACTATACTGGCTAAACTGGGCACTATACTAGCTATACTGGGGCACTACCTACCCTTACTGGGCACTATACTAGCTATACTGGGACACACTGGGGGGATCACGCGGCCAGCATTTCCTACCCCTGGCTTATATGGGGGTCAATCATTTTTCCCTGTTTTTTCATGGAAAAGTTGGGGGGTCGGCTTATATGCGAGTATATACGGTAAGTAGCTACATCACCGTCAGGCACTGATGGGTAAAGTTGGCAGTATATTTGTTAACACATTACAAAAGAGAGCATGTCCGTGGCTGGTAGAATCATGTTTTTAGCTCTGAGAGTATGGAGATTTCTCCTTAACCTCCTTGGCGGTAATCCCGAGCTGAGCTCGGGGTATGCCGCCGGAGGTCGCCGCTCAGGCCCTGCTGGGCCGATTTTCATTCTGAAAAAAGCAGCACACGCAGCCGGCACTTTGCCAGCCGCGTGTGCTGCCCGATCGCCGCCGCTCCGCGGCGATCCGCCGCGTGCAGCGGCGAAAGAGGGTCCCCCCAGCCGCCCGAGCCCAGCGCAGCCGGAACAAACAGTTCCGGCCGGCGCTAGGGGCTGGATCGGGCGGCTCTGACGTCAGGACGTCGACTGACGTCCATGACGTCACTCCGCTCGTCGCCATGGCGACGAGGAAAGCGAAACAAGATAGGCCGCTCATTGCGGCCTATCTTGTTACTTTCGATTGCCGGAGGCGATCGAAAGTACGCTTCCGGAGCGCCCTCTAGTGGGCTTTCATGCAGCCAACTTTCAGTTGGCTGCATGAAATATTTTTTTTTTAATTTAAAAAAAAACACATTGCAGCCTCCCTGGCAAAATAAATAAACCGCCAGGGAGGTTAAGATGTACTTCATATTAACCGTGCATCCACGCACACCGCTCCTGCTCTGTTGGCTTCCTGTCCAACGCAATTATCTGCCCTGCTGTCTGTATGACGGAAGAGCACTGTGAGGCAGACATGACCCTTTTTCATTGGCTCCTGGCCCTGTCATTCCTGTAAGCCATTCCCATTGCCTTACATGGAGTGACAGGGTCATTAGCCACTGAAAGCGGATCATGACTGCCGTACAGCACTCTACCGTCATATAGTTGGCTGAGACAGCAGTCTGGGGATCAAACTTGATTATTCACATAAAGGCATTCATACCATCCCTCTCAGATCAGAGATCATCATAGAGGTATGTATTTCTAGTTACACTGTCATGTGCAATTGAGCAGTGCATGGGCATCTTTACCACGTGTTAACTCTACAGCTCTCCATCTAAAGCTGGCCACTAACGGTCCAATTTCTAGCGAAAAATTGTTCGATCGATCCGAAATTCGAGGTCGGAAGTGATCGAATTGGTAGAAAATAATCTCCGTTGGTGGCTATGATCGATTATGAACGATTGTAGAAAAAGTCGTCCGACTGAAATTTTGTCGAACGAAATTTTCATTTTTTCTAGTCGATCGTAATCGATAGATAGCGAAGATCGGTTCGTTGATGGTGTAATGAACAATTTTTCGGTTCATTGATGGTGTAATGAACGATTTTTCTTTTTTTTTTCTTTTGTAATAGTTTAATTGATAATCATTGTAGTGTTTACAATTTTTTTTTTCTTTTTAAATATTCTAAATCCCTGTTGATGGAATTTAATTTTTTAATGTATTTTTTAAAAAAGGTCCATTGTTTAATAATTCTGTTTTTATTTTTCCCTTATTTGGTTTTTGCATTTTGTAATTTATTAGTAGTATTATTAGAATTGTTTTGTTTACTACAGTTTATTGTGTTTGTGTTGATTAAAGTTTTTTTAACAGCAGTGTAGTGACCACTGCTAATGTGGATTGTGGTAGAGTTGGAAGGTAAAGGTTATTTTAGTGGATGGTCATGTTAGTGATTTTATGTTTTATTTTATTTTTTTTAACGGTGAGTGTCAATTGTTTTTTGAATTTAGTTGGTTGTGGGGAATATAGCATTAGTGATTGTTTGCTTGTGCTCATTATGTTTGTGGAGGTGTATGTAAAAGACTAATGGTATTTTAAAGCTATGAATTTTGGCCTTTGTAATTCGTCAATTGTAATATATTTTAGCAGGGTTGCTATCAGAATTTTCAGGGCCCCATAGTTAGCAAATGTACAGGTTCCACCTCCCGCCAAATAGCAGTCTGATAGGTTACATAGTTACATAGTTACTTTGGTTGATAAGACATACGTTGATCGAGTTTAAACAGTATAAATTACAACACCAGCCTGCTCCCTCACATATCCCTGTTATTCTAGAGGAAGGCGAAAAACCATTACAAGGCAGGGTCCAATTAGCCACAAAAGGGAAAAATTCCCTCCGGATTCCAGATGGCAGGTAGATTGTTAGTTACAGAAGAAGTGATGGGCAGATTGTGGGGTGGGGGGTGGAGCCACAGTATGCAGGGGTTTTCAAAGTAGCTTGCTTGTATCCCATTAAACCTTCCCCTCTGCATTGATTGTTGTTCAATATTCATGCAGTAGGGAAAAGGGAGATGACCACACAATTCCTGTTATGTCATAGTAGAATAATTACCAGTGGAGGCTCGAGTGGCACTGTCACTGTTTGGGCACCAGACCCTTTTTGGGCCCCATACTACTGTCCCTCTTGTATCCTCCTTATGGTTGTCCTGTATTGTAGTAGGATTTTTTTTTTCTGTTTTTACTGTTTTGTTTTTTTGTGTGGGGACAGGGTAACTGTACCCTGCCCCCACTAATTACAACTGTATGCACATACCTATGTGAAACTATGTAAATTGGTTGTGTTGAGTTAATTTGTGTTGTGGAGGGTATATATAGTGAGGAGTATGGATGTTTCCTGCTTAACAATACTAGTTTAATTTCAATCTTGTAAATAATTGTTTTCCTGTAGTAGTCTTTGAATCTCACATTTTTTGAGGTAATGTATGCAGGTAAAACAGTTTTACTTCAGTTAGAGCACTATTATTTTAAAACTTGGTGATGGGCTGTGTTGTATACTATTATTGACATAGGATCAACTGGATAATCAAGAAAGTTGTTTTAATGTAATATCAAAAATCCATATCCCTCTCATTGTAGTTACTTTTTTTTTTATAGCTGTACGTGTGTTTTTATAAAAGTAGTTGTGTAGGTTCGATTTGATGAAAAAAATTATGTGTATTGTTTGTTCAACTATGGAAAGTACATTAACCTGTCACATATATATTCATGTTGATGTATATGAAGGATGTAAATCATTGTAATTTTTTTTAATTTTTTTTTTTTTGTGAAGAGGATTTGAAATTTTCTGTAGAGATGAACTTTGAACTGTAAAAGTTACCTGAGTTGTTATCTGAGCGTGTACAGCCTCTGAATTGCATTCCCGCTCAAGCATAATAATTAGTGTTTAAAATATTTTCAAAAGTCCCCTAATACAACCCTCTACCCGATTAAATGTAAGGACATCAAGTTATCCAACCCTACTCTTGCGTTTGCACACTTTTCTATTATCTCTAACCACACATATCCCCCAACACTACAAACTTTTTTGTAACCAAAATAGTAAAGTATCGTATATTCTTGCGTATAAGATGACTGGGTATATAAGACCCCCCCCCCCAACTTTTCCAGTGAAAATATAGAGCTTGGGATATACTCACCGTGTAAAAGACTACCCCTCTTCCTACACACACAAAATTAAAATAAATAATATACTGGTGCTGTGTATGATCAGATACTGTTGATGTACTGTAAGTGTTACCCAATATATAACAGTATATAGTCAATTGACTTGTATTGGTCAACTCACTTTCCCTAAGCGGATTGGTCAGCTATCCTTGTCTACCTGTTTATCAGAGCGGTATGGAAGAATAGTTTGCGTTCCCTTAGCAGGGAGATCTGAGAGGCGGTAACAGGACAGGGCGTATCACCTGGCATGAATGACACCCGTCGTATAAGATGCCCCCCCACTTTTTCAGAAGATTTTCAAGAGTTAAAAAGTAGACTTATACGCAGGATTGTACAGTATACACAGGTGACAACCTGACACACCATTGGACAGCTGTGCCACGTAATGCGGAATTGGTTTTGAAGATAGCGAATTTCTTCTTCCTTTGTTTTCATAAGGAAACATAGTGCCATCATTTCCTTTGTATTTATAAGTAAAACATGTTGCGTGTAAAGGGATTAAAAAAAAAAAAGGTAGTGGGCCGCATTTGACCTATAGGTGTTAGTGTGAGAAACACTGAGTTATATAGTTAGTTAATAAAGATGTGACAATAGTGTTTGTCAAAAAAAATAAAAAATTTTTATAGTTGCAACTTTTTTTTTTTCTGTAAACCAGTTAACTTTAACAGTTTTTTTAATCAATGTTAATGAATTATTTGAAAATATAACAAATTTACATGAACATAATATGATTGGTTATACTCAATAATAAAATATCAACTTTTTTTAAACAATTTTTAAGATAAAAAAATACTTTGCAAGACAAACAAACATTGTTTAACAATGTTACTTCAGTGCATTTAACCTACAAAACAATCATAACTCCCATATTGTTACATATGGAACTCACAACATGAAATTGTACAAAAAAAGGAAGACAACTGTGCAGTCTGAAGAGACTATTGCCAGGTAGGTAGTAATGGAAAGGAGTTTGGAAGCTGCTAGGTGGGCCATAGGCCTTGCAAAACCCTTCACGTAGGCTGCCGCTGACACACAGGCTATGACCCCTTGAGCATGGCTGACAACAAGGCTGTGGGTGGGTGTCATCGTGGCACCTGACCCTGGCTGATGTGAATTTCACCTTTTTAGGGAGTGCGTGGATGGAATGGATTCATTGAGTTTGTAGTAGTGTTGTAGTTATCAAGTGGTGGGTGCATTGCACACCTGCATGTCGCAGGTTCTTTGCAAGCAGGTAAGGGACGACGCCAGACAGCGTAAGCTGTGTCGGGCACAGTGACTAGGTGGTGGCGGGTGCAGCGCTATCTCTAGCCTTGTAAGCCTCTTGTCAGACATGCTCTGAGGGTTAGTGTGTGTCAGCGGCGGCAGTGATGAGTGGGGTTTGTAGGTCTGCGTGCTGCCTGGCAGGTTCCACACCAGGCAAACACCTGAGTAACATTTTGGTTGGTAGTGCTTCAGCCGTTTTCCAAAGGGGAAATGAAGTGTTAGGTGTAGGGAGGCTGCCATATTTATTTCTGTTGTTCCCAATACCAGTAGCCTGGCAGCCATGCTGATCCACTTCACTGCAGTAGCACCTTTGTAAATCCAGGAGTAAGCATGATGCAGCTAGTCTTGGCCGGTGTGGCAGCAATGTCACAAGCACCTGTGCTGCTGCGTGCCTGTTCAAGGCCAGTGCATAGTAATGCAACAGAGGCAGAGGATCAGCAGGAAGGACTTGCAAGTGGCAATGCTTTGGTGGAAGTAAATATGGCAGTCTCCATTTCCCTCTCACGTCATTTACCCTGTAAGAGAGAGAGATAGGGCGGCAAGGGAAAGAAGCGCAATTAAAAAATAGAGAAAAATAAAAAAATACTCCTTTTACTAAAACAGACGCCCCCCCCATCTCTCTATCCTTGACAGTGAACTCTTGAATAAAGTGCTTCAACATTCGTAATTTAACAACATGTACAAAGTGGTTGTAGGAGGGTAACACATATAAAAAATTAAACACACAACATTGCAAGCCAACAACTGTGCAGTCTGAAGAGACTGTTGGCAGGTAGGCAGTAACGGAAATGGAGTGCGGAAGCTGCAAGGTGGGCCACAGGCCTTGCAAAACCCTTCACGCCGCCTGCCGCTGACATACAGGCTCTAAAACAGGCATGGGCAAACTTGGGCCTCCAGCTGTTACAGAACTACAAGTCCGACAATGCATTGCAGGAATATGACAGCCACAGTCATGACTCATAAAGGCAAATGCATTGTGGGAGTTGTAGTTCCGTAACAGCTGGAGGCCCGAGTTTGCCCATGTCTGCTAAGACCCCTTGAGCATGGCTGACAACAAGGCTGTGGGTGGGTGTCATCGTGGCACCTGACCCTGGCTGATGTGAATTTCACCTCGTCAGAGAGTGCGTGGATGGAATGGATTCATTGAGTTTGTAGTAGTGTTGTAGTTATCAAGTGGTGAGTGCATTGCACACCTGCATGTCGCAGGTTCTTTGCAAGCAAAAAAAAACAAAGGTGCAAGCAACCCCCAATACAATAGCGCATGGAACAAAAAAAATTTAGATGATTAGTGCTGGGTTTGTGATGCTCGAAACATTGTTCTTTCTGTTGTTATTTTATATATATATATATATATATATATATATATATATATATATATATATATATAGTTCAGAAGTTCATCCATTTTCATTCGCATATCATTGATTCACTCCACTAATGAGATGTTTCTGGTATATTTAATGTACAGATATTCCTCAGTTAACAAATGAGATAGGTACTCTAGGTGTTTTCTTAACCTGAATCTGTTCTTAATTCAAAACTTTGTGCAATCTCTGTCCCTTTTGCCTCCTATATGCCCCACTCTGCCTCCAGTGACCCCCTCTGCGCCTCTCTGTCTCCCTCTGAGCCTGTTTATCACCTTCATTGCCTTTGTTCTCCCTTTTTTGACATATCTCCCCCATCTGTACCTATTTCCTCACCTCTGTGCCTCTGTTTGAACACCCTGTGCCTCTGTACCCACTTTGTGCCTCTGTTTATAACCCCTGTCCCTCAGGTTGTGCACTCTGTGATATTAAGTATTTATCTAACACCATCTTCCGCATCGCTGTATAAAGTATGTAGTCTCGTCTCAAAGTGTCCCTCAGAAGAAATCATAATGTAATCCCTACTAAAGTCCTATGTATGTAACTTGTAGTGCAGTGGTTGTCAAACTTTTATGGGTGAGTGCACCCTTGATGGCTCTGGTTTTGTTTTCAAGGCACCCCTCAGCAAAAATAACTACTGAAAATGCTGTTATGGAACTTATTCAGCAGTACCCTCCAAAAGATGAGGATGAATGTCGAGGCACCCCTGGCAGGTGCTCGAGGCGCACCAGGGTGCCGCGGCACCCAGTTTGAGAATCCATGTTGTAGTGTATGTATTGTAGTCTAGTGACAATTTAGAGGGAAGCCAATTACCTTTTATGTATATTTTTGGGATGTGGTAGGAAACCGGAGTGCCTGGAGGAAACCCACATAGTCACGGGAAGAGCATACAAACAACGTGCACACACACACACAAACAAGCAGTCCACACACATGCAAACAGTACACACATGCATTCAAGCAGTACTCAGACATAGAACATTACCAACAAGAAAACTCGCATTCAGAACACAAACTCAACACTATAGCACTCACACAATCAACTTAAACAAGTAGTACAAATATTTTAAAAAAATTCACAACCAACACACACAAATAAGTTGTAGTTCTTACTCAAGCTGCTTTCTTACTCTTGTTTTACACTACTTCGCATCACAAGGTAATGTGTTTCTCTCCCCCCTTCTAACTTCCTGAGAGAGCGTAACTGGTCTACTACATGTTGACTGGTAGTGGTGCAGCTATAGTTCCATTTGCCTCTGTTTGTGCGGGCATTGTATGTAACTGGATGGTAGATGTAAATAGTTGTGCTAAGTAGGAGTAAAAAAGTATATTATTTGAATTTGTTGACAAACCACTTAGTGTACCCGTATTGAAGTGTTCTTGCGTATCCCCATGGATATTTGTACATTATAATAAACACTAATTTTATATGTTTGATTTTTTTTTTTGTAGTTGTGAATATTATATTTTTATTTAAAAATATAGTTTATAAATGGTTTCTGTTAGTAAACTAAAAAGACAAGTTAGAATATAAAAAACATTTATTACAACAACAAAAAAAATTTAATTTAGAAAAATTTCAAGTTTTACCTTGAGAAGAGCTTCTTGATTCCACTCTAACTCTCAGGGGGTGCGATGCTCTAGGTACTAGAGGTTGTGATTCTTTTATTTGTGGAATAAAGAGAAGAGAAATGTATTAATATTGAAGATGAACATTTTATATTTTTTTTAAAAAAACTTTGGCCATCATCCACGCAGTGGCATGCATGATGTGCCCTCGCCACTGCTCCTGAGGATCATGGTCTTCTCTGGTTGTGCAGGCAACCTGGCTACACCGGGCTCTTCTGCACTTCAACAAATCTAATTTGGATGTGCTAATGACAACAGATGTCATCTGGTCTGTACTGTGTAGGCACAGTAGTTCTGCACCTGCATATTCAAACCTAAAGGACGTTGCATGACAATACCGTGCCCTAGTGAGTTGATTTTTGGAGCACAGAAGAGTCCAATCTGGAAGTTGGTCTGGTAAAGTGGGGTGCACCACCATAGAAGGCCGGAAGCATCAGGAGGGGCGGCGAGAGTACCATCTGCCTGCCACTGGCTGGAGGAAGTCACTGTTAAGTTATTTTTTCTTGTAAAAAAAAAAACCCTTTAAAGAGATCCAGAAGTGGGTTTGAAGAATATTATCTGCATACAGAGGCTGTATCTGCCTATACAGCCCAGCCTCTGTTGCTATCCCAAACCACCCTAAGGTCCCCCTGCACTCTGCACTCCCTCATAAATCACAGACACGTTGCTGACAAACAACTTGTCAGAGCTGGCTGTGTTTATCTCTATACTGTCAGTCTGCTTCTCTCCCAGCCTCCTGCAGAACTCCAGTCCTCGCCTGCATCCCTTCCCTCCCTGCTGATTGGAGGGAAGGGACGAGGGCAGGGACCAGAGATATGCAGGAGGCGGGGAGCAGTTGAGACTGACACTACAGATGTAAACACAGCCTCACAGCATGGCTGTGATTTATGAGGGATTGCAGAGTGCAGGGGGACCTTAGTGGGGTTTGGGATAGCAACAGAGGCTGGGCTGTATAGGCAGATCTAGTCTCACTATGCAGATCACATTCTTTAAAGACACCTCGGGTTCTCTTTAAGCATTACATTGCGTGTTATAACATCAATTTTAATAGTTCACTCCGGTCCACGTGGCTATGGTAGACAGCAACGCTTACACATTACAGGCTGAACCTAAGACAAGACAAATAACATTTATATCGCGTTTTTCTCCTGGCGGACTCAAAACGCATGAGCAGCAGCCACTGGGGCACGCTCTATAGGTAGTAGCAGTGTTAGGGACACTTGCCTAAAGGTCTCCTACATAATAGGTGTTGCCTTACTGAACAGGCAGAGGCGAGATTCTAACCCTGGTCTCCTGTGTCAGAGGCAGAGCCCTTAACCATTGCACCATCCAGCAAACCGTAACGCCAATGCCGAGGAACGGGAGCGAGCTATGATGAACGACTACGAACAGAGCTGTGGCAAGGGACATCCTAGGAACTTGGGGCTGGAGAAAGCCCCCAGTAAGTAGCACTTTATTTATTTTTTTCTTAATAACTCCTTTTAAAGGTTAAAACATAAATTAAGGCTTTGTATAAAGTATATGTAAAAAAAAAATATTTAGTTGATTTTGAAAAAATTATTTTGTAGACAAATATTACTTTGCAAAATAATTTATGTTCCAAAACGGGGAGAAAATGTTATTTTACAAATGGAAATATATCTTTTTGCACTGTTTGAACTCTTAACATAAAAGTTAGGTTTGTTTGTTGTTAGAAGTTCTGTGCAAATCATTAGGAAAAACAATTAAAACTTTTTAAATAACCACTGAATGATACCCCCATGTACAATAGTAATTTATTCCTTTTCAGTAACAGATCATCAGGGGGCAATGTAAGATTATTATTGTTGTTAAAAGAAAGTACATACTTCTGACAGTTTCAACTTAGTGAATCCCGCTATTTATCTATTTACAGTGGTTTGCAACTAACCAAAAATCATTCAACAACAACATCATCTGCCAACAGTGAAATGTTTAGTAGAGTTCTTCTTGAAAGAAAGACTCAAAACAAGTATAAAACTCGCTTCAGCTCTTATAATCAGTAGGGGCATGTGTACCCCTTCTAAAACGCCGCTATCCCCTACCCCCCAAAATCCCCTCGTCTACTCACGGGGATCTCTTCCTGTTTGAGGCAAGGCCAATGCAAGCAGCCCTGCCTCACATGCGACTATTAGCGCGTATTTCCGCCTCTCCCCCGCCCCTCAGACTACCTACACTTAGAGGGGCGGGGGAGAGGCGGCAATGCACCGCTGATAGACGGCGCTGAGAGGCAGGGCTGCAGCCGTTAGCCTTGCCTCAACAGCAGCAAAAATATATGATCAAGTTGGTCATTGATTTTGCAAAAGGGGGGGGGGGGGAATTTGGGGGATAAGGGACCGCTGTTCAGCACCAGGATAGTATCTCGCCAAAGGACCAGCACCACTCGATGTATTTAGAAGCTCTTTATAAATTTATTGGCATCAATATGATAGCAACGACAGACGCTGTTTCGGCCCCCATGGGCCTTTATCAAGTTGCACAGGATCATCAAATGACAATATCAAAACTGCACATATATATAGTCAAACACAATTACCCATGATTCCTCCATCAGCCAATCACCAACACCCTAGGGCAGAGGACCTGATGGAAGACTCATGCCAAAAATACACCACCAATAAAAACACAATGTTCAAATTTGAATCTCACCACTCAGAGATCAAGAGGAGTTTCCACAATAACATGTAACTGCTACAGCAGTCCCTGATAGGCAAAATGGTGTCATGATCACATGACAAATCACATGTCTCGTCAGCTGATCAGCAAAAAAAAAAACAAAAAAAACCCATAATCAAGATGCGACGCATAAAAACCGCCACAACGCTGCAACAGCAACGCGTACAAGAAGCTGCATCACCGCAACAGCAACGCGTACAAAAAGCTGCATCACCGCAACAGCAACGCGTACAAAAAGCCGCATCACCGCAACAGCAACGCGTACAAAACGCTGCGTCACCGCAACAGCAACGCGCACAAAACGCCGCAGCACCGCAACAGCGCCGCGTACAAAAAGCCGCAGCACCGCAACGCGTACAAACAAGCCGCATTGCCGCAACAATGCACGTGCAACGCGTAATAAACGCCGCATCGCCGCAACAAAAATGCAACGCATACAAAACGCCGCGTCATCGCAAAAAGAGCACGCAAAAAAAGCAACCGGCGCTACGCGTAACTACACGAAATGCGGTAGAGGTAGTCAGCTATAAAGATTAGACATGCGCAATCCAGACACTTACGCGCAGACAAGCAAACGGTACCAATTAGAAACCAATTGCATGTCAATGCGCATAATGTCAAAAATACATGGATGGGCGGAGCTGGAGGCGGCTACCAACGATCAAATATCATATAAAGCGCAGAAAAATAACGCTAGAAAAATTATATATAGCCAAGCCAAACTCAGCACTCACCCATCCACGATGCTAAAGGGGAACTCCTCGATCTCTGAAATCCTAGATATGTGAGATCTACAATAAATTAAAAACAGTAAGCCCAATAAAGTACAAAAGGATCATATACATCAAAAGTTACACAGTACAATAAATGTGAATACCATAATCATAAACAGAAACCAAGGTCCAACTCACGATTAAGACCCGCCCTCCCCATGGCATCCAATCGTTTAATCCATGCTGCTTCTCTCCGCAGCAATTCTTTTTGTTTATTACCTCTCCATTGTGGGGGTACCCCATCTATAGCCATTATCCTCAGCTGGGAAACATTATGTCCACAATCTCTAAAATGTTCTGACACTGCCTGACCCACCGTTTTATTCCTAATTGCTGATTTGTGTGATGAAATTCTCAACTTAAGGCACTGTGTAGTCATACCTACATAAATAAAACTGCATGGGCACTTGAGTAAATAAACAACATGATCAGAGTCACATGTGTAGTGCTCCCTGATATGATAAACAGTGCCCAAAGTAGGATGTTGGAAAGTATTCCCACGTATTACGCTATTACACATGTGACATGATAAACACGGAAACATGCCACCCCTACGTGAGCGAGCCCGTTCGCGTGGTGTCACTTTCGCGCGCAGCTTGTCGCGCAAAGTGGGGGCACGACGAAAAGACATCATTGGAGGGTACCGAAACTCCGGCACCCTCGGAAAACCATCACGCAATAAATGCCAGTGTCTCCGGATGACCCTAGCAATGCCGTCACTGCAAGTGTTAAAAGTAGATACAAAGGGGATACGTGGTATCCCATCATGATTCCGTCGGCGCCGTGACCTATCCCTATGTAACACTTCTGAGGGATAGCCCCGCATACGAAATTTTTGCGATAATTCTTCCCGACGATCAACAAGCAACTCCGGCTCACTCACAATACGGTCAATCCGTGTGAATTGGCTTTCAGGAATGCCATCCTTAACCGAAATGGGATGAAAACTCCCATAATGGAGGGTGGAATTCCTGTCTGTAGCCTTCACAAATAGGTCAGTAGACAATGCTCCATCACCTTTTTTAACAAGAACATCCAAGAAAGCAATCTGTTCAAGGTCCCAGTTAACTGTTAGTCTAATTGCGGGGCACTGCTGATGTTTGAACACTGTGTTTTGCATATGGAGGGGGCCGCGTGATACTTTGGATGATTTCATCCTTTTAGCCCATCAGCAGTGCCCCGCAATTAGACTAACAGTTAACTGGGACCTTGAACAGATTGCTTTCTTGGATGTTCTTGTTAAAAAAGGTGATGGAGCATTGTCTACTGACCTATTTGTGAAGGCTACAGACAGGAATTCCACCCTCCATTATGGGAGTTTTCATCCCATTTCGGTTAAGGATGGCATTCCTGAAAGCCAATTCACACGGATTGACCGTATTGTGAGTGAGCCGGAGTTGCTTGTTGATCGTCGGGAAGAATTATCGCAAAAATTTCGTATGCGGGGCTATCCCTCAGAAGTGTTACATAGGGATAGGTCACGGCGCCGACGGAATCATGATGGGATACCACGTATCCCCTTTGTATCTACTTTTAACACTTGCAGTGACGGCATTGCTAGGGTCATCCGGAGACACTGGCATTTATTGCGTGATGGTTTTCCGAGGGTGCCGGAGTTTCGGTACCCTCCAATGATGTCTTTTCGTCGTGCCCCCACTTTGCGCGACAAGCTGCGCGCGAAAGTGACACCACGCGAACGGGCTCGCTCACGTAGGGGTGGCATGTTTCCGTGTTTATCATGTCACATGTGTAATAGCGTAATACGTGGGAATACTTTCCAACATCCTACTTTGGGCACTGTTTATCATATCAGGGAGCACTACACATGTGACTCTGATCATGTTGTTTATTTACTCAAGTGCCCATGCAGTTTTATTTATGTAGGTATGACTACACAGTGCCTTAAGTTGAGAATTTCATCACACAAATCAGCAATTAGGAATAAAACGGTGGGTCAGGCAGTGTCAGAACATTTTAGAGATTGTGGACATAATGTTTCCCAGCTGAGGATAATGGCTATAGATGGGGTACCCCCACAATGGAGAGGTAATAAACAAAAAGAATTGCTGCGGAGAGAAGCAGCATGGATTAAACGATTGGATGCCATGGGGAGGGCGGGTCTTAATCGTGAGTTGGACCTTGGTTTCTGTTTATGATTATGGTATTCACATTTATTGTACTGTGTAACTTTTGATGTATATGATCCTTTTGTACTTTATTGGGCTTACTGTTTTTAATTTATTGTAGATCTCACATATCTAGGATTTCAGAGATCGAGGAGTTCCCCTTTAGCATCGTGGATGGGTGAGTGCTGAGTTTGGCTTGGCTATATATAATTTTTCTAGCGTTATTTTTCTGCGCTTTATATGATATTTGATCGTTGGTAGCCGCCTCCAGCTCCGCCCATCCATGTATTTTTGACATTATGCGCATTGACATGCAATTGGTTTCTAATTGGTACCGTTTGCTTGTCTGCGCGTAAGTGTCTGGATTGCGCATGTCTAATCTTTATAGCTGACTACCTCTACCGCATTTCGTGTAGTTACGCGTAGCGCCGGTTGCTTTTTTTGCGTGCTCTTTTTGCGATGACGCGGCGTTTTGTATGCGTTGCATTTTTGTTGCGGCGATGCGGCGTTTATTACGCGTTGCACGTGCATTGTTGCGGCAATGCGGCTTGTTTGTACGCGTTGCGGTGCTGCGTCTTTTTGTACGCGGCGCTGTTGCGGTGCTGCGGCGTTTTGTGCGCGTTGCTGTTGCGGTGACGCGGCGTTTTGTACGCGTTGCTGTTGCGGTGATGCGGCTTTTTGTACGCGTTGCTGTTGCGGTGATGCAGCTTTTTGTACGCGTTGCTGTTGCGGTGATGCAGCTTCTTGTACGCGTTGCTGTTGCAGCGTTGTGGCGGTTTTTATGCGTCGCATCTTGATTATGGGGTTTTTTTTTTTTGTTTTTTTTTTGCTGATCAGCTGACGAGACATGTGATTTGTCATGTGATCATGACACCATTTTGCCTATCAGGGACTGCTGTAGCAGTTACATGTTATTGTGGAAACTCCTCTTGATCTCTGAGTGGTGAGATTCAAATTTGAACATTGTGTTTTTATTGGTGGTGTATTTTTGGCATGAGTCTTCCATCAGGTCCTCTGCCCTAGGGTGTTGGTGATTGGCTGATGGAGGAATCATGGGTAATTGTGTTTGACTATATATATGTGCAGTTTTGATATTGTCATTTGATGATCCTGTGCAACTTGATAAAGGCCCATGGGGGCCGAAACAGCGTCTGTCGTTGCTATCATATTGATGCCAATAAATTTATAAAGAGCTTCTAAATACATCGAGTGGTGCTGGTCCTTTGGCGAGATTCTATGTTGTGACCCTTTGGTACTGGGGTGAGGACCTAGGCACACTTTCCTGCACTAAAGCCACTGTGAGTGCTCCTGGGCACTTGGAAGAAATTTATCAGCACCAGGATAGTGACGTTTTAACTGGTGCACACATGCCCCTGCTGCAAATAAGCCCTGAAGCGAGATTTAATTTCGATTCAACGTCTTAAAAGGGAAGGTTCAGGGAGGGAGGTAAAAAAAAAATTCAATATCCACTTACCTGGGGCTTCCTCCAGCCCGTGGCAGGCAGGAGGTACCCTCACCGCCGTTCCGCAGGCTCCCGGTGCTCTTCGGTGGCAGACCCGGCCTGGCAAGGCCGGCTGCCAGATCGGGCTCTGCTGCGCTCCATGGCCTGGCACTTCTGCATCCCACGCAGAACTACTGCGCCTGCGCAGTATAGCCCGGCGGACGTTCAATGACGTCAGTGCGCCCGCGTGGGACTCAGAAGTGACAGGCCATGGAGTGCAGCAGAGCCCGATCTGGCAGCCGGCCTGCCAAGTTGGCCACCGGGAGCATGTGGAGCAACGGCACCTCCAGCCTGCCACAGGCTGTAGGAAACACCAAGTAAGTGGATATTGATTTGTTTTTTTACCTCCCTCCCTGAACTTTTTCTTTAAGTTGTTTCATTTTGAGGTGGGACAGGGGAAAATTTTTAAAGAAATTAAAAGATTTTGTTTTCAAGAGAAACAGAGGAGTAATTTGTATGTTGTCCAGAAGTAGGTGAAATTGAAAATGGTGTCACACTAAGTGTGGCAGTCGGATTAATAAAAAAACAAAAAAAAACAAGAAAACGTATTTTTAAATTTATTGTGTATATGATTAATAATTGAACATGTAAGTTTTTTTTTGCTATTTCTTTACAAAGTACATTTAACATTGATGAAGCCAACATGTATGACCGTACTGTTTTTTTTGAAGAAAATTTTTTTTTCTAGTTTAAGAACTTGAATGGAAGAAAACAGAAGCGTGCACCTTCCGTCCAGGATTTTAATCTCAAATGGTGACAATGGTATGAATCAAAAGTACATTTCAGCGTATCAAAGTGCAAAATCCAACATGATGGGTGAACGTGGATGTGAAGCTTACGTGTCCATCCAAATGGCTGGTCTGTGGAAAGGAGGTGGGTGGGAGGCACAGAGGTGGCGAGCGACGGCCGTTTCGCGTCTCCTGACGCTTGGTCACGCTACGTGCCCTTAGTGGCACGTAGCGTGACCAAGCGTCAGGAGACGCGAAACGGCCGTCGCTTGCCACCTCTGTGCCTCCCACCCACCTCCTTTCCACAGACCAGCCATTTGGATGGACACGTAAGCTTCACATCCACGTTCACCCATCATGTTGGATTTTGCACTTTGATACGCTGAAATGTACTTTTGATTCATACCATTGTCACCATTTGAGATTAAAATCCTGGACGGAAGGTGCACGCTTCTGTTTTCTTCCATTCATGTTTGAACTGTTTTCCCCAATTGTTTGGCGGAGCACACGTCCAGTGACAGTGGACTTCCGCGCAGCAAGTGCAGGCCTGCTGGACTGTGAGAGTTTTATTTGTGTTCCTCACTCACCGACGGGGATGTGCCACACCTATGACTTTGATCTTTAGAATTACTATAGTTTAAGAACTTACCATTAAGGTCAAAAGGGAGAGATTGTGTTGATTTATCAATGTTCTCTTGAAGTAGATCTGGGGAGGGAAAAAAATTATTATAATAATTTATGAAATACAACTATATGTACGTTACACAATAAAAATTAACTTACCTTCATAGATTTGGTGACGTATGTAACGTAAGGTTGCTTGTTGTTTTCCTTTTAGATCATGCCACTTCTTTTGAATTGAGACTACTGATCTTTTAACACCATGTTTGTTTTCTATTTCCCTCATGACTATTCGCACAATGTTACTCTTGCGGTTATTGACATTCTCAAAGCTATCACTTTTGCCATCGTAGTCAAATTGATCGAAGTTTCTAACTATTATGTACATCTCTTCCTCTGAGTACGGTTTATCTCTTTTTATGAGCAGGAATATAATTCGCTTTTTTTTGCATCCCACTGCACAGAGAATTAAATGTGTGCATTAAACACCAAGTGAACACCTGACATAACTGGCTGAGCAAATTTGGCCTGATTGGCTATCCATGAGGCAATGCTCATGCAAATATGCATTTGCTTTCGCATGCCAACTAATGCAGGGTCCATTGAACCAATGCCGCAAAGCGGTTGCCCTGCGGGAATTAGTTCATGCTTCAATAGCACTATCCAGGAGCGCCACGAGGAGGCTTCCCAATGCCCCCATACAGCCGAGGGACCGCTTTTTTTTGCGCCTAGCAGCACGTTTTCTTCCAGCTAAAATTAAGCTGTCTTTAGATCCAGGTGTTTCGCATTGTCTTGCGAACCTCTCCCTTCTCCTATCTTCTACATCCTCCTCCCTGAGTGTTGTGTAATTAAATGTTGGATCGTCTTCATTGTCAGAGTCCGGTCCTTCCTCCTGTTCAACATTGCTTTCAGTAAAGCCCTCTGACTGCTGATCTCCTTCGGCCTCTGTCTGATGATTTTCTTCATCCTCCAGTACATCCCCTTCATCCTCCACACTTGCTGACGGTTCGGTCTCTTCATGCAAGACTAGAGTTTGCAGTTCCTCAGGCGTCTGCTGCTCCCGCCTACGTCTTTTCCGCAGACGTTGTAGGACCGACTCATGAGAGCTGCCTGGAGTGTCTGCCATCATGTCTTTCTCCTCTGCAGAATTTTCTGGAAAGATCGAGAATGTGCAGAAGGTTTCTTTATAAAAAGGATGTGACGTCATATTCACCCGGAAGCTCTTCGTTGGTCACTGGGGCTTGAGGGTAAAGTAGATGGAAATAAAAAAAACTTTATTTAAAAGAGTACATTGTGGGCGTAGCTTGACTGTGTGAGGAGAACCCACGGATAGATTCCCACGGCCACATACAGCGAACTATAAAAACTGTTCATTGAAAGGAAAATGGTAAAAAATATGTTTTTAAAGCACAAGTTTTAAAAATAATGGTACTACTAGATTGAATTGTACAAAATAGTTGAGTAATGAAAATAACCCCGCATCCTGCTTTGCTCATTCTCCCTCATATGTTTACAATAATTTACAATAGAGCTGCCGAAAGAGAAGGAGGCTAGACAAGCAGCATGTGAGCCAAACAGGACAGCGCTATATATTAAAACTATGGGGAGGAGAATTCAGAACTATTTACTTTCTGATTATTTGTGTATATCCCTCCTGTATTCCTCCACCACACAAATATAGTCTCTGTTCCAATACATAGCTACAGCGCTGGTGCACAGAGCTTCTGCTGATCTGACAAGTTTTCCCACTGTTTCCCTTCTTAAAGCTCACATATTAAATAGTGTTTAATGACAACTATGTATGGCAACCTTTTGTATCTGCTTAACCATTGTACTGATGGTAACTGTTTGGCAAGATTTACATCAGTTTTGTACACTAGTGTGTATGTGAGTATGCAAATGTATGATGTGCCTGGGACATGAACTACTTTGTATTTGTGTGTCTGTTTGTGTATGTGTAGTATTTATGGGCCTTTTAGTGCTTTATGTATGTGGTGTGTGTGCGTATGTGTGTATGTATGAAAAAAAATGTGTGTGTGTGTGTTTTGAGTATGTGCTATGCCTATGTTTTAAGTGTATGATGCAATTGATAGTTGTAGTGCACTTTTTGAGTGTGTTTGTATGCCTGGTTGTTGAAATTATGTATGTGATTTGTATTTGTAAATTTGGGGAGGGTCACACATACTAGCTGCAGTTGTGTTTTGGGGGAGCAGCATTTACAATTTGGAGTATCTCACTCAACATACATGTATCTAAAAGTATTAGTTAAAGCATGCAAACAGTTGAACAATGTAGACCCCCCCCCCCCCCCCCCAAGGGCCGGTACCCTTTATCGCCCTAGGCCACTGTCACCAGCCGTCATCCTTCAGTATAGGTAGTGAGATGACCCCTCCCCTTTCCCTCTAGTATAGGTTGCCAGATGACTCCCTTAATTCCTCCTTAACCCACCCCCCCACCCCAACCCCTGTCTTATAGTATAGGTAGCCAGCTCACCTTCACACTGCAGCAGCCATCAGTGTCACTCATTTCTCAACTCCTCTGCAGATAAAAAAAAAAAGAGTACGCAGCATGGCCAAGGTCTCTCCCCAGTGCCTCCTGGGAAGTGCAGTCCAGATAAAACAGAAAGGACCGGCAACGCTGTCTTGTATCAAAGCTCTTTTAATACCACCAAAGTGGCAGCAGTGACAGACTGCGGTTTCAGTTTATACCTTTATCTAACTGCTCAAAGACATTGTGGCTTTGAACAGTTTGATAAAGGTGTAAACTGAAAAAGCAGTCTGTCACTGCTGCCACTTTGGTGGTATTAAAAGAGCTTTGATACAAGACAGCGGTGCCGGTCCTTTCTGTTTTATCCACTCATCTGCAGCACAGAAGCTTCCTCTTCCTTTTCGTCTCCAATGCTGCCCAAGTCCATAGCCGCCGGCCACAATGCAAATGTGCATGGAGAGCAAGGTGGCTGCTGCACAAACGGCTAGCAGAAAAGTACCGCAGTCATGAGCTAGCCTGTTCTCCCTTCATTGCAGCATTTGCAAACTTGCAAATGCTGCACCAGTTTAGCCTGCTGCTTTGGTGCCTTTGCTTCTTTGGTGTCCTAGGCCATGGCCTAGGCGGCATTGGCCGAAATCCGGCCCTGCCCCCCCCCCCCCCCCCCCTCAATACAATACATTACAAAACAATGACATTTCTATAGCGCTTTTCTCCCATAGGACTCGAAGCGCTTAGGCTCTATCAGATTCAGTAATTGATAGTAGGATGAAGTATTCACACAACAAAAGTTATATTTATGCAAATGTCAAACTGAACAAGTGGTTTTTCAGTCTGGATTTAACCACTTAAGGACTGCAGTCATAAAACCCATTAAGGACCAGAGCCTTTTTTTCCATTCAGATCACTGCAGCTTTAACGGTTTATTGCTCGGTCATACAACCTACCACCTAAATGAATTTTACCTCCTTTTCTTGTCACTAATACAGCTTTCTTTTGGTGCTATTTGATTGCTGCTGTGAGTTTTACTTTTTATTATATTCATCAAAAAAGATAAGAATTTTTTCAAAAAAATATTTTTTTTTTACTTTCTGTGCTGTCATTTTTACAAATACAGTCAAATTTCCTATACATTTGAGCACGAAAGTTATTATGCTACATGTCTTTGATAAAAAAAACAAACCATTCAGTGTTTATTTATTGGTTTGGGTAAAAGTTATAGCGTTTACAAACTATGGTGCAAAAATAGTGAATTTTCCCATTTTGAAGCATCTCCGACTTTTTTGAGCACCTGTCATGTTTCATGAGGTGCTAAAATTCCAGGATAGTATAAATACCCCCCAAATGACCCCATTTTGGAAAGTAGACATTCCAAAGTATTCACTGAGTGGCATGGTTGAGTTCATAGAAGATTTTATTTTTTTGTCACAAGTTAACGGAAAATGACACTTTGTGACAAAAAAAGGAAAAAAAAAATTTCCAATTCTTCTCACTTGCGAGGAAAAAAAAAAAAAAAAATCTGCCACGGACTCACTATGCTCCTCTCTAAATACCTTGAAGTGTCTACTTTCCAAAATGGGGTCATTTGTGGGTTGTGTTTACTGTCCTGGCATTTTGGGGGGTGCTAATTTGTAAGCACCCCTTTAAAACCTAAAGGTGCTCATTGGAGTTAGGGCCCCTTAGCGCAGTTAGGCTGAAAAAAAGTGCCCCACATGTGGTACTGCCGTGCTCAGAAGAAGTAGAATAATGTGTTTTAGGGTGTATTTTTACATATACCCATGCTGGGTGGGAGATATATCTCTGTAAATGACATATATTAGATTTTTTTACACACAATTGTCCATTTACAGAGATATTTCTCCCACCCAGCATGGGTATGTGTAAAAATACACCCCAAAACACTTTATACTACTTCTCCTGAGTACGGCGATAAGACATGTGTGACATTTTTTTGCAGCCTAGGTGCGCTAAGGGGCCCAACGTCCTATTCACAGGTCATTTTGAGGCATTTGTTTTCTAGAGTACTCCTCACGGTTTAGGGACCCTAAAATGCCAGGTCAGTATAGGAACCCCACAAGTGACCCCATTTTAGAAAGAAGACACCCCAAGGTATTCCGTTAGGTATATGGTGAGTTCATAGAATATCTTATTTTTTTGTCACAAGTTAGTGAAAAATGAAAATTTGCGAAAAACAATAAAAATCAATTTCCCCTAACTTTTGACAAAAAATGAAATCTTCTATAAACACTTCATACACCTAACAGAAAACCTTTTGGTGTCTTTTTTCTAAAAAGGGGTCACTTGCGGAGTTTCTATACCGCCCTGGCATTTTACGGGCCCAAAACCGTGAGTATTCTGTAAACCAAATGTCTCAAAATGACTGTTCAGGGGTAAAAGCATCTGCAAATTTTGATGACAGGTGGTCTATGAGGCGGCGAATTTTGTGAAACCGGTCATAAGCAGGGTGGCCTTTTAGATGACAGGTTGTATTGGTCCTGATCTGATGGATAGGAGTGCTAGGGGGGTGACGGGAGGTGATTGATGGGTGTCTCAGGGGGTGGTTAGAGGGGAAAATAGATGCAATCAATGCACTTGGGAGGTGATCGGAAGGGGGTCTGAGGGGTATCTGAGGGTTTGGCCGAGTGATCAGGAGCCCACACGGGGCAAATTAGGGCCTGACTTGATGGGTAGGTGTGTTAGGGGGTGACAGAAGGTGATTGATGGGTGTCTCAAGGTGTGATTAGTGGGGGGAATAGATGCAAGCAATGCACTGGCGAGGTGATCAGGGCTGGGGTCTAAGGGTGTTCTGAGGGTGTGGGCGGGTGATTGGGTGCCCTAGGGGCAGATTAGGGTGTAATCTGATGGGTATCAGTGACAGGGGCTGATTGATGGGTGATCAGTGGGTGATTAGATGGCAGAACACATGTAAACAATGCACTTTTGGAGGAGATCTGAGGGTAGGTCTGGGGCAATCTGATGGTGTGGGTGGGTGATCAGATTGCCAGCAAGGGGCAGGTTAGGGGCTGATTGATGGGTGGCAGTGACAGGGGGTGATTGATGGGTGATTAGTGGGTTATTACAGGGGGGATAGATGTATACAGTACACGGGGGGGGGGGGTCTGGGGAGAATCTGAGGGGTTGGAGGGTGATCAGGAGTACCCAGGGGGGCAGTGTATGGATTAAAAAAAAAATAACGTTGACAGGAATTGATTGATGGGTGATTAGGGGGGGGGGGGGGTGATTGTGTGCAAAAAGTGGTCTGGGGGGTGGGCAGGGGGGTGTCTGAGGAGTGCTGTGGACGATCAAGGGGCAGAGGGGGGGGGGCAGATCAGTGTGTTTGGGTGCAGACTAGGGTGACTGCAGCCTGCCCTGGTGGTCCCTTGGACACTGGGACCACCAGGGCTGGATGCAGCCTGTAAAATACACTTTGTAAAAATTACAAAGTGTATTAGACGCTTCCTATCCGGCGATCGTCGGGTTATCAACCCGCCGGCGCTTCCGATTGGCTGGCGGGTTGCCGTCGCGGGTGGGAGGAGCCTATTGCCGGCGGATGCGCGCGCATCCCAGCGTGCGATCACCGACAAAACAGTGCCCCAGGACCTGACGCCATTCTGCGTTACGTGGTCCTGGGGCTGCCACTTTGCCGCCGCCAATATGAAGTAGGCGGTCGACAACTGGTTAAACACGTCCAGGGATGGAGCTGTCCTGATCTGTTGAGGTAAGGAGTTCCAAAATGTAGGGGAAGCATGGCAGAAGGCTCTGGGACCAAAAGTTTCCAAGTGGACTCTGGGTTTGACTAGATTATTAGAACCTGTTGATCTGAGAATGTGGTTATTGCTACGTAGCTGGAACATATCTTTAATGTATCCAGGGCCAAGATTATTCAGGGATTTAAATTCCTATCTTGAATAGGACCCTCTATTCTATAGGTAGCCAGTGAAGGGAGTGCAGGACTGGCGTTATGTGGCAGTGACGGGGTTGGTTGGTTAGCAGTCTGGCAGTAGTATTCTATATCAGCTGTAGGTGATACAAGTCCTTTTTTGGAAGGCCAGTGTAGAGAGCATTGCAGTAGTCCAGTCGGGATGTGATGAAGGCGTGGATTAAGGTTGGCAGATCTTCTGGGGGTATAAGGTGCTTGAATTTTTTGCAATGTTCATTCGGTGAAAATAGGATGATTTCACCACAGCAGAGATTTGGGTTCTGAAGTTTAAATCCGCAACAATTACAACTCCCAGGCTACGCACATGATCAGAGCTGCGTAGATCCGTGCCTCCTTTTCCCAGTGTTGAAGATTGCAAGTTCAGTTGTTTTGTTGTCATGCGCTGCCCTCCAATCAGAAAGACTTCAGTTTTGTCTGCATTTAGTTTAAACCAGTTGTCATTCATCCATTTCTGTAGTTATTGTAAGCAGACGTTTACAGTTAGAATTGGGTCTGTCACACCAGGCTTGAAGGAAAGATATGGTTGGGTGTTGTCTGCATAGCAGTGGTATGTCAGGCCATGTTTTTGGATTCGTTTTTCCAGCTGTAACATGTAAATCGTGAAAAGCAGGGGAAAGAGCATTGAGCCCTGGGGGCATCCCATACTTAAGTGATACAGGGGTGTATCCACTTTCAGTTCTATTTATTTAATGTATTCCATCTTTTGGAAGACTGTAATTTTTAAATGTTCTAAACAACTTTGTTCATTAAAAAACTGTGACACGTCATCCCATTTTTTTTAAAAGACTTACTAAAAAAATAGTACATCCCCGTCCTCACCCAAACAAAATCCGGCACTGCTCCCTCTCACCACCACGGAAAGTTGCCTCCTGTCTCTAATCTCTACCCCCCCCTACCCCCAAGTTAATTTGTTACACAAAAAGTTTATTGCAACGATTGGTATAGCAACACAGAGGTCTAATTATTTGTGATCTACAGAATGACTGATAATACAGAAGCTACACCTGATTATGTTGTGATCTGCAGTATCACCAATAACGCAAGTATAGTTAGCAGGAAAGCAACGAGTATAGTGTGTAGTGTAACAGTAAATTAATATTTAACTACACCTCACCAAAGGAGCTGTTGGGCACTATTTATACACATTAATAGTGAAAGTATAATAGACGAAAGAGAGGAAATGGTGGGTACTAGCAAAGAGTAACTCACCAGTGACAAGGACTCATTGATGAGTAGAGTGGTCAGACAGGCTAGGATCAGTAACAGACGGGTAGGTACAGTACATAATCGACAGGCAAGAGATTAGTAATGTATCAGGCAGGTTTCATCAACAAATGAGTGAAATGGGAAGAAGTGCAGTATTGATTAGAAAGAGAAGGGTAAAAGGATACAAAGAGTCATACACAGAATATCATATATACAGTAATACAATTAATCGTAGTCTTTTGTGAAAACCCTGGTGTCCACACAGATCAAAGCACACTGGTTTTATGTATAAAGAGGCTGAATCTGCCTATACAGATCAGCCTCTGTTGGTATTTTAAACCTCCCTAATGTCCCCCTGCACTCTGCAATCAGACATAAATAACAGCCGCAGCTGTGCTAGATGTGTTTACATCTGTAGTGTCAGTCTCTTCCCCGCCTCCTGCAAAGCTCCGGCCCCTGCCCCCGCCCCCCTCCCTTCCCTCTAATCAGTGGAGAGCAGGAGACTGACAATATAGAGAAAGACATAGTCCATTGCGACATGCTGTGTGCCGACAGTGAAGTTCTGATTTAGGAGGAATTACAGAGTGTAGGGGGACCTTAGGGGGGTTTGAAATAGCAATAGAGGATGGGCTGTGCAGGCAGATCCAGCCTCTGTATGCAGATCACATTCCTCGGGTTCTCTTTAAGAAGCAGAGAAGATAACACGTCTGCACCCCGTCCCAGGTCTGCTCCCCCTACCAATCAACCAATTTGGAGCTCCGTGAGTCTCCTCTGACATCAGCCGACTGGCATGTTAGCTGATGCACCTCCTCCCGACATAAAGATCCTGTCAATCCAATGAGCAATAGACAATTCCACCCTAGGCTTACTAGATGCAAAAGGAACGGGCGAAGTCTCTGAACAGTAAAAAAAGGCGGCTGTGGAGGAACCCTGCGTGCCCGCAGCCGCAGCTTTCATGGATGTTACACTTACACACAGTAATCCAAATAAACGTAATTTTCACTGCTCTCCCTGTATTTACACTGACCTGTACGTGCATAATCTCAGAGCTAAGATGCCACATGTCAAGTGGTTTCATGTATCACGTGACATCATTAGCTGTAGCGTATACATATAAGCCATTGTGAATTAAGTGGAGAAAAAAAGATCACCGAATGTGACAGATTGCAGAGAAGACGCCACGAGCTCTGAAAGTGAGTCGACGGTATTCGCACACAGAGTGGCGGTTTCTCCACAGCAACATTTTTTTTTTTGTCTGGACCTAGTAGTGCACACATATGGAGAGCTACGCACACGCACACCACAAGACAGGCTCTGTATGCCAATAGGAGTATGGTCAGCTGATCGAGGCAATCAGTTGATCCCAGTACCAACAGATGATTGATTGATGGGAGCTGGGCGGTGCTGGAGAGCGTTTCACTATATATATCTCTTGCTTTTCAGTTGCTGGTTGTCTGGCGTTGCGAATAGCTATGTATTAGCACTCAGACAGTCAGATCCTTCAGTGTGGTGGAACCAGGTGGACCTGGGAATCCACACTAAGCCAGTTTACTGTGTATCATCTTTTGTTATCATTCTGTTATACATCAGGCTAGTTCCAAGGTGTAGAGACCACGGACCTCACACCCAGACTAGGCATTGTTTGATATCTGTTATGACTTATTGTTTTCCTGACTATTCCTCAGTTCTCTGATTCGGCACCTTGCACTTCTGATATTCCGTTGCCAAACCCTGCTTGCCTTGGATACCGAATCTGCCTTATGTTTTTGTACTTTATCTATCTGTGTGTTGCCGACACGGTATGCCCGACCTTTCTGGCTGTCGCCCACCCCTTGGGTGCTCAGTCCTCCTGCAGGGGTCCCCTGCAGGAGGAGGGGGCACTCCTGCAAAACCAGTCAGGGTCTCCTCCTCCTGAATTCAAGTTTACAAGTGACAATTATTGGAGGTAAATTATGTATGAGGTCGATTTGCAACTGAGTACATACGGTACTAGTACCCTCATTTCCTATTATCACAAACCTCATTTGTTAGAATTATCACTTCTTAGTTTCATGTGTGCTACAAGAAAGTACAGCTTAACCAAAAAATGTATTGCTATGCCCTAACTCATTTTGACATGACCACACCCAATAACTTGTGTAAATTATTTATATATTATGTGCTTTCAATGATTAACAGACACCATCAGACAAAGAAAACCAGATGTCATCTGAATTGTTAAGAGAATTCATTGAGGAATACGAGAAGATGTCATGTCTTTGGAAAGTTAGAGACCCTGACTACTATAATCGTCCCAAGAAACAATTGGCATATGAACATTTAAGAGAAGTGTGCATGAAAGAATTTCCTTCAATAAAATCCAGGGAGTTAAAGACAAAATTTCCAACCTCCGCACAGTTTTCAAGAAGGAAACCAATAAAATAAATGAATCTAAAGCCTCTGGCAAAGGTACAGAAGACGTGTACCACACTGTAGCAATGCTGCAGCAGGATGTGCTCCTTAGCAACCAAGGGGCAGACTGCTGTAACGAGAAAGGGAATAGGAGTGCAGCTAAGGCTAGACAGGTACTGGTGGTAGGGGATTCAATTATTAGGCGCACAGATAGGGTAATCTGTCGAAGAAACCGTGAATGCCGTACAGTCTGTTGCCTCCCGGGTGCTCGGGTTCGGCATGTAGCGGAAAGAATTGACAGATTATTGGGTGGGGCTGGGGAAGACCCAGCTGTCATGGTACACATTGGCACCAATGACAAAGTTAGTGGGAGATGGAAGGTCCTCAAAAATGATTTTCAGGTACTTGGAGATAAACTTAAAGCAAGGACCTCCAAGGTGGTGTTCTCTGAAATACTGCCAGTGCCACGCGCTACATCTGAGAGACAGAGGGAGCTTAGGGAGTTAAATAAGTGGCTGAGAAATTAGTGTAGGAAGGAAGGGTTTGGGTTCCTGGAGAACTGGGCAGACTTTGCAGTCGGCTACAGGTTCTACAGCAGGGATGGGCTGCACCTTAATGGGGAGGGTGCAGCTGCATTGGGGGAGAAGATGGCTAAACGGTTGGAGGAGATTTTAAACTAGGATCTGGGGGGAGGCGGGAGGATAAAGTCTCAATATGTAGACAAGATAAGGTAAAAAGACAGTGGGAGCCTAACATTATGGGGGGTGGAGAGGGGGGTGGAGACAGTGTAAAGATTAAGGAGGTTGGTAAAACTTCAAGTAGCCCATTTCGTGTAAACAAAATTGGTAAATGTGTTGGTAAAAATATAAAGTGCATGGTAACCAATGCTCGGAGCCTTGCAAATAAAATAGACGAACTAGAGTTCATTCTGAATGACAAAGGCTATGACATTGTGGGAATAACCGAGACATGGATGGATGAAAGCCATGACTGGATAGCTAATTTAAAAGGATACAATGTGTTTAGGAGGGATAGAACAGGGAAAAAAGGTGGAGGGGTTTGTCTCTTTGTTAAGAATTCTTTTACAGCTGTCCTCAACGATGAGATGGAGGAAGATTGCGAAGATGTGGAGTCCGTTTGGGTGAATATTCATGGTGGAAATAAAAGTTGCCAATTGCTTATTGGGGTATGCTACAGACCACCTCTTATTAATGAAGCTGCAGAACTGCGATTACTACAGCAGATTGAAAAAGCTGCAAGTAAAAACGAGGTCATAATTATGGGCGACTTCAACTTTCCAGACATTGACTGGGGTATTGAGGCTACCCATTCTGGTAAAAGCAGCAGATTTCTGGCAGCACTACAGGACAATTACTTGACTCAAATGGTAACGGAACCAACTAGGGGGAATGCGTTACTGGATCTGATCATTTTTAATAGACCAGATAATGTATCAAATGTGCAGGTTCAAGAACATTTGGGAAATAGTGATCACAACATGATAACGTTTGATCTGGTGACTGATAGGCCACGGGGCAGCGGGACCACTAAAACTATGAATTTTAGAAAAGCAAAGTTCAATCAAATTAGGCAGGCACTAAGTTTGGTGAACTGGGATAATGTACTACAAGGGGACGACACTGAAGGGAAATGGCAAGCTTTTAAACGTATTCTCAATCAATATTGTAGTATGTATATCCCATATGGAAACAAAATGTCTAGGAATAAAAAAAGGCCTCTATGGATGAATAGAAAGGTTAGGGATAAAATGAAGAGGAAAAAGAATGCCTATAAGGTCCTAAAACAGGAGGGGACTGAGGCTGCACTAAGCAATTATAGGGAGTGCAATAAAAATTGTAAAAAAGAAATTAGGCTGGCAAAGATCGAAGCTGAAAATCAAATCGCTAGGGATATCAAATCTAACCCAAAAAAGTTTTACAAGTACATCAACTCTAAAAAAAGAAAGGTTGACTGTATAGGAATCCTAAAGGATGAGGGTGGGAACTCAATGGTGGACGACCAAGGTAAGGCAGAGTTATTAAATGCTTTCTTTGCTTCTGTCTTCACAAAGGAAACAGCACTGTTGCAAATTACAGAGGCAGAAGAGTCTCAATCTTCTAACTGTAATATTAAATACTTAACGCAGGAAGAAGTAAAGGCAAGACTAAATAAATTAAAAATAGACAAGGCACCTGGCCCGGATGGCATGCATCCTCGGGTCCTAAGAGAATTAAGTTCAGTTATAGCTAAGCCCCTTTATCTTATCTTTTGTGACTCTCTTGCAACTAGCAGAGTCCCAGTGGATTGGCGTACAGCCCACGTTTTCCCATTATTTAAGAAGGGCAAAAAATCTGATCCATGAAATTATAGACCTGTAAGCTTAACATCAGTTGTATGCAAACTATTTGAGGGGTTACTAAGAGATACTATACATGACTTCATAGTAGAAAATAATCTTATTTCTCAGCATCAACATGGGTTTACTAAAGACAGGTCCTGTTTGACTAACATGCTCAGCTTTTATGAGGTAGTGAATGCTAATATGGATATTGGGAATGCTGTAGATGTGATATACTTGGACTTTGCAAAGGCCTTCGACACTGTTCCCCACAGAAGTCTGGTGCAAAAGTTGAGGATGCAAGGACTGGGGAAGAGTTTGTGTGCATGGATAGGGAACTGGCTAATGGACAGAAAACAAAGAGTTGTGGTCAATGGATCGTACTCAAAATGGGAGACTGTTAGCAGTGGGGTCCCACAGGGGTCTGTACTGGGTCCAGTGCTCTTCAATTTATTTATTAATGACCTAGTAGATGCAGTAGTGAGCAATGTTGCTATTTTTGCAGATGATACAAAATTGTGCAGAATCATCAACTCTCAGGAAGATAGTGTCATATTGCAACAGGATCTGGATAGGATGGCTATATGGGCACATACATGGCAGATGAAATTCAATGTTGACAAATGTAAAGTCATGCATTTTGGTCGTACCAATGGTCTAGCACCATACAAAATAAATGGGATACAGTTGGGAACATCAAACTTGGAGAAGGACTTAGGAGTACTCATCGACAACAAGTTAAATAACCGTACTCAATGCCAAGCCGCTGCAGCTAAAGCTAACAAAATTTTGGGATGCATTAAAAGGGAAATAAAAACTCGAGATGCTAGCATAATATTGCCCCTGTTTAACTCTCTAGTAAGGCCACATCTGGAATATGGAATTCAGTTCTGGGCACCACATTACAAAAAAGATATTGCAGTTTTAGAGCAGGTGCAGAGACGAGCTACAAAATTGATACGTGGGATGGAAGGTCTCGCTTACCAAGAAAGGTTAGATAAACTGGGTTTATTTAGTCTAGAGAAAAGACGCCTTAGAGGAGATCTAATTAACATGTATAAATACATTAGAGGGCAATATAATAGCTTGGCGGATGAGCTTTTTGTCCCTAGGCCTTCTCAAAGGACTAGAGGACATGAGCTGCGCATGGAGGAAAAACGTTTTAGCCATTTATTTAGGAAAGGGTTCTTTACAGTAAGAGTGGTTAAGATGTGGAATGCATTGCCACAGGAAGTCGTTATGGCAAACTCTATACCTGCATTTAAAGGGGGCTTAGATGCTTTCCTTGCGTTGAAAGACATCCATGGCTACAATTACTAGGTTATGCCTAATGATGTTGATCCAGGGATTTTATCTGATTGCCATCTGGAGTCAGGAAGGAATTTTTCCCATTTGGGGCTAATTGGACCATGCCTGGTGGGTTTTTTTTTTGCCTTCCTCTGGATCAACAGGGGTATGTGGGGGACGGGCTGGAGTTGTACTTTGTACTGGTTGAACTCGATGGACGTATGTCTTTTTTCAGCCAAAATAACTATGTAACTATGTAAACTGTGGTACTATGACATCCTGTCTTTTGTCAAAGATCAAATGGAACCTGGACCCTTCGTCGACTCCATAGGAAATTCAAATTTAACCCAAGCATGCATGTCTCTAGGTACAACATCAACTGGTGGTACAAATGTTGATTCTGATACTGTAGGAAATGTAAGTATAACTTTCTTTATTACAAAATTAACGTACACACCTCTCAATTTCCCAACTACGAACACAATACTAAAAATATTGAGAACCCAAAATAAAAAAAATAAAAAAAAATAATCACTAACAAAAATGTTGAGGTCTCAATCATGACAGTATCTGTATATTGTATAGGGCCTTTCTCCTGTCGGACTCAAAGCGCTTGCGAGGCATCCACTAGAGTGCATTCAGTAGACAGTAGCAGTGTTAAGTATACTTGACCAAGAAACTCTTTACTGATATAGGTGCTTGCTTACTGAACAGGCAGAGCCAAAATTTGAACCCAGGTCTCCTGTGTCTCAATTACACTACCCAGCCATTTATGAGATTATCTACTCATCTCTGGAGCCCTGCCCCGATCAGGTTCCCCTGTAGCAGTATTCTACCAGTTTGGCCAAATACTTCTAGTGTCCATCAAAGGTAGGTTTTTAAAGTGTGGTAGTACCAAAAAATTAAATAAGACAGGCCCCTCCATACTGTGCATGTTCGAGTGAACTCTATTACATACTACCACTTGACTACGACGCACTACCACATGTGAAGTATGGAGGCAACATTCTTTGGAAAGACTACACTCACAAAGACTACCAAAGTCCCTGTGGCAGGTGATTTTAAAAAACAATTATAAGGGCATTTGGGAGAAGAGAGAGAAGACTCATTAGGACTCATAGCTTTTCTCTCTCTTTGGGTAATCATCTACATTTTTTTATGTCAGGGGGAGTAACATAACATTTAAAACGAAATTATATAATGAGTCTTTTAAAAAATTATACACAGTGCTAACGGAAACCTTTTATGAAAAACAGATGTAAAGTGGCTTGCAAAAATATTCGGCCTCCTTGAAGTTTTCCACATTTTGTCACATTACTGTCACAAACATGAATACATTTTATTGGAAGTCCATGTGAAGGACCAATTCAAAGCGGTGTACACGTGAGAAGTGGAACGAAAATCATACATAATTCCAAACATTTTTTACAAATAAATAACTGCAAAGTGTGGTGTGCGTAATTATTCAGCCCCCTGAGTCAACACTTTGTAGACCCACCTTTTGCTGCAATTTCAGCTGCCAGTCTTTTAGGGTATGTCTCTATCAGCTTTGCACATCAAGAGACTGAAATCCTTGCCCTTTTTATTCTTTGCAAAACAGCTCCAGCTCAGTCAGATTAGATGTACAGCGTTTTTGAACAACAATTTTCAGATCTTGCCACAAATTCTAAATTGGATTTAGATCTGGACTTTGACTGGGCCATTCTAACACATAGATATGTTTTGGTTTAAACCATTCCATTGTTGCCCTAACTTTAAGTTTAGGGTCGTTGCCCTGTTGGAAGGTGAACCTCCGCCCCAGTCTCAAGTCATTTACAGTCTCCAAGTGGTTTTATTCCAAGTTTACCCTGTATTTGGCTCCATCCATCTTCCCATAAACTCTGACCAGCTTCCCTGTCCCTGCTGAAGAGAAGAACCCCCAAAGCACGAGGCTTCCACCACTGTATTTAACAGTGGGGATGGTGTGTTCATAGTGTTGTGTAGCGTTTTGCATTTTGACCAGAGCACCTTCTTCCACATGGTTGCTGTGTCTCCCCACATGGCTTGTGGCGATCTGCAAACTGGACTTCTTATGCTTTCTGTTAACAATGCCTTTCTTCTTGTTACTCTTCCATACAGGCCAACTTTCTGCAGTGTACGATTAATAGTTGTTCTATGGACAGAGTCTCCTACCTGAGCTGTAGATCTCTGCAGCTCTTCCACAGTCACCGTGGGCCTCTTGACTGCTTTTCTAATCAGCGCTATCCTTGTTCGGTCTGTGAGTTTAGGTATACGGCCTTGTCTTGGTAGGTTTACAATTGTGTGCCATACTCCCTCCATTTCTGAATGATAGCTTGAACAGTGCTCCGTGTGATGTTCAAGACTTTGGAAATCTTTTTTGTAGCCTAAGCCTGCTTTAAATTTCTCAATAAATTTATTCCTGACCTATCTTGTGTGTTCTTTGGACTTCACGGTGTTGTTGCTCCCAATATTCTCTTAGACAACCGCTGAGGTCGTCGCAGAGCAGCTGTATTTTTACTGATTTTAGATTACATACAGGTGCACTTCATTTAGTCATTATCACTCATCAGGCAATATCTGTGGGCAACTGACTGTACTCATACCAAAAAAGGATGAACAATTATGCACACCTCACTTTGTAATTAATTAATTTATAAAATGTTTGAAGTCATGTATAATTTGCATTGCACCTCTTATGTGTACACCACTTTTTACTGGTCTTCAGCGTGAATTTCAAATTAATTTAATTCATGTTTGTGGTAGTAGTATGACAAAATACGGAAAACTTCAAGGACGTCAAAAACTTACACACATAAATGTACATCCTTAGGTTCTACTTCTACCAATCCACCACCTTATTGTACTCTACAATACAACAAAAAGTCTACCAATTTACCTTTTTTAGACAAAATGGTCATGCAATTAAAAGTAAACCATTACTAGTTGCACCTAAACATAACTAGATACAGTTAGTCGGTTTTTAAAATATGTAGTATGTCTTTCAGATAAATACTTTACTCTATTGCCACATTGTCTGGCATTACCCCCAAATTATTCCCTTTTCTTCTAATACACCACCTCCCATGCTTCAATCCAATCAAAACAACAACCTTTACAAACCAAAAAAATACCTAATGCTGCATGTATTAATTAAGGAAAAACAGCAACCATTATGTCAATATAGATGCATCAAAAAACAAAACAAAAAACAAACAAACAAAAAAATCCCCCCCCCCCCCCAATCTCCATCATTAACTTAATATTGTGTTATATTCAATGATGCCTCTATGAAACAAGATTTAAATTCTGAGAAAAGGGAGACCGAGAGCCCAATATAGTGTAGTATGTTGTATAAATAGAGAAAAATGTTAAAAGTAAGTATTATACTTACAAACCTGGGTTGCTCTAAGGCAACCACTGTATACGCAGGTGGGGAGATTAAGCCTGACCCCACTCAGGACTAAGATGTCGCTCTCTGTAGATAGGAAAAGAGGGTATATCACCCTTCCACCAAGGGTGGACAACTTAATATGCAAGGATACAGAGGCGCCAGTAGGATAAAACAAGATAAAAGGTTTAAAACGGTTTAGGTGGCGGTGGTGGACCGTCCACACACAAACAGACAAAAAATCGCTGTTGATTGTAGAAAAAAAATTCACAATTTATTCACATACTCCTACATAAAAGTGCAACGCGTTTCACGGGCAAACATCCCGCTTCATCAGGCAATAAACGAACGGAGTATCTCACAGCTCTGAGTATATTGATAGCTTGGTGCCAAGCTATCAATATACTCAGAGCTGTGAGATACTCCGTTCGTTTATTGCCTGATGAAGCGGGATGTTTGCCCGTGAAACGCGTTGCACTTTTATGTAGGAGTATGTGAATAAATTGTGAATTTTTTTTCTACAATCAACAGCGATTTTTTGTCTGTTTGTGTGTGGACGGTCCACCACCGCCACCTAAACCGTTTTAAACCTTTTATCTTGTTTTATCCTACTGGCGCCTCTGTATCCTTGCATATTAAGATTTAAATTCTAATGGCATACCAGATTTTGAGTTGTTATAGTAAGTATTGTGTCATGCAACGAAGAGTGGTGTGATGCTTCTATGGGACAAGTTGGGTACTGTATAGTGCAGGGGTCCCCAAACGTTTTGGGTCAGGGGCCGGGTCAACATACTTCAGATTGCTGGGGGGCCGGAGTATATATAAAATTATGTCTTTGCGGGCCAGACAGTGAAGAATACCCAGGTAACAACCTGAAGTCCTATTGGAAAACAGTGTCACCTGATGTGGAATTTGGAATTTGAAAACCAGCGAATTACTGCTTTCTGGCTTCCATGTGGATGGGTGCTGCCAGCACTGCTGTGTATATGTGGACCACCAATGTTAAAATATGTACCTGACCACATCTGTAAGTAATACATTTTGTGTGTGGAGGGGGCCGGTAAAACAGCCTCAATGGACCGCATACGACCTGCAGGCCTTAATTTGAGGACCACTGGTATAGTGTTTTGCTAAGTTCTTAGGTAATTCTACTATGCTAAAATTTAGGGAACAACCAAATTTTTACAAACTGCGCATATCTTTCATCTGTGGGGTTAACAATTTACATTATGTACAAAATAAAGACAAAAATTTAAAAAACACAGCCAATTCTTTACTTCCCTATTTGGAATTGCCCTCAAACATTACTCCATCCTTTTTTAAACTGTGCAAAATATATTAATTACAAATTATAATATTCCATTAAATTATCTAAACCAAAATATATGTATCTTTTCATTACAGGGAAATTGCACCGCCTCAACATCAACTGAAGCTTTGGTAGGAAATGAGAAACCAAAGAAAAAAAAAGGGACAACTGAAGAAACAAAAATCAACATCTTGCAAAGCATCGCAGCTGCAACAGAAAAAAATGAGGATTCTTGTGACATTTTTGGTCACAATGTTGCAGAAAAACTACGTGAAATGACACAAGAACAAAAAATGGCATCTGAAATGATTATTACTGATGTTCTATTTAATGGTGTTCGTGGAAAACTCAACTGAGATGATCCAATTCAATCCTATGTTCAACTAAAAAATGGATCAAACACTTTCACAATGCAAAACATTCCACAAACTAATACTCCACACTACACTAACTTAAACATGCCACTACAACCAACACAATTCATGAGAAATGAAACTACTAACCAAAATGCCTCCACCACCTTTTCTTAATTAATATGAACAATTTTGACCACCTTATTCACTTATTGAATAAGAATGTTTCAAGACAATTTAAATCGTTCTGCACATTGAAAATTTTTTTTTACCTTATTTACTATTACACATGCAAGATTAAGGTGTCCTTTAAAAAATTTAACATAATTCATATCTTATTAACATTTTAAACTTTTTAATTTTACAAAGTGGTTACATAGCCAACTTTATTGACTCCTGACCCTATTTTTCATGGATTCAAAGTAGTACAGAAAATATTAACAGATGCATACCATTTTGAAGCTCTCTCTTTCTCCACTTTCCAGCAATACAAAAAAAAAATTAAGTTATGTATCTTTCCATAGTTAACCTCCCTGGCGGTAAGCTCGGGCTATGCCGCGCAGGGGGAGATCTCAGATTTTTATACTGTAAATTGCTGTGCGCGCAGCCAGCACTTTGCTAGCCGCGCGCACAGCTTGATCGCCGCCGCTCTGCGGCGATCGGCCGCACGCAGCGGCGAAAGAGGGCCCCCCCCCCGCCAGAGCCCTGCGCTGCCCGGACCAATGAGTTCCGGGCAGCGCTATGGGCTGGATCGGAGGTGTCTGACGTCAGGACGTCGGCTGACGTCCATGACGTCATCCCGATCCTCGCCATGGCGACAGGAGAAGCCAAACAGGGGAACGCGTTATATACTAGAGGGACACATGCGCCCTCTAGTGGTGTTTCATGTAGCTACCACTCTGGTAGCTTTACATGAAACAAAAAAATTTAAAAAAAAAGGATTTTTGCCAATTTGGCAAAAAAAATTAACCCGCCAGGGAGGTTAATTGTATTACACAGGACGACTTCTCAGAAAGCTCCATTCCAATGCTGACTTTGGGAAAAAGTTGTCTTGTGTAATACAAGTAACTAAGAAAAGATGCATACTATTTTGAAGCTCTCTTTCTCATCTTTCCAGCGACACATAAAACACTGTCCTATACTTTTTAAAAAAAAATTATTGATATTTTTACGATCGAAATCGTGCCAACCGCAATTTCAATCGAGAAATTATCAAAAAAATAAAAGGCATAGGGCAGCGGTTTATGTGTTGTTGGAAAGAGGGGAAAAAGAGAGCTTCAAAATAGTATGCATCTTTCAATATTGTCTGCACTGCTTGAAGTCCCTTTAAAGAGGGGGGGGGGGGGGGGGGAAAACTTGCATTTTTACCTTACATTCCATTTCAAAAAACAAAACTAAGGTTAGCAACAATATCCCAAACACACAAAACCGGCATTAAACCCCACCCATCCCCGCTTCCCACAACCCCCTTTAACAAAAGGTGGAAAACATTCACCTCTACCAACATAAGACAGGGCTTTCTACTTATCCTCTACCTCTCCTGATGTCAATCACCACTGAACAACACATCCACCCTCTTCTTTCACTCTACCTTCACATAGAATACTGGAAGAGATTGGGAGATTCACACAACTATTCACATGAGGAGAGACACAACAGTAAATAACAAATATAATTACCTCTTTCACAACAACTGTGTATTTATTGTTTTTAACAAATGTTGTATTATATATTGATAATATATGTACTTGCTTTTAAAAAAAAACAAAAAAAATTCCTTTGAACAAAATGTTACAATATTTCACATTTACAAAAATGTTAAAGGGGAACTTCAGCCTAAACAAACATACTGTCATTAAGTTACATTAGTTATGTTAATTAGAATAGATAGGTAATATAATTTTTTACCCACCCTGTTTTAAAAGAACAGGCAAATGTTTGTGATTCATGGGGGCTGCCATCTTTGTCATGGGGGCAGCCATCTTTTTGGTTGAAAGGAGGTGACAAGGAGCAGAAGACACAGTTCCAACTATCTTGAGTCCTGATAACCCTTCCCAGCTGCACATGCTAGGCTTCAAATGTCAAATTCAAAATGTAAAAAAAAAAATTTGCGCTAAAACAGCAGAACGAGAACAACATCAGAAATCCCATCATGCTTTGCACAGCATCAGGGAAAAAAAGCCCGGGCAGTTTTCTTCTGTGCAGCTAAAAATGAGGCTTGTATAAGAGAAACAAAGTTCTGATGCTGTGAAACTGTTAAAGAAACACCAGGCCTTTTCAGTGCTGCTGAGTCGATTTTTAGTCCGGAGGTTCACTTTAAGATTACTTGACATCGTATAAAAAATGGATAAGAATTATTTATTTTAAAAGGAAAGGTCCAAGTAAAATTAAAAAAAAAATTCGATTTCCTAGGGCATCTAACAACCGCATACAGGCATACTGTGCCTTTGCAGTTACTCACTGCTGCTCCATTCCTCCACTGGTACTTTGCCAACCTTGGAGGTAGATTGACCGCATTGCGTTCATTTTTATGCATTTCCACTAGTGCAGGACCATTAAAACATACATTTTCACACTTTACTAGTTTCATAAGTAAAAAATTGCACATTGAGCCACTAACACGTAACCATGTATATGTTAATGTTCCTGCACTCGTGGAAATACAAAAAAAAAAGTTTACACTATGTGACCCATCAACGTCCAAAGTCAGCGAACTGCCAATGGGAGACTGGAGCAGCAGTGAGTAACTAAAAGGGTACAGGATAGCTGCATAGGGCTGGTAGAAACCCCATATAATTTAAACTCATTTTTTATTAATTTTACTAGGACCAGCCCTTTAAAATAATAATGTCATGTTACATTTTCATTTTACATGTTACTTACATGTTACGTTTTCATAAAAATTTTAAAACAAATGGTTTTGGATGTTCATGCATTTGACATTAATAAACATTTCAGTTACTAAAAAATTTAAACATAGACTGGTTTAAGAAATTTATTACAACCATACATTTCTTCTTCCAAAACACTACCAAAACATAAAATACATACACAAGGAAAAAAAATTATGTATATATTATAACTTATATTATAAAAGTGTATGTACCTAACCATAAAAAAATAAAAAAGGAACCTTTTATTTACAAATATGCAACTAAGATCCCGTCTAAACACTATTTTCACAAACATTAAAAATGGTCAAGCGAGTCATCATATGCCAACATCAACTACCTAATACACATTCACTTACCTTCTCCACCTCCCTCCTCCAATCTTCCTATAACTTTAATGTCTACACATCTCAACCTCCTCCAGCACATCCAAAACTTCACTTCCAAAACTTCAACAAAACCTTGCAGACATGCCTCACAACGTTTGAAAAATGTGCAAAAAAAATAACTACAATTAGAAGCACAAGTAAAAAAACTAAAATTCTGGATTATACTTTTAAAAAACCCTATCAAGTAAATTTGTAGAGTAATTGATAAACATACACTCTACAATCAATTTTAAATTTCTATCTACAATAGCACTACTTAAAATGATTCTAAAAAGGCAATGCCAAACTTCAAAATAATCTTACATTTTCAAAATTAATAAAAAAATCCCCTGCATTTACCATCCACTCTAACAAACCGCTTAGCGCACAACATTATAAAACATAAAGGGGAAGAATATATACAACACACACAGATTCACCTCTGGCACTACAGCTGCATATATTCTTCCATTCTAAGCGCTGATATACTGGGAGAAGAGAAGGAAACTGTAGGATGGAGGTTAAATGAAGGAGGAAACACTACTAGCATAGTAGTAGGGCTGAAGGGGTTTTCACGGATACAGAGGTGTCACTCAAATAGCACTGGCAATTATTATTATTATTATTTATATAGCGCCGACATATTACGCCGCGCTGTACAGTGTATATATATATATATATATATATATCTTGTCACTAACTGTCCCTCAAAGGAGCTCACAATCTAATCCCTACCATTGCCATATGTCTATATTATGTAGTGTAAGTACTGTATTCTAGGGCCAATTTTAGGGGGAGCCAATTAACTTATCCGTATGTTTTTGGAATGTGGGAGGAAACCGGAGTGCCCGGAGGAAACCCACGCAGACACGGAGAGAACATACAAACTCTTTGCAGATAGTGCCCTGGCTGGGATTCGAACCAGGGACCCAGCGCTGCAAGGCGAGAGAGCTAACCACTACGCCACCGTGCTGCCCATCAATTGCCCGTGCGGCAATTGATGAGTATAGGAGAGGGGTTGTGGTGTGTAAGCGAGGAAACAACCTCATCATTGCCATCAATGCTGTGGCTAAACATGGCCCCTGTCAAGGAACAGGATTCTCTGTTTTCCAATATTTTTGTTTTAAAAAATTCACTAAAATGGAATCGTACGCATTACAATAATTTTGTCTTGTAAGTACAACTAGAATTTATCTAACTATATAAGTGTTTTTTTTTTCCAAAATATAGTACAGTTGAAAGCTCATCTTTAAATTGACTCTGAAGCGAAAATGAAACTCACTTCAGCTCTTACATTCAGCAGGGGCATGTGTGCCCATGCTAAAACGTCATTATCCCGCGGCTGAATGGTGGTGCCTTACCCCCCAAAGCCCCCCCCCCCTGCAAAATCAACGACCAACTTGATCATTTTTTTTGCTGTTGAGGCAGGGCTAACGGCTACAGCCCTGCCTCTCAGCGCCGTCTATCAGCGGTGCATTGCCGACTTTCCCCCCCCGCCCCTTTCAGTGAAGGAAGTCTGTGAGGGGCGGGGAAGAGGCGGAAATACGCGCTAATAGTCGCGTGTCAGGCAGGGCTGCGTGCATTAGCCTCAAACAGGAAGAGATCCCCGTGAGTAGACGAGGGGATTTGGGGGTCAAGGGACCCCTGTTTAGCCACAGGATAGCGGCGTTTTAGCAGGGGCACACATGCCCCTGCTAAATATAAGAGCTGTAGCAAGTTTTATACTCGCTTCAGTCTCTCAATAAAGAACAAAAATAAGTTAACGAAAAACAATTCTCTACCATACATATCCATAAAACTAACTAAAAAAAAAAATAACAAGTAAAATAATACATTAGACATGTGTTTGCACAATGAGTAACTCACTTTTTTTTTAAAAAGAAAAATGATTACAAATTATTTGGCCTATTGCGCGCTATCATTTTCTCTTGGAAAACTGTTGCCCCATCTCCATTGAAAAATCGCATGTATCGTAGTCTGTTTTCCTTTGCCTCCAACGCCACATTACCAGGCACATTTGGAATCAAGCCTGGTAATTGCTGGTATGCAGAAACATTTTCATTTTCTGCAACATAATTCACATCTTCTCTCCCCCCAATCACATGATTAACATAACATTCTGAATTGTTCCTTCCTAAAAAATGATGGAGCAAGCAGCAAGTCAACACAAAAGTTACTGCTTTTTCAGGGGCCACTAGAATAGTTGAAGACAAGATTCTGAATCTCTGCGACATTATTCCAAAAGCGTTTTCCACGACTCTTCTTCCCCTGCTAACTCTGTAATTAAAAATGCGTTTGTCATGATCCAAGTGATTCTGTGGGAATGGTTTCAATACATTCTTCCCAAGGGGGAAAGCATCGTCAGCTAAAAACACAAAGTTCAACCCTCCAACATTGTCCTCATTACTGGGTAGATCAAGCTCTTCATTTTTAAGTTTGTGACAGAAAGCAGTCTTCTGAAATACCCCTCCATCGGATACTCTTCCATTGACTCCAACGTTCACCATGATAAATTCATACTTTGCATTTACTAATGCCATCAAGACTATGCTATTAAATCCTTTATAATTAAAGTAAAATGATCCACAATTTGCTGGAGGAGCGATCCTTACATGTTTCCCGTCAAGGGCTCCACCACAATTTGGCACATCCCACAATGATTCAAATCATGCGCGACTTCAAGCCACTCCAGCTTATTTTTTGGGAACTTTAAAGACATAAACATTATTGAAAGAACATTAATAAAAAAACAAAGTAATAATCATTTTTAAATAAAACAAATAAATATTAAAGCAAAAATTCAATTAATACCTATGCAAAATTTAATGAAAATTAAACACTTACATACTTCTAAGACACCTATAAATCCATTACAATAAATTAGGTATAGTTGCCAAAACATTACACAGGACTAACATGTTTAAATAAAAATAAAATTTTTTGTTTAAATAAAATTACTTTGTTAAAAAAACAAATGCAAACACTTATTTTAGGAAAAGTCTCCTAATAATTATAAAAAAAAGGTCTCTCTCATTAATACATTTACAGTTTTTGTACTTTAAAAACTATGCTGTTCCATAATTTAAAAACATACAACTGTACTGATTTGCATCAATACTGATGTGTCACTACTTACTGTACACCTCTTCCTTCTCTACAACATCAACTAGGACTTATGGCCCATACTCACGGGCTACAATTGTCGCCGCAACACGCGGCGCGGCGACAGGTCGCCCATGAGTATGCGGCGTTGCACGGGCGCGATCCCCGAACTGTCGCTCGTCGCTGTTGTCACCAGGCGATTGAACCGCTCAATCACCTGGCGACAGTCGCCTCCGCAACTCCACCGCAACTATCGTTAGTTATCGTGAGTATGCGAACTACCGACAGCAACAAGATAAGAATACATTTTGCTTCCGGCGGGGGGAAGAGCAACAACGACAGCTTCCGCCGCATCAGTTGACAGGTCCCTCCGCTGTGTGTATGCGGAGGGACCTGGACGAAGAGCTGTCGCCGGCCTGTCATGCACACGCTCACGTGTGCTGGCAACAGGCCAAAACAGTTGCCCGTGAGTATGGGCCATTAAAGAGAACACGAGGTAGGGTTCTAACAACGCAATACACATACAAAAGCTAGGTCTGCCTATAGAGCCAAGCCACTGTTGCCATTTCAAATTCTCATAAGCCCTCCCTGCAGTCTGTAATCAACCATAAATCACAAACACACTATGCGGCCTGTGAAAACATCTGTAATGTCATAATTCCACATCTCCCAGCCTCCTGCAGAGCTCCAGTTCAAGCCCACGTACCTTCCCTCCAAACGGCGGCAAGGCAAGAACTGCACACTGGGACCAGAGCTCTGCAGGAGGCGTGGCAATGTAACAGACTGACATTACAAATACAAACACAGCCCACTGTGACCCACTACAGTTCAACAACGCATCTGTGATTTATGACTAATTAAAGAGCACAGGGAGGGATTAGGAGGAATTGAAATTACAACATAGGATGGGCAATATAAGCAAACACAGCCTCTGTATGTGGATTGCATTGTTATAACGTCACCTCGGGTTCTCTATAATTTCAAGGTAGGCCTTATCCTACCACCACTCTCAAAAGAAAAGTGTGTGTGGGGGAGAGGGAAGGGGAGGGGGAGGAGGGGGTATGGGAGAGGGAAGGGATGGGTGGGGGAAAAAGAAGGGTGTGATAGAAAAGAAAAGTTTACCACAAAAACTATAATTAAAGAGAGTATGTATTAGAAATGACCAAGGCCAGTAAATGGAATACATGCAAAAAAATGACATTAACACTACATATTATTACTGTTATATTACATTAACCACACATGTTTTGATATATCCCTGTTTCAGGTACACATAATTTACCTACATCTACAAACATTTACATACAACAACATATTTAATACAGACAAATTTCGATAATTTCATTTTTAACTATACTGAAAATTAGCTATCATTAAAAAAAAAACAACACAAAAAAAAAAAAATATACCTTCATGTACTCATCTTGAAGCACAGTTATCAGCGCACGGCAAGTTTCTGGTATTATACGTCCTAAAGATTGTGCAGAAATAGCTGTGCTGAATTTTAAATCTTCATATGTTCTCCCTGTAGCCAGGAACCTTAAAGTTGAAGTTAATCTCTGTACAGGTGTTATCGGTTCCCTCATATTCGTGGTCATTTTTTCTACAATAGGTGAAATTAAACCAAGTAATGAATCAAAATTTGATTTGCTCATACGCAAATAATTAAAAAAATCCTCTGGATTATTCACGACTATTTCCTCCAACAAGTGAACATCAGAAAAATGTTCTCTCTTCAGAAGCCATTTTTTCCTATTAGGTCTTCTGATAATGGTCTCCTCTTCGTCTACTAGTATAAAAGCAGCAACTGCCAGCCGCAATTTTTGCTTACGGTACTTCGATAGAGCCATTTTTCTCAAAGAAATCACTTCAAGAAAAGAAAGCCACCAGAAATCTTTCACCTTAGCGAAATTCGCTTCACCACAGCAACGCTACTACACTTCCTATCGCAATAACGTCATATCCTGCAATCGTTCGTAGAAAAATCACTTTAGATCATGAACGATCGACACATTACGATTTCTTCCGATTCAAGCAAAAAAAAAAAAAAAACGCCGAAATTTCATTTCGTTAGTTGACCCGACCAACTTGATACGACAGATCACTTCCGACCTCGATATTTCGGATCAATCGAACGATTTTTCGCTAGAAATTGGACCGTTAGTGGCCAGCTTAAATGTGTGTATGTCATAGTGGAATGTTAACGCTATCAACAAAAATTCACATCAATTCACATCATGTGTGAATACTTACAGAATATTTGAGGTGCAGCATGGTTGGGTGAGGTGTGTTTTATAAACATTAGGACCCATGCATACAACCATCTGATTGCACATTAACCCTCATTGGCCTTGATTTACATACCCGTGCTAACTGTTTGCACGGGCGTGGTAAACAGTTAGCACATGTTTGTGAAACAAGGGCATTTAGTTTATACTTTTTCTTTAAATACAGTAACTGAAACTTTATTTGTAAATGTTGCAGTTATTTGTTAGTACTGAACATAGTGAGAGTTGTCTCATTTAAAACATAGTAGTACCAGTAGGGTATTGTACCGTGTTAGCCATCAGTAAAAGCAAGAAGTTTTAAATCAGGATGATACTATTTATTGGCTAACTACAAATGAATAAGAATAAACAAGCTTTCGGCCTTGCAGCCTTCATCAGGTTTACATCCTGTTAGTTTGCAAGCTGGTGGTACAGACAGCTTATATACATGCAACATCAAAAGGGAACCTGACGAAGGCTGCAAGGCCGAAAGCTTGTTTATTCTTATTCATTTGTAGTTAGCCAATAAATGGTATCATCCTGATTTAAAACTTCTTTCATTTAAAACAACAACCCTCAAGATGTCTCCATCTGATAATGTGTTTTGTGGAATATTGTGTTGACATTAAAAAAAGGTTTTGGTACCTTCACAGTTTATCAACACAAAATGTCATAGTTGTTAGTCCCAAAAAAAGGCATGACCATAACATTAACACATGCACATTCCCTTGCTCCATGCTGAGAACATTTTTGCAGGAGGTCTATTGGCTTTGTGCACATCTTATATGTATAACTCTAACAATTGATATTGTTATGTATGTTTAATTAAGCAATTTTTTTCTACACAGAACCCACAACCATCTACTTCGCAGGACTCCACATGTACCTCACAGCAAAAAACTACACATGTGCCAAGAAAACAAGGGAAATTTCCACAGAAAAAAAACAAAAAAAGTGAATGCTCTTTTGGAAGAATGCCAAGAAGCTATTGATCAGGCAAACACATTAATGAACATGAAAGATTATGAATTTGATGCTTTTGGATACATAGTGGCTGCTAAACTGAGGGCCCTGACAAGTGAAAAAAGTTGTACGGCACAATCATCTATTCTCGATTTATTAAATAAAGCACAACTTAATATTGGCCAAACCACAGTACCAACTAGTACACAAGCAGTACAACAGCCACCGGGACCACCAGTACAAATGCTACCACCATTCCAAAACCCACACTATACTCCTAACTACCCTGTGCACCAATACCATCCTAATCACCATTATGCACATGCAAACCAGCCTGAACATCACACACACCACGATAACCATTACTATGCAGAGCAAGGTGAACATTTTTGGCCAGTAGAAAAAAATGTTTGTACTCCATGAAATGTCGTTACTATGTCAATGTTTGCATTCAGTCTTGTATGACAAACATAGTTTACAATACAAGGATATGCATGCAATTTCGTGCCTTATGAGGCGTACTTTCAATTAAAAAGTTATGTTTCCGGTTCAATAAATTTATAATTTCTGCATCACTTATATGTTTCTGTTTCCTTTCTATTTCAAGGTAAATTTAATATTGCTACAAATGTTTGTTCCTCCTGTACCAAATATGACCATAATGTTGTTATTGTTACTTTACACAGGTCACGTTCAACACTGGAGAGGTATCTACTAATAACAAGGTAGTTAACATTGTAAAAAACAAAATTTTAGCAGACAGGCCTGCACCACTATTGTATTGAGGAACAGTGTGGATCACAACAGAAGCAAGCATTATGCTAATACTGTTATACACTATTTTTCACATGCATGGCTGATCATGGGGTAGGGCTACAGGTGAATACAGAAAGGACTAATATTTTTAAAAAAATTACAGCACACTAAACACTCTTAGCCACTTACATGGAGTATGACAGCCTACTTCGCATTTAGTAATGAATGTCTTCATAGAGTGTGATGTGTGTAGATAGCATACACACCTTGTTAAACAGACCTTCATCTGCCGAACACACAATCAGATGCTGTTCACAACATCCATCCTGGTGGATGTGATCAGCAGATGATTGTCTGTGAAACAAGCTGTGTATGAGATCTATATACATCATACACTATGAAGGCATTTATGAACAAATGCTAAGTATGGTGCTATAGTACATGTAAGGGGTTCAGATTGTTATGTGTTTATTTTAACATACACTTGTCTATGATGTCAGTACACACCTTAATTGATTTAGAGGCAGATGGAAAGGAGGAGGCCCTAGCAACTAGTATGTTGGTGACTTTAACTAAGATCACACAATACATATGACTCTCCATTAAGTATTCCTTGAAGGACATGGAATCAATTAATTGATTGAATAATGTAAGGCTTTAATGATGTAATTAAGCTTAATTAATTAGAGGACTATGTATGCAAATGATGGTGTCCAAGTAAAAACACGCACGCACGCACGCACACACACACACCATAAAATCTAAGCACAACTGTTATATGTAAGGTTAAACTCAATTTATATTATAATGTTAGGTTCACATCTCACAAAATAACCAAAAAAATTCAAGAAGTGGTTTATACACAAAATCACACTATCATACGGTCTTGCCAGATGACCGAACCTTCCCCATTAAAATAAGCAAATATGTTGCACTATAGTCTCGCCTTAAAGGGGAACTGAAGAGAGAGCTACATGGAGGCTGTCATGTTTATTTCCTTTTAATCAATACCAGTTGCCTGGCAGCCCTGCTGGTCTATTTCTCTGCAGTAGTATCTGAATAAAAACCAGAAACAAGCATGCAGCTAGTCTTATCAGATCTGACTTTAAAGTCTGAACCACTGAAACACCTGATCTGCTGAATGCTTGTTCAGGGGCTATGGTTAATAGTATTAGAGGCAGAGGATCAGCAGGGCTGCCAGGCAACTGGTATTGCTTAAAAGGAAATAAACATGACCGCCTCCATATACCTCACTCTTCAGTTCCCCTTTAAAAAGTTATGCGGGATGCCACACGCCATTACAACTTTGTCTATTTTGTCAACCTGGAGGTGAATTGCAGTGTGGAGGATCCTGAATCGTTTTGCCAAAATACCAAAGGCGTTTTCCACGATACGCCTTGCCCTTGACAGTCTATAATTAAAGACTTCACGCTCCTTGTTGATCGTACGTTGGGGATATGGCTTTAAAAGATTAGGGTGCAAGGGGAAAGCCTCATCTCTAACAAACACAAAATTTAGGCCACATTTGGTCTTTGAAGGATCAGGAAGATGCAACGTATTATTACGTAACTGATGCATAAAGGAAGTTTGATCCAGGACTCCTCCATTGGACATGCGCCCATTTTTGCCAATGTCGACATACAGGAATTCATAATTTGCATCCACAATGGCCAACAAAATAATGCTAAAGAAGCCTTTATAATTATAATAATAGGATCCCGAATGTGCAGGGGGAATGATCCTTATGTGTTTGCCATCAATGGCTCCCCCACAATTTGGAAACTGCCATAAATGGTCAAAATCTTCACCAATAAGAATCCACTCATCGGTGGTGTCAGGAAACTGTAAAGACAATAGAAAAAATGTTTATAAAACAATAGACTTTAATAGTAAGATGAGAATTATTAATATAGTGGTTTTAATAGGTTTCACATAAAAAAACAACAAAATATACTGACCTTTAAATATTCATCTTTCAATGCATCTATCATGGCTTGGCAAGTTTCCGGAATTATCAGTCCCAGAGACTGGGCAAAGATTCTAACTGTAAATTTTAGGTCTTGTAGGGACCTTCCAGTTGCCAGGTACCGTAACGTGGCACACAAACGCTGCTTTGGGCTGATACTGCGGCGCATCCAGGTATCCTTTTTCTGGATTTCAGCAGTCACCAATGACAGCAAACGATCAAAGGCTAGATCTGGCATACGCAGATAATTGCAGAAATCAGCACGAGAATACAGCCTCAATTCCCTAAGCAAGTTATCATGAGATAAAATCTCTCGTTTTTCTAGCCATGATTTCATCCACAATCTGCCTTTTTTTTTTCTCCAAAAAAGGTGCCAGATGACGCTTAACTTTTAATAAATACAGAAAAGCTACAGCAGCTCTCTTACGGGGAGATAAGTGAGCAGCCATTTGAAAGGCAAGCAAAAATACAGGCAAAGGCACAGTCTGAGTATACCAAACACCTACAACAATGTGCAGACGGAGTGGATTGGGAACCTTCCCTCGTTTTTATAACGTTCGTTACGTTAATACAGGTAACGAACGATTAATCACGACGCAACTTCCTTTTTCCTACTACTGTTGTAGCTATAATATCACGTAATTTCCTTTGATCTACGGGCTCTTTGTATAATTTATAATATAATTTGTTCTAACATCGTTCGTACACTCAAAATGCCTAAAAAATATCCAGTGCTAACGACAATCGGCCGACTCCTAATTAACGATCGTTCGTCGTTCATCACCATTGATTGTTATCGTATGTCTGTACGCTACGTTCAAAGGCTAGATCTGGCATACGCAGATAATTCAGGTGAGGTTAGTGTGGGAAGAAGGAGGCTGAGTTTTCTAGCCATTGCTTTCAGAGGCAGAGGGAAGGAGGGAGGCTGACAGTGGATTGAATGTAAAGGAAAGCAAAACTGAGAGGGATGTTGATATTTCATTGAACAATACCACTTGCTTGCCATCCTGCTGATCTCTGTGGCTGCAGTAGTGGCTGAATCATACAGCTCAAACAAACATGCATGTAATGCTGTCTAAATTTAGTTAGAGCACCTGTTATGTATGCTTGTTCAGGGGCTGTGGCTAAAAGTATTAGAGACACAGGATCAGCAGGAGAGTCATGCAACTGGTCTTATTGTCAAAACACAAATACATATCCTTGTCAGTTTAGGTGCCCTGTATACACGGGCAACTTGTTATAATCTGCTGCCCTCAGCCTCTAACAATGGGACAATCATAACATGGCTGGCCCTATTATCTAATGTTGTTTTTTTTTTTTGTTTAACTATTTATTAGGTTTGTAGTAAAATAGTGGTAATGTGTTGATGAATGTTTTTTTTTGTTATTATTGTAGCTTTTATGTCCTGCTGGATTTGGTGAGATCTGATCTCACCAAGGCTCACACCAACTTTCGGCAGAGCATATCTGTGGAGGAGAAGTTGTTGGTGACCTTGAGGTATTCAGCGAAGTGATTTGATATTGTTAATGTGTATGTAATGTCTTATTTGCATGTTTACTGTTTGGAATGGATGTTAATTATTTGTCTTTTGTCGTTTCAGATACCTTGCAACAGGCCAGTCTTTCTCTCTCTCTTTTTGTTTTCGGCTGGGGGTGTCGACCATTGGCTACATAGTGCACAACACATGCCAAGCCATCTGGTTGCGGGTGGCACCTAGGCATCTTCGACCACCGGAGGAAGCAATTTGGCAAGAAATTGCTAATTTGTTTTGGGAGAAGACGAAATTCCCCAACTGCCTAGGTGCCATTGATGGCAAACACATACGGCTAGCCATGCCTCCGTTCAGTGGCAGCCGTTATTATAATTACAAGAAGTTTTTGTCTCTTGTTTCGATGGCTATAGCTGATGCCAAGTCAAGGTTTATTTATATTGATGTGGGGTCATATGGGAGTTCAAGTGACTCATTCATTTTTCAGCGTTCCAATTTTTACCGCAACATGATGGATGATAGCTTGAACTTCCCAGCCCCTATGCCTTGGCCTGGCACAACTGGTCCTCCTCGGCCATTCACTCTCATTGGCGATGAAGCCTTTGGGCTGAGCCAACACCTCATGCGCCCTTTTTCTTCTCGGTACTTGTCTGTGGATCGCAGGAATCGTACCATGTTTAATTTTCGTTTGTCCCGGGCAAGGCAGGTTGTGGAGTGTGCCTTTGGTGTACCTTACTGTTTCCAACGCCATATCTGTAGTGAAAGCAACATGCGTGTTGCACAATTTTGTTGTGGACCTTGAGGGTGTGTCGCCAGATCGGAGCAGTGCTTTTCAGCGCTGCTAGATTTGGGCGCAGCCGGCGCCTCCATAGACTTCAATGGGAATCATTCCTATTGAAGCGCTCAGTGAGTAACGTCGGCTCCGTCAGAAGACAGAGCCGAAGTTGCTTAAAAACATAATAATTCGGCCTCCAGCAATCGCTGGAAGCCGAATTATTTCATTCCCCTACTATCCATGTCGGCCTGGAGGGGGAATAGTAATTTAATCGGCCCGGACTTGTGCAGAAGCAGGATCAGCCATATAGCGCTGTATCCTGCGCCCAAGTCTACCGGCGCCGATTTCAAATGTACGCCGCCAGATGTCAGCGATGTGTGCCATCTACGCGATGTCCAGGCAAACCCACCACGGGATACAAGGGATAGCTTGTCACTCCGTGATGATCTGATTTGTTATTTTTTGCATGAGGGTAGAGTTGATTGGCAGGACAATTAGCCTTTTTTTTTATGCACTTTTTTTTTTTCCTGGTTGCCTTGTTTTCCTTAGTAGGCAATCCAATGTAAATAGTGTAGGGCCCCCTCTATAAGATAGGCCTTGCCATTGGCAGAGGGGCTTAACCACATTCATGTTGAATTGTGGGACCAACAATCTTGCAGGAAATAAAATAGTATATATGTTAAGTCTTCAATTGTGCAATATGTTATACGAGTAATGGAATGTAGATAAATTAATATTTATTTGGTCTTAACCTCCTTGGCGGTAACCCCGTGTGTGACACGGGGTAAGCCGCCGGAGGGTGCCGCTCAGGCCCTGCTGGGCCGATTTACTTAATTTTTTTTTTGCTGGACGCAGCTAGCACTTTGCTAGCTGCGCCAGCACCCCGATCGCCGCCGCCGCGCGCCCGATCGCCGCTATCCGGTGCGGCGCGCGCCCCCCCCCCACCCAGACCCCGAGCGCTGCCTGGCCAATCAGTGCCAGGCAGCGCCGAGGGGTGGATCGGGTCTCCCAATGACGTCGCTGACGTCGGTGACGTCATCCCGCCCCGTCGCCATGGCGACGGGGGAAGCCCTCCAGGAAATCCCGTTCTTTGAACGGGATTTCCTGATCGCCTATCGCCGGAGGCGATCGGCGGGGCTGGGGGGATGCCGCTGAGCAGCGGCTATCATGTAGCGAGCCCTTGGCTCGCTACATGATAAAAAAAAAAAGAAATTTAAAAAAAACTGTTGCGCTTCCCCCTGGCGGTATTTTTCATACCGCCAAGGGGGTTAAATGCGTCAAGTAAAGCGCATGTATGATCAAATAAATTAATTTTTATAAGACCCAAGAGGTAGCGCTCACAGTTAGGTATTAAGATGACACCTGTTCGCCTCCTCTTAATCAACAACAGTTTTATCCCAAGAGGTGGCGCTCAAGGTGCATAAGTGGATTTTTACATATATTCAGTACACAGGAAATAATAGCAATGCAACACAATGAGTCCTTATAAGTTGAACAAAAGTCCCCAATCACTTCCTGATAATTCCAGTTCAAAGATTGATTAGACCATTTCCAGCAGGATCAGTATCAAGGGCATTGACCACCACCAGCACCCTTTTGTGTGCCACTCACCAGATTCACTGACCACCAGGTCAGTATAAGCCTTGGGACAGTTCCCAGGTCGTCCCCCACCTCTCCGACCAGACTAGTTTTCCACTTTACTCCCAGAGGGTTCTTCAATGCCAATCACCTCAAAGAAAGCTCCACATAGTGTAATACCGTATAAAATGTAGGTTTATTTAAAAAACATATGCACTCACATGCTCCATAGGATAAAAACGCCTAGAGTTTTATGAACGGGCTCTCCCCCGTAAAGATGGCCAGGGCTGGCAGGCTGCAGATCCGCTGGGCTCTCTCCCACCACCGCCGCGCGCTCGGTGTGCAAGGATTCCCTTCCGCGTTCCGCCTCGCCGCCTCCACGCCACTCCGTAAGGTTTCAGTCCCGCTTCCGCATCAAGCTCCGCCCTATCGATTTCGTCACACAGTGACTCATCAGGGGCATGGAGCCTGATGCGTGCTGCGGGGATTCTTATGGGACAATGCGCGCATGCTCCCTCCAAGGCTCCCTTGAGCCTGCAAACCCGCCATCTAGTGTTCTTTTTGTATATTACACCCATATTAAAAATTAAAACAGCCAGATTAGCTAAAGACATAACCTAAAAGATACAGCACCTTGGATGAACATACATTACATCATAATTTGCATATTACCACCTCTAAGGTGAACTACAGTACATTCATGTGGTAATAATTTCTCCATAGACTGTCTATTAATTACAACAATAATAAAAAAAACAAAAATGAAAAGGCAGTACATTACATGCTACCACCTTTAAAGTGAGCTATAGTGCATCTGTGTATTATCTTCATTTCCATACAGCTATCAATAAGGTTGCTGGTGATGTGTGGTAGTCCACTCCCACCATGTCCCGTCATGATATATGTGGATTGTGAATACCTGATGACCCCTCCCCCCTCCCTCCCCCATACCCAATACACACTCCCACCCCACACGGTCAAGATTGGACGCCCACACATCCCATGCATACCTCATTATCCCCAAACACATATAATAGATCAGAGATACCTCCCAAAATTTTCTCCATTCAACATAAGCACAGGTATGGCCTCCAGGCCAAAAAATGCATACAAACGCATATCCCCTAGTCTGCCAGATTCTGCCCACATTTTGGCCCTTCCCAGTCCGGAGTGTATGCGCACACATCACACTCCTAATCCCCTAGGAAACATACCAAGTCGATGTCTATGTTAAGGCCATCTGGTCTCAATGTGCCCATCCTATGGATCCACCTTGTCTCTTCCTGCGAGACCCTTTTAAGTTTGTTGCACCCCCTCCAGTTGGGTATAATTTTCTGGAGTCCACAGAAAGACAAATCTCTGGGGTTGCAGTCGTGGTGACTGCCAAAGTGGGCTGATACCCCATGATTGGGATAGCCCTTGATGATATTGCGGACATGCTCCCCCATTCTCTCCTTTAGGGTTCGGGTAGTCCTACCTATATACTGCCATCCACATTTACACCAGGCAAGGTATACGACAAATCGGTCATTACAGGTGATAAATTCCTGAATCTTAAAAGTCCTTCCATTGCTGAATGATACCACTCTGCTAGTTTTTACCCCTTTCGCCTCCCTGCAGGCCTTACAGGCCCTGCATGGGAAGAACCCCACTGTTTCCCACCCCTGCATGCGTGGGGCCTTTTTTGGCTCCACACAGCTCGGTGCAAGTATTTGTTTCAGATTTTGGGCCTTTCTATAGATGAATTTGGGTCTGTCTGGGATGACGCTTCTAAGGGTGAGGTCCGTCTCCAGGATCCCCCAATGTTGTTGTATTATATTTTGAAGTTGTCTGTACTGGGTATTAAACCCTGTGATGAACGCCAGATCAAAATCCCTCCCACTCTTTTCATCCTCCTTCTCTGCCAGTAGGGCCTGTCTATCCATGGCTCCAATTTTTTGTATTTCACTCTCTAGTGCATCTTTCATGTACCCCTTCTCCATGAATCTGTTTTTCAGAATCTCCGCCTGCATAAAATAATCCTGCGTACTTGAGCAATTTCGCTTCATTCTTAGAAATTGTCCTTTGGGGATTGCCTTAATCCAGGCAGGGTGGTGGCAGCTACTTGTGGATATGTAACCGTTTCTGTCAGTTTCTTTAAAGAAACTTTTGGTACCCATAATGTTCCCATCCCGCATTATCTCCAAATCCAGGAATTGTATTGAATCCCTACCCGATTGCATAGTGAGGGAAATACCCAGGTTGTTGCTATTAAGTTGATCAAGGAATTCTTTTAGGTTTGCCTTTTCACCCCCCCATATGAAGAACAGGTCATCAATAAATCTCCGCCATAATCTAACCGGCCCCCCCCCTCTCCAACACTGACTGTTCCCATTTCCCCATGAACAGATTGGCCAGGCTTGGGGCATAACTTGCCCCCATGGCACAGCCTTTGGTCTGGCTGTAGAAAACCCCATCATGCCAGAAGTAGTTACGTTCCAGGGCAAATTTTAGTAGCCTCAAAGTATATATTCTCTGGTCATCTTTTATTTTCCCTTGTTGTTTAAAGAAATGATCAACCGCCTCCAGTCCGAGTTCATGCTTGATATTAGTATACAATGAGGCAACATCCATTGTTACCATTAGTTCCCCCTCATTTAGTTCTTCCCCCTGTATGACCTGAAGCATATGCTTCGTGTCCCTGAGGATGTTGGGCAGGTCCACCACTAGGGGTTTTAAAAATTCATCCAGATATTGTCCTAACCTGTGAGTGACCGAACCTATTCCACTAATTATGGGGCGTCCAGGGGTTTCATTTTGATTCTTGTGCATCTTTGGAACCTGGTAGATAACAAGTATCCTTGGTGTATCAGGTACAATGTATTTAAATTCATCATCAGTAATGAATCCCCTGTCCATCCCCTACCTGAGTATTTCCCTTAGTTCTTCTATATACTTACCCGTAGGGTCTCCCCTCATGCGGGTATAAGCCTCTTTATCTCCTACCAGCCTGTCTAATTCAGTTTTATATTGGATTTTGTTTAGGACCACCACCCCTCCCCCCTTATCAGCTGGTCTCACCACCAGCCCTTTGTCTTCCAGCATTTCCTTTGCTATTTCCCTAGTCTGTCCATTTTTTTGCTCAGGTATCTGATTCATGTCCTTAATAACCATGTTTTTAAATACTTCAATAGCATTATAGTTTGTATCCTGTGGATTAAATGTAGATTTAGTTCTCAGATGGGTATGCACATAACCATCAGAGGTATTTGTGGGGTTTCGTTGAGGCCGTCCTGCAAAATATTTTTTTAAATGAAGTTTGCGTGCAAATTTATTTACATCAATATACGTTGTGAATTTGTCCATACCTTGCCTTGGTGCATGTTTCAATCCCTTATCCAAAATAGCTAACTCTTTGGTGCTCAGATCTATACCGCTAATATTAAACACCCCCTCCCCTGTTATTGTCTCATCCGTTTTGCCCCTCTTACCCCCCCCCCCCCTTGTGCCTCGTCTTGCACTCTTTTTCCATAGTGGCTTTGGTGTGTGTTGTACCCTCCCCCTTCTGGTCTCCATTCCCTCTCCCCATATCTCGGGGCCATCTCTAAAAAAGGCTCCATCTGTTGTTGTTGTCTTATGGGATCATATCGATTGTAGACAGGTACATTATACTGATTATTGGATATGTTTCTATACCCTCTACCTTGTCCCCTATCCGGTGCTCTGTATGGACTTCTGTGTGTGCCCCTATTACCTCCCCATCCCCTATTCCCAACCCACCCTCCCCTACCCTCCTCCCCGTAGTGGCCATATCCCACCCCCTGTTCTGCATTAGGACCATACGTGGGTTTGGGTCCTGGTCTGTGTTCACCTTGCTGCTCCTCTATGTGCACCCTCTGTTTCTGTTGTGTGATCTGCTCTGCCTTAGCTAATAACTCTGCGGCTTTCGCATCTTCTTTTTTCTTAATTTGCCATCTATATGTTTCTTTTTTCCTTGTGGCATCAGCATCCCTCTGGAACTTCTTTTGTTTTTCTACTCTAATCTCTCTTTCATTCTTTTCCAGAAACTCCCCTAACCTTTTTGATCTAGTTTTATATTCCTCTGAGTTATTTAGGGGGGTCATCTTGGTTTTTATTCCCTCTATCTCCCCTCCCAATCTTTCCAGTCTCTTATTTTTCCTCTTTATTAGCAGCTTTACTAGGCCCTGCCCGCACTTATCAAAATATTCCTCCCACTCCTTATCATTTTCTTCATCATCCTCACCATCATTGGCTGTCATATCCCATCTCAGCCTTTTGGGTATGATGCCCTCTTTGTCATACTTTGTAAGTGCGGCCAGGTCCCACCAAGTACCCTGTTCCTTCGTCATAACAGTTTGGAGTTTTCTGAACTCCTGTTCCATGGTACCCCCCATTTCGCCACTATCAATGAATATCTCATCAAGATTTATGATCCTACGTTCTCTGTGCTCAAAGGCATCCATCCCTACAGAGCTCGAATTAATGATCGAAATGTGAAGATATTTAAAAGATCAAGTAATAGTGGTATCTAGGATACCCTGTGTTATAACAAGGAGATTTCTGCCCAATAGGGTCTATATAAAGAGAACTGGTTCGCCCCTCTTCACAAACAAGAAATAAGACCCAAGAGGTAGCGCTCACAGTTAGGTATTAAGATGACACCTGTTCGCCTCCTCTTAATCAACAACAGTTTTATCCCAAGAGGTGGCGCTCAAGGTGCATAAGTGGATTTTTACATATATTCAGTACACAGGAAATAATAGCAATGCAACACAATGAGTCCTTATAAGTTGAACAAAAGTCCCCAATCACTTCCTGATAATTCCAGTTCAAAGATTGATTAGACCATTTCCAGCAGGATCAGTATCAAGGGCATTGACCACCACCAGCACCCTTTTGTGTGCCACTCACCAGATTCACTGACCACCAGGTCAGTATAAGCCTTGGGACAGTTCCCAGGTCGTCCCCCACCTCTCCGACCAGACTAGTTTTCCACTTTACTCCCAGAGGGTTCTTCAATGCCAATCACCTCAAATAAAGCTCCACATAGTGTAATACCGTATAAAATTTAGGTTTATTTAAAAAACATATGCACTCACATGCTCCATAGGATAAAAACGCCTAGAGTTTTATGAACGGGCTCTCCCCTGTAAAGATGGCCAGGGCTGGCAGGCTGCAGATCCGCTGGGCTCTCTCCCACCACCGCTGCGCGCTCGGTGTGCAAGGATTCCCTTCCGCGTTCCGCCTCGCCGCCTCCACGCCACTCCGTAAGGTTTCAGTCCCGCTTCCGCATCAAGCTCCGCCCTATTTGTCTTTCTGTGGACTCCAGAAAATTATACCCAACTGGAGGGGGTGCAACAAACTTAAAAGGGTCTCGCAGGAAGAGACAAGGTGGATCCATAGGATGGGCACATTGAGACCAGATAGCCTTAACATAGACATCGACTTGGTATGTTTCCTAGGGGATTAGGAGTGTGATGTGTGCGCATACACTCCGGACTGGGAAGGGCCAAAATGTGGGCAGAATCTGGCAGACTAGGGGATATGCGTTTGTATGCATTTTTTGGCCTGGAGGCCATACCTGTGCTTATGTTGAATGGAGAAAATTTTGGGAGGTATCTCTGATCTATTATATGTGTTTGGGGATAATGAGGTATGCATGGGATGTGTGGGCGTCCAATCTTGACCGTGTGGGGTGGGAGTGTGTATTGGGTATGGGGGAGGGAGGGGGGAGGGGTCATCAGGTATTCACAATCCACATATATCATGACGGGACATGGTGGGAGTGGACTACCACACATCACCAGCAACCTTATTGATAGCTGTATGGAAATGAAGATAATACACAGATGCACTATAGCTCACTTTAAAGGTGGTAGCATGTAATGTACTGCCTTTTCATTTTTGTTTTTTTTATTATTGTTGTAATTAATAGACAGTCTATGGAGAAATTGTTACCACATGAATGTACTGTAGTTCACCTTAGAGGTGGTAATATGCAAATTATGATGTAATGTATGTTCATCCAAGGTGCTGTATCTTTTAGGTTATGTCTTTAGCTAATCTGGCTGTTTTAATTTTTAATATGGGTGTAATATACAAAAAGAACACTAGATGGCGGGTTTGCAGGCTCAAGGGAGCCTTGGAGGGAGCATGCGCGCATTGTCCCATAAGAATCCCCGCAGCACGCATCAGGCTCCATGCCCCTGATGAGTCACTGTGTGACGAAATCGATAGGGCGGAGCTTGATGCGGAAGCGGGACTGAAACCTTACGGAGTGGCGTGGAGGCGGCGAGGCGGAACGCGGAAGGGAATCCTTGCACACCGAGCGCGCGGCGGTGGTGGGAGAGAGCCCAGCGGATCTGCAGCCTGCCAGCCCTGGCCATCTTTACGGGGGAGAGCCCGTTCATAAAACTCTAGGCGTTTTTATCCTATGGAGCATGTGAGTGCATATGTTTTTTAAATAAACCTACATTTTATACGGTACTACACTATGTGGAGCTTTCTTTGAGGTGATTGGCATTGAAGAACCCTCTGGGAGTAAAGTGGAAAACTAGTCTGGTCGGAGAGGTGGGGGATGACCTGGGAACTGTCCCAAGGCTTATACTGACCTGGTGGTCAGTGAATCTGGTGAGTGGCACACAAAAGGGTGCTGGTGGTGGTCAATGCCCTTGATACTGATCCTGCTGGAAATGGTCTAATCAATCTTTGAACTGGAATTATCAGGAAGTGATTGGGGACTTTTGTTCAACTTATAAGGACTCATTGTGTTGCATTGCTATTATTTCCTGTGTACTGAATATATGTAAAAATCCACTTATGCACCTTGAGCGCCACCTCTTGGGATAAATTAATTTTTATACATTCACTGTGCGATGTTAATGTCGCATTTATGATCAGTTATAATTAACTTGCGATTCTACCGTTGCATAATTATTTCAAGTAGCTCTTGGCATCATAACATTGCATATTTAAAATTGTAAGCGTGGCACCATAACGTCGCATTGAGTAACGGCAGCTAGAGTAGCAGCCTAATGTTGCATACAGCAATAATCATACGACTGGCACCATAACGCCGCATATAGCAATGTCATAAGACTGGCACCATAACGCCGCATATAGCAATGTCATAAGACTGGCACCATAACGTTGCATACAGAAATAGCCGTGAGACTGGCACCATAACGTCGCATAGTTCGTGTCAAACGTGGCATAAAGAGGAATCTTAATCCACCCAAACACCGTCTCCTTTGTACAGGGTTCACATTCTGCTTCAGGCACAGCTAATGTATGTAGCTCAGCCTCTCACTGCATCATTTTCGTCTGAGCACCGCCTCTACCCTCCCCTCTCAATCTGCATGCACGGAGTGGGGCGGGGAGAGGCGGAGATAAGGCGGGAGATTGATGCAGATGGAGGCAGAGCTGAAGCTCCTAGCTCCGCCTCCAAACACCACGACCATCAAAGTCGTAAATGTCCTCCCCTTAATGCGACGTCAACGTTGCATTTAGCATATCATTATGCTATTAATGCGATCGAATTAATGCATTGTATGCGTCCATAAGCGGTCATGTGACATATATGAATCATGTGTCTACAGGAAGCTAATGTACAGACTTCCTGTATTCTGTATTGGATGTGTTGCTGTAAAAATGCCACCTGCAGCATTCTCGGAAGATGAAAAGCTTCTTTTGGCCCAAGTAAGATTGAAAAACATAACTGCTTGGAGTACATTGTTGATGTTTTTTCCCCCACTCATAATGTTATTGTTTTTGATTAAGTTTTGCAAAGTATGTTTACAACTAATGGATTTTTATGTTTATGTTCTATTAGTATAGTTGTGTTGTGTACACACAGTTTGTAGGATTTATATAGTGCTATGTGTACTGTGGTGTGACATATTGATGCTGAAATTTTTGTACTATATGAACCGATCACTGTAGGCTGCAAACTATGGTGAGTTATGGTTGACCTAAATTTTTATTTTTGTTTGTGTTTTAGATAATGATTTCATCGCGATATGACCTGGTTAGGACCAGGTACCAGAAGTGATGCATTCTGCTGCATGCCCAGCAACGGATTATGGAGTCATATTTTGACTTTCATTCCATTGATGCACTGAAGAAACGATGGTCGGACTTAAAACGCAGGGATCCGGACTTTGTTAGCATAGTTCGCCGGGACTTGCTACAAGGTAATTCATAGTCCCTTCTCCTTCAGAACATTTTATTGTATTCTATCATATTCGATGTCCTTTCCAATGTGTTTTCCGTAACTTTTTTAGTCAAGTATTAACCTCCCTGGCGGTTTGTTAAAATCCGCCAGGGGGCAGCAAATACCTTTTTTTTAATTTTTTTTTTTTTTCATGTAGCGAGACAATGTCTCGCTACATGATAGCCGCTGCTGAGCGGCATCCCCCCAGCCCCTCCGATCGCTGCCGGCAAACGGAGATCAAGAGATCCCGTTCAAAGAACGGGATCTCTTGGAGGGCTTCCCCCGTCGCCATGGCGACGGGGCGGGATGACGTCACCGACGTCGTGACGTCAAAGGGGAATCCGATCCACCCCACGGCGCTGCCTGGCACTGATTGGCCAGGCAGCGCACGGGGTCTGGGGGGGGGGGGGGGGCGGCTGCAGCGACGGGTATAGCGGCGGATCGGCGGGCAGCGATCGGAGGTTACACGCAGCTAGCAAAGTGCTAGCTGCGTGTAACAAAAAAAAAATTATGCAAATCGGCCCAGCGGGGCCTGAGCGGTGCCTCCCGGCGGCATAGCCCGAGCTCAGCTCGGGCTTACCGCCAGGGAGGTTAATGGGCCTATGATGGTGAAATTGGGGTACTACTCAAACCTTACTCCTCCCGTTGTTAGTCACATGATCAGCCTTAAGGCCCATACACACGCAGGACGGGAGGCAACGACGGGTCCGTCGTCGCCTTCCGTTGGGCGGAGTTTCACCCGACAGTAGCGTGTGTACGCGCCGTCGGCTGACTGATAAGCCTGTTCATGAGCGATCCGCTGAGCGGATCATTCACAAACAGCCTAATCAGTCCGCCGACAGCGAGTACACACGCGCTACTGTCGGGTGAAACTCCGCCCAGTGGGAGGGAAGGACAGACCCGTCGTTGCCTTCCATCTTGCGTGTTTACGGGCCTTTATACAATTAAAGGGAACCATACATTTGAACACCAACTAAACAAATGAACCAGCAAATTTTCTTTACCATCATTAATATAATCTAATTAGCTGGAAATTTGTGCTGTAAAGTGCATGCCCTATTAACACATAAAATATATTTGCCAATGAAATAGGTCACCCGTTTGCTCGCACATGTTCGCCAATATTGGACAGAGGTTGGTTGTGTGGGTGTGTTGCGTGCCATTTACAAACAAGCAACAACTCCTACACACCCCCTATGATGCTATATAAATGTATGCAGTGTGTACAGCATTTACACATGCCGTCTCCAGTACTATTCGCAACATGATGACGGCCCATCTGGCCGTGGTGCACATACAAGCTGCTTGTGCTCAGCGTCCAAAGTCAGACGCTATGCACTACTAGCGTGTATGCCGGCTTGACCACTGAGATTGGCGGTCACCGCATTGGGGATGCTGCAGGACTGGTAATGTATACATGCACTACACACCATACATTTATACCTTTTGGAAACATCATCAAGGGGGATGCAGCTGCTCAGCCAATTACCTGATGTTGTCACGGTGAAATAGGATTAAAATCTGCCAGTAGTATCTGCCAAGAATAGAATTCTGAAAATGTAGTGCATTCAGATGCTATGAAATATACATGTTTCTGTGTTTTGAATCTGCACATAGTCTTTCGAATGCATCAACACCTTTAAGAAGGCCACACAGCATACAATGTTAATGCAATCTTGATGGACAATCAATCTGAAAGTGTGTATATTTCATGGATGTGAAACTGGTATGACTATTTCACACTCAGATTGTATTTCAATTGTATAGTGTGAGGCCACCTTCACACACAAACACACCGAAATACAAGTCGTACACTGTCATGAACACACCAGTTCATTACACCAAACCCCAAAGGCACCATCACTATAAACCCCCCCCCCCCTCCCCACCTGCTGACCCCTCCCTGCTCAAAATACTATAATTAAACATCATCAATCGGCCTCTTTCACCTTACTTTGTTCATGCAAACATCCAGAGAGCTGAATGTGGTACGGACCCTTTCCCTACAGGATGTTAGAATCAACACGGTAAGGTTAACAAGGCTGTCTGCTGAGTGTAATATGGGTAATTTGTTAACGTTAAGTAAATTTTGATGGAAGTAATGCATTGTTAAAAATGTAAACTAAGTGGCAGCCTGTGTAGTACTAATAAATGGAAGCTGTTTTACCACGAGCATTTTTGACATGATATTTACATAGTATTGTCTAACATATGATCACAGCATGTGTTTGTTTTATGTCTTCAGCTTGAAGACAGAGGAGGGCACATAGGGCGGGGCAGGCTCCACCACAGCCTGCTCCTCCAGGGCCTGCTCCACCACGGCCTGCTCCACCACAGCACAGGCGAAGACTTTTCGTCATTCATGACTCCTCCTCAGAAGAGGACACTTATTTATAATTTTGTTAACATTGTTTGTGTTTTATATTTTGTGATATACCTGTTGCTACAAAGTAAATACTTCTTTTGATAAAGTATTATTTTGAAAAAAGTACATGCCTTCCTTATTTACAATTCTGATGTTATTGACCGGTACAGAAATTTAAAAGGTACATACACACCACATACTATCAAAACATATATATGTCCATATATATGTTTTGTGGGACCCTGCACCACTACATCTACAACCTCTATCTCCTGCCACACACAACCACTGTACGTTGGAGTGTATGTGCAATGGTGGTGGATGCTTGCACAATAACCATCCTTGCTGTGTGTAATGTAATGCTGGATACACGCGCTGCATTTCCGCAATCGATTTCCCACAAGATTACCGTTAATTTTTTTTATTGAAAAACATGTTCCAAAATTATTTCGATGGATCGTTATGTTTAAACACATGTAAAGTATGCCAAATCGACCTAATAAGCCATGGAAAATACAATTGGACATGTGTACAATAAAGGACTCTATGGAAATTGAGGGGTAAATATATTGCAGGAACGCACCGTGTGTAACCAGCATAACTGATAACTATTACACAACTCACCTTAATCACATTGTTAGTAATATTTGTGCCAATAAGTTACACAGACGTAAGATTGTTGGTCATGCAATGGGTTACACATGTGAGTTGTCCTATACGTTGAGTACAGGTCTCTTAACTGTTTCACAATGGACATCTATGACATGTATAAACACATTTATAAATCTTATTGCAGTTCTTATTACATGGTCAATGTATCTTACACACATCCAATGACAAGAGTAAATTCTTTTAACAGTTTATTTCACTGGTATAATTTGGATATTTAAATAAAATAAAAACAAAACAAAAACTAATAAAAGTACAACAAAAACATTAACAAAAGTCACAATGTAAATCAATGCTATTCACTATCATCATGAGGTTGACCATATGAAGTTGGAGCTATTTTCGGGATTTTGCTGGGGATTGGGGGAAGGGTCATAGTGAGCAGCAGCATCATAGTGTTGGGGGTATAGATAGGTCAGAGGATAAATCGGAGGATGTTGACTGTCGGAATATTGAGTGTATGGATGTGGAGGCATAGATATTTGTGATAATGGTGGCTGGAAAGGGATTATGAGTTGAGAATACATGGGTGGGTGGGATGTCATCAATGGTGTTTGTGAAGGCATTGGTGCTGGGTAAGTTGCCATGTGTGGCCTCTGTAAGATATTGTCGCCTCCCACACAACTCCTTGGTCTTTCCTCAAAAGTGGTGTGGTGTTGTGAGCTGACACTTGCCTGTGCCTGGGGCATGTTGTCCTGTGAGGTAGACCTAGGTTGTAGGGTGGGGTAAACAGAGTGGGTAGGTGCAGGGGTTTGATATCTGATGATGACATCCATGATGTCTTTGACCATGTTGGGACGCAGGTGTTGCGGGACTAATTCCATGAGGTGTACCAGACCATTAGCCAACTTCTGACAGTCGGTGAGCTGCGACTGGCTGTGCTGCCATCTCTCCATCAACTGCTTAAAAGCTGACATCATCCTAAGGTCAAATTTTTGACTTGATGTTGGTGCACAACTATATCTTTTGCGGACAGGTTGCTCAGCAGCCGCTTCAGAGGTGCCTGCCTCAGCATGAGGAGCCTCCTGGGTCATGTCGATGTTGGCCACGTTGTCAGCGGATGCAGAATCTGTAGTTGGACGTGAACTGTCCTCTGTCCTGTTGACAAATTATACATGCAGCTATTAAATTGCTCTTCCGAAAGTATTCATTAACACAGCATTATCAACAACATACTTACTGTCGTCCCTCAAAACATGGCCGTAAGAAATCCAGTATATCAAAATGAATATATTTTCCGCTAGATGATGATCCGGCCCCACTACGCTCCATGTCTTTTACTTTGTCCAGATGCCGTTTGTAGTTGTCCCGAAGGGAGCCCCAGCATTCACGGATATCCAAAACTACAATACAAAATCAAAGTACAAAACATGTAACTATACCAAACAAAACATAATTCACCGGCAAACGGTTGCATAGAGATACCCTTTTAGGTAGGCACACATCATCCAACTTGTCAGCCATTGGACTATCAACATTTAATATTATAATTGAGTGACATGAAAAATAATAGCACAAAAAGCATGGTACACCAACAATGCTAACAATTTGAAACCTAAATTTATGAATCATTGTCAATAGGATGTGGTGGAAGATGTTGGCTGACTTAATTGATGACGTGTGTGTGGGGGGGGGGGGGGGGGGGGGTATGTGTGCTATTTGTGCACGATTGGCCAATGCTTATAAACCAAAAAAATATGATATATATATATATATATATATATATATATATGTTACGGCCAAAACCAGAAATCGGCCAATTCTAGAATTGGCCGGCCGTTTCTAGAACTGGCCAATTTGACGTCGGCCAAAGTCCAAAATGCTGGGAATTTCTGACATTGGCCGGCCAGTTCTAGAAATGGCCAAAGTCAGTCGGCCAAAGTCCAAAATGCACAAATCCCAGAACATCCCGGGTCCTGTCCAGCACCATCAATGGCACTCGGAACTTCCTCTCTGCTCTGAAAGATACAGCATAATGTTTTTAAAGAAAAGCATTTCTTTTTCACCTGATACAAATCCTGCAATAAATCTGCAGTGTGGCTACTTCCTGCTTTCACGGAAGCAGGCATAGTGTTAACATCCTGTGCTTTCGAATTAGCTTATCTGACATGGCAGTCAGGTGACACAGGGAAGAGATCAAATTACAACTTTGATTAGTCACAGATGAGGAGGAATTAGACAGGCTAAACTCGCTAAATACATACAGGCTGAGGAGGAAGCCGGCAAGAAGAAGATGGAGAGAAGGAATGAAAGTGCTATTTTGTCGGCAAAACAGCAGCAGGAAAGGCATCCCTGGGTCCTGACTCCTGAGAAACAAGACAGAAGGCAGCGGGGAGCAGTGAGAAGGCGGAAGGCAGCGGGGAGCAGTGAGAAGGCGAAAGGCAGCGGGGAGCAGTGAGAAGGCCGAAGGTAGAATTGGACGAGCGGGGAATTGAAAAGCAGGGGACAGCGGCACAACTTGCAGTGAACGGAGAGCTGGGCATCGGCACAACATGCAGGCAGACGAACAGGGAACTGGACGGGCAGAAGGCGCAACATGCAGGCAGCCGCAGACGAACGGGGAACTGGACGGGCAGAAGCGCAACATGCAGGCAGCCGCAGACGAACGGGGAACTGGACGGGCAGAAGCGCAACATGCAGGCAGACGAACAGGGAACTGGACGGGCAGGCTGGATACGAACAGGGAGTTGAAAAGCGGGGGACAGAGGCACTACTTGCAGTGCACGGAGAGTGGGACAGCACTTCCTAAGAGGTGAGCTTCTGGACTTGGCCGGCCACATTTAGTCAGAACACATTCTGGCCGGCCAAAGTCAGAAATTCTGCAGCATTTCTAATATTGGCCGCATCAGGCGGCCACTTCGCGTTGTGACCGGCCAGAACCCGAAGTGGCCAGACTTCGGGTTCTGGCCGTAACATATACACACGCACACAAACATGCTGCCTTGACTTGTCCCTCTGCTACCTCCAAGTGCACTCCATTCTCCATACACAAAAGTACACACACACACACTTTCCAAAAAAGGGCGTGTGACGTCAGACGCCATACATGCAGCCACATTACTCATCAACCACATGTCAAACATGTTTGAACAACAGAGTGCACCAAGAGGTAGTGTAGAGGAAATGTACAAGAGGAGGCAACTGAAATGTAATGTATTATTTACAGTGGCCAGCACGGGGTACATTTCACATTAGGGGAAGAGCGTGCGACCAGTGAGCCCTTCCGATGCAGCATCTCAAGGCCTAAAACACATAGGTTACAAAATGCAAATCATCATGAATCCACATGTGTTGCATGGGCAGCTAACAGATCTAGATCTTATTTAAAGGGAGCAGTGTCAAATCTATGGAAAGATGCATACCATTTTGAAGTTCGTTTTCTCCTCTATTCAACAATATTGAAACCGCCGCACTACGCCTTTTAGTTTTTGCAATTTGGGCAAAAGCAATTGCGACCGCTGCGATATCCATAGTCAAAACATAGAAAACTAAAAGGCCTAGGGAGGCGGCTTATGTGTTAATGGAAAGAGGATCAATAGAGCTTCTAAATGGTATGCATCTTTCCATAGTTTCGACACTGCTTGGAGTCCCTTCGCAATGATGACAGATTGGTTATTCGTTTGTGTCAATCAGGACACACATAGTTGTTTATACTTTTGTGCAATAACAACACCCAAAAAAACATGTTGAGGGATGAACTCCATAACACATATAAAAGTGGTCATACACAATACTAATTCCATGGCATTGCAATCTTCCATTGTAATGCAAATGAAAAACCTCCATGTACTATAACACCACTTGTAGATTGATTATAGAGACCGATTGACTGAACATTGTATGGTGTGTGCCGACCTTAAAGCCTAATGTAGACAACACAAATCTTTGTACGATTCCATCACCATTCGATTTATGATCCAATTAAAAACAACATGTCAGATCACGTTTCGATTCCATTCAATTTGATCTACCATTACAAAACAATAGCACATAGAATTGAATCGAATCCTGATTGGACATGTCTAATTTAACTGGATCGCACATATAATGGTAATGGAATTGTAAAAGGAATTGTATCGCGTACATTGGCCTTTAGGAGGCCATAACCCCCTTCAATTTCACAACAGATTGAGTTTGACCTTGATACCTCTATGATACCATATGATCATAGACAGATCTAATTATTAGGATGCAGACCAGAGGCGCCAAAAGAGTAAAAGCACAATAGAACTTAAAAATGGGGGGAGACTTGTAATCACGACTCACCACCCATAAAAACCAAAAACCAGCATAAGACTCAATGTTCAGTAAGAACAAGAAAAATGTATTTCTTGTTCTTACTGAACATTGAGTCTTATGCTGGTTTTTGGTTTTTATGGGTGGTGAGTCGTGATTACAAGTCTGATTACAAGTCTCCCCCCATTTTTAAGTTCTATTGTGCTTTTACTCTTTTGGCGCCTCTGGTCTGCATCCTAATAACTAAGTGATCCACCTATGGTGGCAAGGATTCTTCCTATTTTCCTTCTACAGAGAGCGACATCTTATACCTGAGTGGGGTCAGGTTCTAATTCTCCCCACTGGCATATGGAGTGGTTGCCTAGGGGCAACCCGTGTTTGTGAGTATAACTATTTGATAATTTCTTATTTTAAATTGCATGAAGATACCGCACAATTTGGGCTCTCGGTCTTTTGCTTTTGTTTTTAAAGTGTATAGACAGATCTAATGGTTACCCACACAGTGCATTTTGATTTCCAAATAATGTATACATCAATTTAAATTTGATTGAAAGAGCACCACACATGTGCTTGCCACACTCCCACATGTTATCTGCCTCCCTGGGGCCATGCTGAGTGTTACATAGTCGACAGTCATGCTGCCATGATACCTGGCCTCATACTCTATCATGCACCTTCAAACAGCTGTACCATGTGACACCAGGCCATGTAGTGACATCAGTGCATGTGGTGGTGTTATGTGGTACAGGCGCTGTAGCAATCAATAACAATGCCAGCCACATAAAGAGACCACTAATAAAAAAAACATTACAAGTGAACATGCAACACTCAGCAAGGGCCCAGGGGGGTCAGATACACTTGTTGGAAGAGACGCCAGGAGTTACACACATGAATAATAAGCCCTTGGAAACAATAATGCACATACAATACCTCTCTCTCTCTCTCTTTCTCTCTCTCTCTCTCTCTCTCTCTCTCTCTCTCTCTCTCTCTCTCTCTCTCTCTCTCTCTCTCTCTCTCTCTCTCTCTCTCTCTCTCTCTCTCTCTCTCTCTCTCTATATATATATATATGTTTAAATACAAAAATAGAATAATTAAACACTATTTTACAAAAATATATAATAAAATTAATTTTAAACATTACATACATGACTGCTACTTACTTTTTTCTTGTTTATTTTCCACAGTTTCCCAGTCATCATAAAATGACGCCGTGATCTCCTCCCAGATGAGGGCACTTGCAGCTGTATCTTTATATTTGGGATGTTGTTGATCATAAAGCTGTGGCTTGGCTTGAACCCGAGCCACAAGATCTTCTACATCAAACAAAAATCTTTTCCGGCTGGCTGTGCCCGTGCCCTTTCCCTTGCCGCGACCACGTCCTCCTGACTTACCACGACCCACCATCTTGGAGTTGATGAGAGCAAATACCATTAGAAAAAAAGAAAATACTTATAGTGGTAATAATTAACCACTTCCCGACCGCCCACTGCACAGGGGCGGCCGGAAAGTGGATCCCGCAAGGACCGCCGCATGTACAGCTGGCGGCGGTCCTTGTACGGGCATGGGCGGAGCGATCGCGTCATTCGTGACGCGATCAGCCACCGGCGACTGGCTCCGCCTCCCTCACGTTGTAACCCGCCGGCCGTTCGGAAGCGCCGGCGGGTTACTAGCACGCGGATCGCCGCATACAAAGTGTATAATACACTTTGTAATGTATACAAAGTGTATTATACAGGCTGCCTCCTGCCCTGGTGGTCCCAGTGTCCGAGGGACCACCAGGGCAGGCTGCAGCCACCCTAGTCTGCACCCAAGTACACTGATTCCCCCCCCTGCCCCCTTTTTATGCCCTAAACTGCCCCCTGCTCCCTCCTGATCACCCCCACCCCTCAGGTTCTCCCCAGACCCCCCCCCCCTGTGCACTGTATGCATCTATCCCCCTGATCACCTGTCAATCACCCATCAATCACCCCCTGTCACTGCCACCCATCAATCAGCCCCTAACCTGCCCCTTGCGGGCAATCTGATCACCCACCTACACCAATAGATCGCCCGCAGATCCGACGTCAGATCACCTCCCAAGTGCAGTGTTTACATCTGTTTTCTACCCTAAACACCCACTAATTACCCATCAACTGCCCATCAATCACCCCCTGTCACTGTTACCCATCAGATCAGACCCTAATCTGCCCCTTGCGGGCACCCAATCACCCACCTACACGCTCAAATTGCCCTCAGACCCCCCCTTATCAATTCGCCAGTGCATTATTTACATCTGTTCTTCCCTGTAATAACCCACTGATCACCTGTCAATCACTTGTCAATCACCCATCAATCACCCCGTCACTGCCACCCATCAATCACCCCCTGTCACTGTTACCCATCAGATCAGACCCTAATCTGCCCCTTGCGGGCACCCAATCACCCACCTACACGCTCAAATTGCCCTCAGACCCCCCCTTATCAATTCGCCAGTGCATTATTTACATCTGTTCTTCCCTGTAATAACCCACTGATCACCTGTCAATCACCCCGTCACTGCCACCCATGAATCAGCCCCTAACCTGCCCCTTGCGGGCAATCTGATCACCCACCCACACCAATAAATCGCCCGCAGATCCGACGTCAGATCACCTCCCAAGTGCATTGTTTACATCTGTTCTCTACCCTAAACACCCACTAATTACCCATCAATCACCCCCTATCACTACCTGTCACTGTTACCCATCAGATCAGACCCTAATCTGCCCCTTTGCGGGCACCCAATCACCCGCCTACATGCTCAGATTGCCCTCAGACCCCCCCCCTTATCTATTCGCCAGTGCATTATTTACATCTGTTCTTCCCTGTAATAACCCACTGAACACCTGTCAATCACCCATCAATCACCCACTGTCACTGCCACTCATCAATCAGCCCCTAACCCTGCCCCTTGTGGGCAATCTGATCACCCACCCACACCAATAGATCGCCCGCAGATCCGACGTCAGATCACCTCCCAAGTGCATTGTTTACATCTGTTCTCTACCCTAAACACCCACTAATTACCCATCAATCACCCCCTGTCACTGCTACCCATCAGATTAGACCCCTATCTGCCCCTAGGGCACTCAATCACCTGCCCACACCCTCAGAATGCCCTCAGACCCTAGCCCTGATCACCTCGCCAGTGCATTGCTTGCATCTATTCCCCCCCTCTAATCACACCTTGAGACACCCATCAATCACCTCCTGTCACCCCCTAGCACACCTACCCATCAGATCAGGTCCTAATTTGCGCCGTGTGGGCTCCTGACCACTCGGCCAAACCCTCAGATCCCCCTCAGACCCACTTCCGATCACCTCCCCAGTGCATTGATTGCATCTATTTTCCCCTCTAACCACCCCCTGAGACACCCATCAATCACCTCCTGTCACCCCCCTAGCACTCCTATCCATCAGATCAGGCCCAATACAACCTGTCCACAAAATTCGCCCCCTCATAGACCACCTGTCATCAAAATTTGCAGATGCTTATACCCCTGAACAGTCATTTTGAGACATTTTGTTTCCAGACTACTCACGGTTTTGGGCCCGTAAAATGCTAGGGCGGTATAGGAACCCCACAAGTGACCCCATTTTAGAAAAAAGACACCCCAATGTATTCTGTTAGGTGTATGATGAGTTCATAGAAGATTTTATCTTTTGTCAAAAGTTAGCGGAAATTGATTTTTATTGTTTTTTTTTTTCACAAAGTGTCATTTTTCGCTAACTTGTGACAAAAAATAAAATCTTCTATGAACTCGCCATACACCTAACAGAATACATTGGGGTGTCTTCTTTCTAAAATGGGGTCACTTGTGGGGTTCCTATACTGCCCTGGCATTTTAGGGGCCCTAAACCGTGAGGAGTAGTCTAGAAAACAAATGCCTCAAAATGACCTGTGAATAGGACGTTGGGCCCCTTAGCGCACCTAGGCTGCAAAAAAGTGTCAAACATGTGGTATCGCCGTACTCAGGAGAAGTAGTATAATGTGTTTTGGGGTGTATTTTTACACAAACCCATGCTGGGTGGGAGAAATCTCTCTGTAAATGGACAATTGTGTGTAAAAAAAATCAAACAATTGTCATTTACAGAGATATTTCTCCCACCCAGCATGGGTATGTGTAAAAATACACCACAAAACACATTAAACTACTTCTCCTGAGTACGGCGGTACCACATGTGTGGCACTTTTTTACACCCTAAGTACGCTAAGGGGCCCAAAGTCCAATGAGCACCTTACAAATTAGCACCCCCCAAAATGCGAGGACAGTAAACACACCCCACAAATGACCCCATTTTGGAAAGTAGACACTTCAAGGTATTCAGAGAGGGGCATGGTGAGTCCGTGGCAGATTTCATTTTTTTTTTTTTGTCACAAGTTAGCAGAAATGGAAACTTTTTTTTTTTCTTGTCACAAACCGTCATTTTCCGCTACCTTATGACAAAAAATAATATCTTCGATGAACTCACTATGCCTCTGAGTGAATAATTTGGGATGTCTTCTTTCCAAAATGGGATCATTTGGGGGGGGGGGGGGGGGTATTTATACTATCCTGGAATTCTAGCCCCTCATGAAACATGACAGGTGGTCAGAAAAGTCAGAGATGCTTGAAAATGGGAAAATTCACTTTTTGCACCATAGTTTGTAAACGCTATAACTTTTGCCCAAACCAATAAATATAGGCTGAATGGGGTTTTTTTTAATCAAAAACATGTTTGTCCACATTTTTCGTGCTGCATGTATACCGAAATTTTACTTTATTTGAAAAATGTCAGCACAGAAAGTTAAAAAAATCATTTTTTTGACAAAATTCATGTCTTTTTGATGAATATAATAAGTAAAAATCGCAGCAGCAATCAAATAGCACCAAAAGAAAGCTTTATTAGTGACAAGAAAAGGAGCCAAAATTCATTTAGGTGGTAGGTTGTATGAGCGAGCAATAAACCGTGAAAGCTGCAGTGGTCTGAATGGAAAAAAAGGGTCTGGTCCTTAAGGGGGGTAAAGCCCGCGGTCCTCAAGTGGTTAATGATGTCTGACAGGTGCGACCTTATTAAGGCATTAATGGCTGCCAGGTGTGACCTTATTAAGGCATTCTTAATGATTTCTGACAGGTGCGACCTTATTAAGGCATTCATGTACGATCTTCATGACGCACTTTATCAATCATTTGAAATCGTTATCAAAATTACATAAAAATAATGTTTGAACCGATAATTTCATACATACATCACTTTGGACACAAAGAATAGGCATTATTATTTCGCACATGTATAACTAACTATACTACAGCATGGGCTGTAGTGAACGCAACAAAAACCACGTTCATTACATGCAATCAAAATGGTGCATGCGTCAGATATCCGCCAAACGGCGCATTGTCAGATAGAACGTTAACGGCGCATGCGTCAACTTTTTTTTTCCTTTTCGCACATTCCATTGTTGACAATACTGAGCATGTGCAACACCTTCAACGCAGCAGATTCATTGTTGAACGCACAGCATGCAGCACTTTTTCTCAACGCTCCACGCTAGACACTAACGCAACGCGTGCGATGTGAATGTCGCATAGACTTTCCATTACTATGCGTTGCTGTGCGTTTAAAACTTCTTCAACGTGCGACCTTAACGTCTTAGTGTGTAAGCAGCCTTCAAGTATTTTCCTGCTTGAAATCACTCAAGTTACAAACTTTAATTACAGCTCCTGAGGGGGCGGCTGAGGGAGGGTTAACTTACCCATGCTGCCATCTGCTTTAATGCGCTTCAATTGTGTCCCACATCACGTTCCAAGTCACGTCACTACCACGCTTCCTCCTTCAACCCAGAATGGGATGCAGTTGAAGCGCATAAAAGCAGACGACAGCATGTGTAAGTTAACCCTCCCTCAGCCGCCCCCTTAGGTGCTCTAATTAACTTTTTTAATCCGAGTGATGGGTGGTTTCTAAACCGAGTGAAATCTATCCGAAGCTCAACACTGCTTACCAGAACCTTTGAACCAAAACAGACAACTGTTTTTCACCATATCAAGAAACATGAGTAATATCAAATGCAACACAATCTCTTTACTGAATAGATTTAGTGGTTCTGTGCAGGAATGTTTTGACCAGCAGTGCATCTGCACTGGGTACTTGCACCTGCACCCAATGCACCCGTCTGCAGGTCTAAATTAACCTGGATGGAAGCTGGAGACTGGGGGGAGAGCATGTAGTAAAAATTCTAAACCTAAATCTAACTATATTTCTGTAAGTGCAATCTTAAAATAATTTTTTGCACGGTTTTTACAATGGTGCGTGTCGAAGATGTTTAATCTTTCTTTAAGGATACTACTGGAACTATCTTAAAGAGACACTGAAGCGGGAAAAAAATTATGATATTATGATTTGTATGTAGTACAGCTAAGAAATAAAACATTAAGATCAGATACATCAGTTTAATTGTTTCCAGTACAGGAAGAGTTGAGAAACTCCAGTTGTTATCTCTATGCAAACAAGCCATTAAGCTCTCCGACTAAGTTAGTCGTGGAGAGGGCTGTTATCTGACTTTTATTATCTCAACTGTAGGTGAACTGTTTACTTTTTCTCTGCTAGAGGAGAGGTCATTACTTCACAGACTGCTCTGAAAGACTCATTTTGAATGCTGAGTGTTGTGTAATCTGCACATATTATAGAATGATGAAATGTTAGAAAAAACACTATATACCTGAAAATAAAAGTATGAGAATATTTTCTTTGCTGCTAATCTTCTAGTAATTATTCATAGTACACAACCAATTCACTATATCATATTTTTTTTTTCGCTTCAGTGTCTCTTTAAATGATTTTGCAGAGATATAGTGGTAGCAGCTGAAACGGTGGACGATAATACAGCAAAGGTTGCATGTGAATTCCCCTCAATAGCTAAAGATGATTGTTGAACGTGGTCCACACAATTTGGTGAGTGGCTTTACATTGGGTGCTGTTAAAGGTGACAATATTCAGTTCAGCGCTGGTCAAAACTATTGAGTGAATGAATTGGCGTATAGATTGCAGTGCTGTTACATCATTATATTGGGACCTTTAATATTGAGCTGGGGTTGTTAACTATTTGACATTCCTGGACGTGAAACTCACATCCAGGAAGCCATGTGCGCTCCTGCGCGTTCCCGCGGCCGATCGCGCGTGCTCCCGGCCTGCGGTTTGTTAGCCAGCGAATTAGTGAATCGGGCAACGGTGCCCGATCACTGATTCCTCTTCCCCGCAGAAAAAGCGACAGCTTCTCTCGGAAGCTACGCTTTTTCTGCTTCCTACGTTCCCCTACGTCGCTCTAAGCGTACGTGTTACGCTTAGAGTGACGTCACTGTATACAAACTCATGGCTGCCATCTTGTGGCCAAAAAGTAAACTACATCTAAATGTTAAATAAAAATAGAAATACACATATATTTACAAAAAAAAATACAATTTCAATCCCACCCTCCCAAAAATACCCACATAAAATGTTTAATTAAAAAAAACAAAAAAAACATTACAATAAAAAAACAAAACACAAATATTACCTAAGGGTCTAAACTTTTTAAATATCTATGTAAAGATGAAATATTTCTATTTTTTTTTTTTATTATAAGCTTGTAAATAGTGATGAATGCAAAACGGAAAAAATGCACTTTTATTTCCAAATAAAATATTGTCGCCATACATTGTGATAGGGACATAATTTAAACGGTGTAATAACCGGGACAAATGGGCATATACAATACTTGGGTTTTAATTATGGATGCATGTATTATTTTAAAACTATAATTGCCGAAAAGTGAGAAATAATGATTTTTTTCAGTTTTTTTCTTATTTTTCCTTTTAAAATGCATTTACAGTAAAGTGGCTCTTAGTAAAATGTACCGTATATACTCGCATACAAGCCGAATTTTTTACCCCCAAAAAGGGGGGTCAAAAGTTGGGGGGTCGGCTTGTATGCGAGTCTTCCCTGGTGGTATAGTGGTGGGTGGTCCGCGCCCCGCTCCCCCCGCAGCCGCCGCTGCTATTACCTGCTTAGGCAGCGGCCGCTTCCTAATCCGCGTTCCCCTTCAGAAAGTTTCTCAGAGTGTATCACAGCAGCGCGCCCGGCGCTGTGACGATGCAGGGGGCAGGAAAGAGCGGTTCCCTTGGTAACGGCGATACAGATCGCCGCTATAGGGAGCCGCGCTCATTCCTGCCCCCTGTATCGTCACAGCAGCAGCGCCGGGCGCGCTGCTGTGATACACTCTGAGAAACTTTCTGAAGGGGAACGCGGATTAGGAAGCGGCCGCTGCCTAAGCAGGTAATATAGCAGCGGCGGCCGCGGGGAGCTGGGGGGGAGCACTACCTACCTATGCTGGGCACTATACTAGCTAAACTGGGCACTATACTGGCTAAACTGGGCACTATACTAGCTAAACTGGGCACTATATTGGCTAAACTGGGCACTTTACTAGCCATACTGGGGCACTATACTAGGTAAACTGGGCACTATACTAGCTAAACTGGGCACTATACTGGCTAAACTGGGCACTATACTGGCTAAACTGGGCACTTTACTGGCTAAACTGGGCACTATACTGGCTAAACTGGGCACTTTACTAGCCATACTGGGGCACTATACTAGCTAAACTGAGCACTATACTAGCTAAACTGGGCACTATACTGGCTAATCTGGGCACTATACTGGCTAAACTGGGCACTATACTGGCTAAACTGGGCACTTTACTAGCCATACTGGGGCACTATACTAGCTAAACTGGGCACTATACTGGCTAAACTGGGCACTATACTGGCTAAACTGGGCACTATACTAACTAAACTGGGCACTATACTGGCTAAACTGGGCACTTTACTAGCCATACTGGGGCACTATACTAGCTAAACTGAGGCACCACCTACCCATACTGGGCGCTCTACTGGGCACTATACTGGCTATACTGGGCACTATACTAGCTATACTGGACACTACCTACCTATACTGGGCACTATACTAGCTATACTGGGACACACTGGGGGGCTGCACCAATCCAGCATTTCCTACCCCCGGCTTATATGGGGGTCAATCATTTTTCCCTGTTTTTTCAGGGAAAAGTTGGGGGGTCGGCTTATATGCGGGTCGGCTTATATGCGAGTATATACGGTACCCCCCAAAGAAAGCTTAATTGGTGGCGGAAAAAACGAGATATAGATCAGTTCATTGTGATAAGTAGTAATCAAGTTATAGGCTAATGAATGGGAGGTGAACATAGCTCGGATGCATAAAGTGAAAAACGACTGAATGCAAACTGGTTAACTAGGCCACTCTGCTTTATAGTGACCAGTTACCTTGTGTGTATATAGATGTTGATGGTTTGTGCATATTGTCTTATACAGTTTTAACCTCCTTGGCGGTAAGGCCGAGCTACACTCTATGCAGAGTATAGCGTGCAGCGGGCGTGTTTACTCACCTCCTGGGGGATCCAGACATAGGTAGCTGTTCTCCTTCCTGTCCTCCGGGTCTCTGAATCACTCTGGTGAGATCGCCGTCAATTATCTCACTACAGAGTTACAGGGTCACCCGCTGGAGCCCAGGGAGGTGAGTGAGTACTGGGGCTGCTGCTGGTGTATTATGGTCCGAAAAATACGGTATTTTACATGAAGTGTAATGTGAATGAACAACTAATATCTAACTGTAATTTATAAACACAGCTAGCTGTGAAGCAAGACATGGTACTTATTAGTATGAGTATACAATCAATAAATTTTTCTTTTCTTTTTTTAAATTTCTACTTCAAACTGAAAATCTGTGAGATTTGAGCATGGGCTACTGTTTGAAGTGTTATCCATACTATTAACCCTGGACAGGGCAGGCGTTAATTCTGTCAACAAGGGTTCATACCTTGCCCTTTTACGTGGTGTATTATTTTTACTTAATTGGTGTTGGTCATTTGGAGATGGGGTGGACCTCCTGAAGGTTTGGGGAATTGGTGGACAAGCGTTATGGCTAACTTCAGGGGTGTAGTGAGGACCATAATATGGATATGGCATAGGGGGAAGGGGTAATTGTCTTGGCTTCTCATCTTTTCCTGGAATCACAAAATGGTTCTTTAGAGGGAATACATTTTTTAATTGATTGCATAACTGCCATCTTGGCATCGGACATTTTGTTTTGGGGACTTTCTCCATAGGGGGTAATACATTTACAAGTAACTGGTACGTTGGGCTCAGTTCAGTTTTTCTCTTCATCTTGCTGCTTCATAGATTCAATGGCTATGCGCATTGAATACAGTATTTCTGGATCTACAGATACTTTTGGACCTTGCAGTGTTTTTTGTTTTTTTTTAACTAGTATTGGTCTTTGACCAGTTTGTATAGTTTTTGAGGTACTACCTATTGCTACATTTCTTTCCAAGTTCGAATTTTGGTCAGCCCCATTGCCTTCATTTTTGACAGAAACATCTTCATTTTCGGTTGTTGTCATACTGCTTGCAGTATCCTGATCCCTTTCTGTAGTTGGTATACTGTCTTCTGTCCTGAAAAATAAATAATAAAGGATTTAACATAGATAGATTATTAGCAAATACTGGGGTACAAAATAGACAATAGTGTACACCTACAAACAAAAAGCACAATAGTTACAATGTACACATTTCGTAATTACAGTGAACAAAAAAAAAAACATGGTTAATAACATTTTTTTTAAAAATTCACATACACAAAAGGGTGAGAAAGCCCTGCCCCTATGAGGTTACAATGTAAATTAGTGAGTGCGGGGGGGAACAAGAGGTGGGGTAATATACAATAGTCATACTTAGAGGCAGTGTGTTATTACTGTGACAGCACTTGATGGATACATAGTAATAGCACTATGGTAAATTTGCCATTTGCTGGCCAGTATCCCAAATCCACACTCTTCTACTTTTCTAGCTAGACTGGGGTGGTAATTTATTACAGACACCTCTTTAGCATAGGTAGTGAGTGGTTTGCTCCTAGAAAAAATATGTTCTTTTTATACAGTGGGTTGCAAAAGTTAAAGTTTTCCACATTTTGTCATATTACTGCCACAAACATGAATCAATTTTATTGGAATTCCACATGAAAGACCAACACAAAGTGGTGTACATGTGAGAAGTGGAACGAAAATCATACAGGATTCCAAACATTTTTTACAAATCAATAACTGCAAAGTGGGGTGTGCGTAATTATTCAGCCCCCTTTAATATGAGTGCAGTCAGTTGCCCATAGACATTGCCTGATGAGTGCTAATGACTAAATAGAGTGCACCTGTGTGTAATCTAATGTCAGTACAAATACAGCTGCTCTGTGACAGCCTCAGAGATTGTCTAAGAGAATCTTGGGAGCAACAACACCATGAAGTCCAAAGAACACACCAGACAGGTCAGGGATAAAGTTATTGAGAAATTTAAAGCAGGCTTAGGCTACAAAAAGATTTCCAAAGCCTTGAACATCCCACGGAGGATTGTTCTAGCGATCATTCAGAATTGAAAGGAGTATGCAACAACTGTAAACCTACCAAGAAAAGGCCGTCCACCTAAACTGACAGGAAGAACAAGAGGAGCGCTGATCAGAATTGCAGTCAAGAGGCCCATGGTGACTCTGGACTATCTGCAGAGATCTACAGCTCAGGTGGGGGAATCTGTCCATAGGACAACTATTAGTCGTGCACTGCACAAAGTTGGCCTTTATGGAAGACTGGCAAGAAGAAAGCAATTGTGAACAGAAAAGCATAGGAAATCCCGTTTGCAGTTTGCAACAAGCCATGCTTCGTCAGTCCCTGGGGTGCCTCTTTTTTATCCTGCAGCCCGGGAGGGACTCTGCCTCTGCCTCTCTCCTCTTGCCCTGGCTCCTTCTCTTCTCTCTTTCCTCCTCAGTCTTTTTAGCTATTCCTTCTCTTTTCTCTCTTTCGCTGTCCACTTTTCTCTCTTTCGCTCCTTTCGCTGTCCACTTTTTCTCCAGGACTCACGGCGGGGCGTCTGGAGCTGCTGCGGAGCTGAGCGAGCGCCACCGGCAGATGGCCACCGGCTGCTCCCCTCACACAGCTCTCCAGACTTCCCCACGCGTCCGTCAGTATAGCTAGTGTGCTGTATATATAAGTGCTGTGTATATATGTATATGCTACTTGTACTACTGTACCTGACTGTATATGTTGGACTGCATGCACGTGTTTGTACCATCTCCGACCCTGTCTGTGCCAAAAATAATTCCGGGTACAACCCCCGTTGTACTTGGCGAAATAAACGTGATTCTGATGTGGGGGACACAGCAACCATGTGGAAGAAGGTGCTCTGGTCAGATGAGACCAAAATGGAACTTTTTGGCCAAAATGCAAAACGCTATGTGTGGCGGTAAACTAACACTGCACATCACTCATAACACACCATCCCCACTGTCAAATATGGTGGTGGCAGCTCTGGGGGTGCTTCTCTTCAGCAGGGACAGGGAAGCTGGTCAGAGTTGATGGGAAGATGTATGGAGCCAAATACAGGGCAATCTTGGAAGAAAACCTCTTGGAGTCTGCAAAAGACTTGAGACTGGGGCGGAGGTTCACCTTCCAGCAGGACAACGACCCTAAACATAAAGCCAGGGCAACAATGGAATGGTTTAAAACAAAACATATTCATGTGTTAGAATGGCCCAATCAAAGTCCAGATATAAATCCAATTGAGAATCTGTGGCAAGATCTGAAAACTGCCGTTCACAAACGCTGTCCATCTAATCTGACTGAGCTGGAGCTGTTTTGCAAAGAAGAATGGGCAAGGATTTCAGTCTCTAGATGTGCAAAGCTGGTAGACACATACCCTAAAAGACTGTCAGCTGTAATTGCAGCAAAAGGTGGTTCTACAAAGTATTGACTCAGGGGGCTGAATAATTACGCACACCCTACTTTGCAGTTATTGATTTGTAAAAAATGTTTGGAATGATGTATGATTTTCGATCCATTTCTCACGTGCACACTACTTTGTATTGGTCTTTCACGTGGAATTCCAATAAAATTGATGCATGTTTGTGGCAGTAATGTGACAAAATATGGAAAACTTCAAGGGGGCTGAATACTTTTGCAAGCCACTGTATATATATATATATATAGCTACCTTAAGCCTCTTTAATACATTTTTTTTCTAATATTGTAACGTTTATTTTTTCTATTAGCCTGCACAGCCAACATGTGAATGTTTAATTATTTCTTATTGCGGTCTCCACTGCTTCCTACTATAGCTGTTAGTCACTTAGCAACACGGGTGATTCAGCGCTGCTGCGTCTATGCATCATTATGTACGCATGACATGAGCGATGTGTAGGGGGCGTGGCCACGCCCCTTGAATCAACACTTGCGGCTGTTCTCCGAGAATGTATATAAGGCATCCCTGTTTTTATTGTTTTATTTCCAAGGAAGCACCCGAGAGGTTTGATACATGTGAGGTCGGGCCTGGCACGGGGATTCTTTGATGTTCCTTTGTGGTAAGCAGCGATCATTCAGTATTTTCTTTCAGCGCTCCTAATTTTCATTATGCAATATTTGGAGAAGCTTCATGCATGTAGGAGTGTCATATGCCAGTTGTGCAGCTTACCCCAGGAGAGCATTTTATATACATATGACTTGTTGACTTATGATATTTTGCCTCTGCAACCAGTGACAGGCTCTGTTTTTAATTGCATTGTGGATACGTCCTTTAATAAATATTGATTCTTTTTCACATTAGTAGTATGTGTTTGTGCATTTGATCAATCATGGAATTCTTTTTTTTTTGGTGTTTGATTTAAACTACTTTTTCATGACTATGGATTGCTTTAGGTTGCTCTACTTTGTATTCAGTTCAAATTGAAATCTCTTTGAATTCTCCAAGAGCATTACACTTGTTTATTATGGATCTTGATCTTCTGGGTTCATTGGAGGCTTGTTGGCAGATTAATCTGCATACTATATTTGTCAAAAACAAAGGTGTGATTTCCGTCAATGGTGTTTCAGACGAAATAAGACAACTTTGTTTGGAACTAAATGATGCACACATCAATTATATCAAGATGTGGTGGAATGTCAGGAGCTTAGAAAATTATGATTCAGAGAAGATTTACCCGAGAGGTCTACATGTCCAGATATTTCCGTCTTAGTATTTGAATGATGGAGGGAAGAAAACATGGGAAGAGGGTTTATCTAAATGTTCCCACATCATAGTAGATATGATCGGGAGATATTGAACCAGTATAAGAAAAAGATCAGCAACATTCAGGCACAGATCAGTCAGATGAGGCCCAGAGACAAGATTGAATCATTTATGACAGATCTGAAGAATGAATTAAATAAGGTTGAACAAGAGATAATTGTCATAAAAACTAAAAAATTATACAGAGATAGATTGGACTACAGTCTAAACAAAGCCGACCTGTGGCGCCATTCTGGCAATCCAAAAGGGAGAGGTGCATGGAACAGAAGACGAAAGATCAAGATCTGTTGGATCATGGGTTGGATGTTAATGACCAACAAGCACTAGATGACCTGTTGAGCCTTCTGAGAGAAAATAAGGATCAGGTGAGTGCTCCTTCATTTAGACCTCCCTCCAAGTTTTTACCACATTTCAGCCCAAAAATTAGAATATTCTTTGATTTGGTTTGTAATGACCTTCAGCAATTGGGACAGAAACAACATTTTTTTACTGATAAGCAATGTATGGTCAAATGGTTAGTTATTGGGATTTTGGCCCACAGCAGCCTCACCATGCACCAGGTATAGTGTGGGAATACCGTTACGCATACTTCAAAACACTGCTATACTGCTCAATGTTGTGCTATGCTCAGAGCTGCATTTACCATAAGGCACTCTAGGCACGTGCCTACAGGCGGCTGATTATAGAAAGGCGTGTCAACCCCTTCCCCAAGTGACTCCCTCCCTTTTTCCCTATGCACATTCCCAAATGGACCATAAATGAGAGGTTACTTACCAAACTGTTACCATTCCACTGACAAGACATCCATTAAGTCACACAAAGCATTGGCTAGCTAATACCTGGAGACACCTGTACCTACGTACTATTACTTTATTAGTTAGCCAGAGGCACACTCCATAGTTACATATACCCGTGCCTACCTAAGGCAGGGAGGAAGTACATGAGAACTGAGAGCTGGGACAGCAAGCACATTTGAGGTGCGGCTCTGTGATGTTTGGTAGGTTCCCCGAGGGCAAACAGTAGGGTCCCTAAACATATTTTCCTCTAGCCTCATGTTATGTAAATCCATCTCTCATTATGCTACTAGCAGTGTACTGTATATCAGGCCACCACTCACAGTACGTGGACAATACTTGCTGTACTCTGCATGCAGTTATGCTGCCGATCCTGGAAAGTAAGAGACGCATTAGAAGATTATACTTAATATAGACATCACATATATATTATACTTAATATAGACATCACATATATATCCATTACCTTACATCTCAAAAGTGTCATCTTTTTTCTCTATTCCCACTATCGAATCCTTGTCTATGTATGGCCTTAGGGCTTGTTCATAGTCCTTAAAATAAACACGTGCCCCACAGTTTCTGTTTTTTTGACTGTAAAATACAGGAAAACATCACAACATATAATTGTAAGTGCTGTCGAACAGCATTTTTCACATACTACTTTACAAATAGTGGTGCTGAATATACAAATCATCCTTTGTTGTCCCTGTAAGCTAAACACACCTCCAGAACCACTGGAATGCAATGATGTGTCAGCTTGTTAATTGTACAGAATATATAGTATAACATGGAAGCTCTGCATGTGCATGAAAACATTCTTTATTAACTGCAGAACCCCCCAAAAACCTCACAACAGCATAATTACCCTATTAAAACCAAGTTAAAACCAATGAAGGCAAAAAGATGGCGGGGCCAAGGAAGCAGTGAGCGTTCACGTGGTGACGGGCCACGCATCACTGCACTGATCACCGGAGACCTGAGGAAATGAGCAAGGAGAGCGGAGGGGCAGTAAGTGCAGCGCGCCACACTCAGTCGAGTGTGAGTTGCGCAATCCGACAACTCCGCCTCTGCAACCCGCTCGCAGTACCAGGGGAAGGCAAGGAGATTAATGAAGCCCAGCAGCAGCGACAGACATAAGAAGTCGTGAGTGTAATCAGCACACATGCACAATGGATCAGCAGGGTAGCAACATGCGCATGTTATACACCAGATACAATACCTAGATAACCACATACATAGCAGCATTGAAGGTGCATGGTGAGATGCAAGGTTGTTACAACAGGAAGAAGTATCACTTAAAGAGGAAGCGACAACCATGCTAACCTTCTGTGTGGGGGGGTTAAAAATAAAAACGGACACTTACCTGGGGCTTCTATCGGCCCCCTGCAGCTGTAATGTCCCACACCGTTCTCCAACAATGCTCCGTTCCCCGCTGCTGGTCCTGGTCTGATATTCATCTAAGACGTATAGTGCTCGCTCCCGTGCACGTCATTGGGAGCTTACTGCGTAGGCGCAGGTCAAAGTTTACTTGTACTGCGCATGCACAGTAAGCTCCCGATGACAAGTGCGGGAGCGAGCATGCGCGCGGCCGCGCAGCCTAATTATACGGTGGATTAGACCTGGACCGGCAGCGGGGAACGGAGCATCGTTGAAGGACGGCATGGGACATTACAGCTGCAGGGGGCCGATAGAAGCCCCAGGTAAGTGTCCGTTTTGATTTTCAAACCCTTCCCCTCCCCACAGAACTCCTTGAGGCTGCTTTCACAGTGGGACGTTACAGGCTGACGTTACAGCAGCCTGTAACGCAGCCCAACTCACAGTAATGAAAAATCAATGGGCTGTTCACAGTACCCACGTTGCGTTACAGAGTAACGCTGCACGTTGTATGAAAGTGCAGCATGCTGTGCGTTCTAAGCGGTTTTAGCCGCGTTAGACTGTTTGCACATGCTCAGTAATTTGTTTTTTTTTATTGTTTTGTGCAGGAGAGGAGGCAGCGAGAGTTCGCTATTGTGGCCAGCCACATAGCTAATTATTATTCACTGCACTGCAGTGTTTACTTCCTGGAGCGGCCGCTGATTGGCTGCAGGGCTGGTGTAAGCAACAATGGGGCCCCAGGGCAAAATAAACCTGGGGGGCCCCCCAACAGATACCCCGGAACAAAAACCGACATTAACCTTCCTGGCGGGGTAAGCCACGCAGGAGGTTTTCTCAGGCCTTGCTGGGCCGATTCGCGTATTTTTTTTTTTGCTGGACGCAGCTAGCACTTTGCTAGCTGCGTCAGCATACCGATCGCCGCCGCCCCGCGTTCGATCGCCGCTATCCGTCGCGCCGTGCCGCCCCCTCCCTTCAGACCCCGTGCGCTGCCTGGCCAATCAGTGCCAGGCAGCGCTGAGGGGTGGACGGGACTCCCAATGACGTCACGACGTCGCTGACGTCATCCCGCCCCGTCGCCATGGCGACGGGGGAAGCCCTCTAGGAAATCCCGTTCTTTGAACGGGATTTCCTGATCGGAGATCGCCGAAGGCCCTGGGCTCGCTACATGATATAAGAAAAAAAAAAAACTGCTGCGCTCCCTCCTGGCAGAATTTTTTATACCGCCAGGAGGGTTAAGGGACCTTTTTTGCAGCTGGAATAGTCAGGGTGTGAAGCCCCAATCGGTCGGAGCTCCGCATTCTGGCTACCCCAGCCTGCAGGACAAGGGGTTAAAAAGTTTCAGGAAGGGGGACCCCACATAATTTTTTTTTAAAAAATTCCTACACTCTAAACATAAAAAAAATGGGAAAATAGGAAAAAATGCCAGGGATCTTCATACAGCCATATTGCGGCTGTATAGCGATCCCTGGCCAAAGCGCTGCGGCTGCGTATGGACCTCCTGGAAACTCCATCAGGAAATGTATTGCTCTTTCTTTTGATGCATGTAAAATTACACTACCGTTAGGTTTGCTACTAAAAGTGACATTTACCGCATTTAAAAGTATACTTTTTTCCTTAAAAACTTTAAAATCGATTTTCTCAAAAACTATAAGGTCTTTTTGAAAAATTGTTTTTTCCTCTTATTCCCAATGATCTCCTTAACATATCCTGCAAATTTAGGGTTTGCTATTAACCATTAAATTCAGCGGGTTTTTAAATGTGTATTTTTTTTCCTTTGAAACTTTAAAATCGATTTTCTCAAAAACTATAAGGTCGATTTGGAAAAAAAATTATTTTATTGGTCGGATGCTTCCATCTGCTGAAAAGCTTTATGGAGATGAAGATTTCATTTTTCAGCACGACCTGGCACCTGCTCACAGTGCTAAAACCACTGGTAAATGGTTTACTGACCATGGTATTACTGTGCTCAATTGGCCTGCCAACTATCCTGACCTGAACCCCATAGGGAATCTGTGGGATATTGTGAAAAGAAAGTTGAGAGACGCAAGACCCAACACTCTGGATGAGCTTAAAGTGGAACTTCAGCCTAAACAAACATACTGTCATCAAGTTACATTAGTTATGTTAATTAGATTAGATAGGTAATATAATCTCTTACCCACCCAGTTTTAAAAGAACAGGCAAATGTTTGTGATTCAAGGGGGCTGCCATCTTTGTCATGGGGGCAGCCATCTTTTTGGTTGGAAGGAGGTGACAAGGAGCAGGAGACACAGTTCCAACTGTCCTGTGTCCTGATCACCCCTCCCAGCTGCACACACTAGGCTTCAAATGTCAAATTCAAAATGTAAAAAAAAAAATTTCACCAAAACAGCAGAACGAGAACAACAAAATCAGAAATCCCATCATGCTTTGCACAGCATCAGGGGAAAAAAGCCCGGGCAGTTTTCTTCTGTGCAGCTAAAAATGAGGCTTGTATAAGAGAAACAAAGTTCTGATGCTGTGAAACTGTTAAAGAAACACAAAGCCTTTTCAGTGCTGCTGAGTCGATTTTTAGTCCGGAGGTTCACTTTAAGGCCGCTATCGAAGCATCCTGGGCCTCCATAACACCTGAGCAGTGCCACAGGCTGATTACCTCCATGCCACGCCGCATTGAAAGGGAACCAGAGATGCCAGGAAAAAGATTTTATACATACCTGGGGCTTCCTCCAGCCCCATACGCACGGATCGCTCCCACGTCGCCGTCCTCCGCTTCCTGTATCAGCCAGTTCCGGGTCGCGTAGTTTTGGCCAGTCGGCGTCAGCACGCGGCCAATTGTCCGCATCACAGGGGCTCCCAGCATACCATTACGCTTGCGGGGCATACTGCGCAGCCGCACGCGTAAGGGTATGCTGGGAGCCCCTGTGATGCGGGCAATTGGCCGCGTCCGCCGGAAGTGACGGGACCCGGTACCGGCAGATCCAGGAAGCGGAGGATGGCGGCGTGGGAGCGATCCAGGCTTACGGGGCTGGAAGAAGCCCCAGGTATGTATGAAATCTTTTTTCTTTTTCTATGTCCGGTGTCTCTGGTTCCCTTGAAGCAGTCATTTCTGCAAAAGGATTCCCAACCAAGTATTGAGTGCATAACTGAACATCATTATTTGAAGGTTGACTTTTTTTGTTTTAAAAACACTTTTCCTCCATTGGTTGGAAGAAATATGCTAATTTTTTGAGATAGGAAATTTGGGTTTTCATGAGCTGTATGCCAAAATCATCAATATTAAAACAATAAAAGGCTTGAACTACTTCAGTTGTGTGTATTTGAATCCAAAATATATGAAAGTCTAATGTTTATCAGTACATTACAGAAAATAATGAACTTTATCACAATATGCTAATTTTTTTAGAAGATCCTGTGTGTGTGTGTATATATATATATATATATATATATATATATATATATATATATATATATATATATATATATATATATATATATATATATATATATATATGTGTACATACACACACACACACTCACCTAAACAATTATTAGGAACGCCTGTTCAATTTCTCATTAATGCAATTATCTAATCAACCAATCACATGGCAGTTGCTTCAGTGCATTTAGGGTTGTGGTCCTGGTCAAGACAATCTCCTGAACTCCAAACTGAATGTCAGAATGGGAAAGAAAGGTGATTTAAAGCAGATCCGAGATGAAAAACTAACTATAGCAAGTAACTTGTCTATATATCTTATCTAAAGTTTAGATAGTTTACACAGCAAATCTAGCTGCAAACAGCTTTAATAGAAAATGATTATTTCTTCCTGTGATACAATGACAGCAGCCATGTTGTTTGTAAACATTACACAGAGGCAGGCTTAACTGTATCTTGAGCACTCAGCCTGTGAAAAAAACTAATCCTCCCCTCTGCCTCTGAAATCAATGGTCTGTTCCTAGTGTGTGGCACACATCAGATAATTCCTGTCAGATTCAACTTGACAGGCATCTGACAGAAATCTATCTGTTGGTCAAATCTGCTGCAAATCTATCAGTGTGTGGCCACCTTTATGAGAAGAGTAGAGCCTAACTTGGCAAAGAAGATGGCTGAGGGTTTTTCGAGAGATGAGAGTTCTTTTGGCCAGAGTAAGTAACTTCATTATTGTAATGGACAGCGGGGATGCGGCAGGGTCCAGTGACATGACCGCCGCCGCCGCTATCCTCGTCGCACGGACCATCAGGACACCGCGTGCAGGTCTCTCTGCCACGCACAGGCTCAGAGCTACGTGCGCGCGCGCCCGGCGGCAGGACCTTTATCTGGCAAGGAGACAGGTCAGCTGATCTGGCAATCAGCTGACTCCAGCCAGCCAATCAAACCCTGACTTGAGTCCCAGCCTCCTGTGCGGGCTGGCCGGACGTCTTTTGTGCATTTAAGCACGGAGCTTCTCAGTAGCTCAGAGTCTGCTGTTGCTGATACTTTGCGGTTAAGCTCTTAGACCTTAGATAGTGCCGGTGTGCTTTGATCCGGGAGGAAACCGGGGATTTCACACATAGATAGGAATTGTTGATAGCTATAATTATAATTGATTATTATTGTCTTTATGTGCTTGCCTGTACTCTCGACTATCCTCTTGTCTGACGATTCTGTACTCTGCCTATCTGTCTCGGCCCGACCTCGACTCTGCTCTTGCCTTCTGATTTTGTACCTCCGCATATCTGATTGCTGCCGACCTTGGCTATCCTCTGACTACGCTTCTGTTTGCCAATTTTGTACCGCTACCTGACCGATCAGTTACCGACCCTGCCTGTACGACCTCTCCTACTCTAGTGGTAGTCCCCACAGCCAGGGGCTATCACCTGGGAGTGCTCCTGAGATACTGTGCACCTAAACACGTGTTATCACTTTTATTAAAGTACTGACATTGCTGTACTCTTTGTTGTTGCTATTTCTGCATTATTGGTGATTCTGCAGATCACCACATAATCAGATATAGTTTCTTAATTATTGGCGATACTGCAGATCACCCAATAATCAGAACTCTGTCACCTGCTGACACTAACCGTTACATAACAGCGACCAACATGTCTATGGACGCACTGTGTAGCCAAGTTGCGGCGTTGACCACGGCGGTGAACAATTTAACCGAAACTGTCAATTCTCAACAGGCCCAGATCACCCAGCTGTCTGAGGTGGTTCGGACCCTTCAGACTGCGGCCGCACCAGTGCAGTCCCCTCAAGTCATTGAGCCTAGAATGCCCATGCCAGAAAAATTCTCAGGGCATAAGTCAGATTTTCAAAATTTCAGGAACCGATGTCTTTCTTATTTTGAAATAGGACCTATCTCATCAGGTTCTGAGAGCCAGAGGGTGACCTTTATTAAAACGTTGTTAACAGGGGATTCACAGTCATGGGCTTACAGTCTTCCTAACGGTCATGAGGCCCTGTCCTCAGTACAGAAATGTTTTGAATCTATGGCGATAATCTACGATGATCCAGATATCGCAGTTACTGCTGAGAGGAAACTTAACACTAGAATTACCGAGTTTTCTATTTTCTGTTGCAAGGCTAGAGGTGTTATTCACCCCTGCTGAGATGTTCACAGGTCTTCAGGGTTGATTATCTTCAATCTATTGTTGTGCAAACCACCCATTACCTGTAAAGGTCCGTACACACGCCGGACTGGAGGCAACAACAGGTCCGTCATCACCTCCCGCTGGGTGGGCGTTCCAACGACAGTCCGGCGTGTGTACGCATTGTCGGCGGACTGATACGGCTGTTTCTGAGCGATCCGCCAGGCGCATCGCTCAGAAGCAGCCGTATCAGTCCGCCGACAGTGCGTACACACGCCGGACTGTTGTTGGAACGCCCACCCAGCGGGAGGTGACGACGGACCCATCGTTGCCTCCAGTCCGGCGTGTGTACGGACCTTAAGGCTTTGCACATTTGAATTTGTGTACAGAGTACTGTGTGAGACTTGGAAACCTTCAGAAGTGCCTGCCCTATCTATACAAAATATCCCCCACACTTATTGACCTGCAAATTCACAATATATGGAAACACAAGTCTTTTATAAAGAATTGTGTGAAAATAGAATGAAAAGTTGCTGATACAATGACATGAATACAATGAAAACTTGCAGATTTTATTGAAGTATTTATATAGCGCCAACATATTACGCAGCACTGTACAGAGTATATTGTCTCGTCACTAACTGTCCCTCAGAGGGGCTCACAATCTACTCCCTGTCATAATCATACAGTATGTCTATGTATGTATCATGTAGTGTATGTATTGTCATCTAGGGCCAATTTTATAGGGAAGCCAATTAACTTATCTGTATGTTTTTGGGATGTGGGAGGAAACCGGAGTGCCCAGAGGAAACCCACGTAGACACAAAACTCTGTTGCCGATTCATGCAGCTAAATGCAATCAGAGGGCAATTGGCACTTTTGGCAGTGTTCCATTGACATGATAAATGATGACAGACTGAGGCATTCCATTGCCATGGCATTGATGGCAGTATGGCAGATACTGTAATGCAATAAGGCTGGCTTTTCACAACATATGAATGCTGTAGAGGTGGCCAAAAGGTGTGATGCTGTCCATGGCATTCATTTCAATTCTGTTTGTAAGAGCAATCATGTGTCCTGTTGGTGCCATTGTGGATTGCTGGTCAGAAAACTTTCTGGTGCCAGTAATCAAAGAGACAATGCCCCGAAATAGATTCATTTCAATTATGCAACACCTTCGATTTGATGACAAGGACACGCGGGAAGCAGGAAGAACGGGTGAAAACAGCCAAATTTGCTGCAATCTCCGACATCTAGACACACTTCAAGAAGAACTGTGCTGAGAGTTTCACTCCAGGAGAACACATGACCATAGATGAACAACTGTTCCCTACCAAGGTTCGTTGTCCATTCACACAGTGTATCGCAACCAAGCCAGACAAATTTGGGATCAAGTTCTGGATGGCCACGGATTTGGAGACCAAATATGTCTGCAATGCATCTCCTTACTTGGGAAAGGACCCCAGTCGTCAGAAGGGAGAGAGGCTGGCAGAGAATGTGGTCATGAATCTGATGGAGCCATTTTTGGATGATGGGAGAAATGTCACGACGGACAATTTCTTTACTTCACTGTCACTGTTGCACAGAGTGCTGCAGCGCAAAACAACGCTATTGGCACGGTGAATAAAGTCCAGCGTGAACTTCCTCAGTTTGCAAAAGACACTGCACAGCGAGAGGTATTCTCCACTTCAGTGCTTAGAAGTGGCAGTGTCTCCTTGACAATTTATGCACCTAAAAAAAACAAGACTGTGTGTGTTCTAAGTTCCATGCACCAAGCTGTGATGATCGGTGACGGCAGAAAGAGGAAACCCAACACGATAACAGACTATAACCACATGAAGGTATGTGAATGTGTGTATAATTTTACACCAGTGCTCAGTGGCGTCGCTATCGCTATTTAGAGGGGCCAGTGCCCCCAACATTTTCTGGGGTGCCCCCAATCTATTTCCAGGGGTGCCCCGGCCCTGCTGCCCCCCACCCCCCCTGGCCACCGCAGCTGTCCCCGCTGCCAGACAGTCAGCAGCGTCAGACCTCGATCAGCCGGGGTGGAAAAATTGGTCAGTGATTGACCAATCAAAATTGTATGTGCGTATACATCTTTGATCTATGCCTATACTGATTGTAAATTATCTAAATAAAGGACAGGGGGCTCCATCCAATATTTCGATAGGCAGGCCCGTTATCTGTAGCTTACACCACTGCTGGCCACGCCCACTCACTGCATGACCACACCCAATTTTTGTTGCGACCGCACAGGTGCCCCCGATCTCCAAGGACCCAAGGAACGCCCCTGCCAGTGCTACAATGTTTTCTGATGTGTACTATACAGGCCTATAGAAAAAAAGCACATATACTCATGTCTCTCTCTCTCTCTCTGCTTTTACAGTGTGGTGTAGACGTGTTGGACCAAATGGCACGGATGTATTCCATAAGAGCAGCAACACGCAGGTGGCCAGTAGCAGTTTTTTACAATATGCTGGACCTGGCGGCGGTGAATGCCTACATTTTGTACAAGGCATGTACAGGGTGGACAGGCGATTGTTTCTTAGTCTTCTAGCTAAGGAACTCCGTTGCCGATTCATGCAGCACAAGGAAATATTGGCACAAAGGCGGGCTGCTGAAGCTGTTGCAGCTGCTGTGCCAGGGACTGTACAGACAACACAGTGCAAGGTGCAAGAGAGCTGCAACTGGAATCGCAGCAGGTTTACCTGTGCAACATGTCAGAAGTTCACCTGTGCCAAATGCAGGGACGATGGACACTGGGTCTGCAAACGCTGTAAACTCTGTAAAGTTTGAAACACTGAAAAATAAAACAGAATTTTTGCGTTTTGCGCGATCGTGAATTTTCACGTGAAACGATAACATTTTCGAGCACAAACGAGAATTTTTGCTTGAAACATATTATCTAAAAACGTTATCGATACACACCAAGCCGCTCACTCCGCTCCTCCAATGAACTTCGCCTGACCGTCCCCCGCATCACCCAGTCCCATGCACGCCTCCAGGACTTCTCAAGAGCCGCTCCAACACTATGGAACTCCCTACCTTCACCCATTATGCTGGATACACACGATGAGTTTCCACATCGGAAGCGTCACTCGATTCCCGTCGATTCGAATATTTCCGATTTTTAGGTCGATTGCCATGTAAATTATGGCAAATCGACCTAACGATCCATCGAAATGCGAATCGGACATGTCTGAAATAAACAAATCAACGGGAATCGAGCGGCGCATCGAGTGCAGGAACGCACCGTGTGTATCCATAGCTATGCACTTGAGTGAACCTAACTTGCCTAAATCTCCATGCTCCCATCCAGTGACTGACTATGCATTACCTTGTACTCATACTGTGCTCATACAAAGAACAAAATTATCTGGTTGTGGGGGGTGGGCAAATAGAGTAAAGGTAGCCATACACTGGTCGATTTGCCATCAGATTCGACCAACAGACAGATCCCTATCTGATCAAATCTGATCAGAGAGGGATCGTATGGCTACCTTTACTGCAAACAGATTGTGAACCGATTTCAGCCTGAAACCGATCACAATCTGTTGTGGTGGTGCTGCCACCGCTCCCCCTGCCCGCATACATTACCTGCTCCGCTGGTGCGACTGCCCCCGGTCACCGCTCTTCTTCTCCGTCTCCGCTCTGGTCCGCTCTGGTCTCCGGCATGCTTCCCTTCTTCCTGTCTGGGGGAAGTTTAAACAGTAGAGCGCCCTCTACTGTTTAAACTTCCTGCCGGGACAGGAAGAAGGGAAGCATGCCGGAGACCAGAGCGGACCAGAGCGGAGATGGAGAAGAGCGGAGACCCGGGAGTTGCGCCGGCGGAGCAGGTAATGTATGCGGCTCTATTGCGTCGGTCGTCGGGCACTCGAACGCCGCTAGCGATGCGCTCTTTACCCGCGGGCGATCGACGGTTATTTTCCACACGGCGCGATCGGACGGAATGGATCGAAATTCGGCGAGTAGCGTGAACGATTGGCAGCAGATTCGATCCCAGTGATCGAATCTGCTGTCGAAACGGGCGCAAATCGGGCCAGTGTATGGCCACCTTTACTCAGATCCAAGGTGATTTAGTTCAAGTAAACAAATGTAAATGTTTGTGTTTTCAGAACAAAAGAAAGAGAACAATGGAGTTGATAGCATGTTAAAAAACTCAGCAGGGGTGCTAGGAGTTGTGAGGTCAAGGGAATTTACGCAGATCTGCGCAGCCCTGGTAAATCTAGTGTTAAGATCCTCCGGCAGGGGCACAATACAGTGGAGACTTATGCCGTTGAATTCAGAAGGTGGGCAGTGTCAGCCAGGTGGGGGCAGTTTGCTTTGCTGGATTGTTTTTTAACCGGCTTATCGGATCCTGTGTCTGATATAATGCTCGGCCATCCAGAGCCTAAAACAGTGGATGAGGCTATAGCACTGGCGGTTAAAATAGATCGCCGCATCCGATACCAAAGGCAAACCCGGGGTAAACTTTCTGTTAAAACCGTTCCTTTCTCCTTTTCCCCACCTGCTCCTCCTCCGGATGAACCGATGCAGTCGGTCACTCCAGATTATCGGAGGTGGAGAAAACCTGGAGACGTAAAGAGGGCCTCTGTCTATACTGTGCAGAAAAGGGTCATTTACTTCTGAACTGTCCTAAGGATTTGGAAAACTCTGCCGCCTAGGTGCAGCTAGAGGTACTACCCTAGGCGAGCCTGTGTTACCTCTACCTGATAAACGCTTATTGCTCCCTTGTTCTATTACCTGGAAAGACCGAGTTTTGTCTACCCAGGCATTTATAGACTCGGGTTCCGAGGCCAATTTTATTGATGCAGATTTTGTTAAGAAATGGGGGATACCCTTGATTCCTCTAGACAGACAAATTTTTGTTACGGCAGTAGATGACTCGCCACTGCAGGGTAGACAAGCTCTCTCTCGGACTCTGGTTCTCTTGTGTCATGTGGGGGTGTTGCACAAAGAGAGGTTACCATTTTTTGTACTTAGTATGGCCACCTCTACTGTAATCCTTGGTATGCCGTGGTTAAAAAAACTCTCCTCAGATCGACTGGAGTTCTGGCCAGTTGTTAAGCTGGTCTCCCTTCTGTCATCAGAATTGTTTGGAGAAAGTGGCTATATGTGCCACCAAGGTTCAGATTGAAGGGGTACCCCCACAGTATGCTGTGTTTGCGGATGTATTCTATCCGAAATCAGCAGACAATCTGCCGCCTCACCGGAGTTTCGACTGCCCCATTGAATTAAGACCAGGTTGTATGCCCCCCAGAGGTCATCTGTATAATCTCTCTGTCCTGAGAAACTCGCCATGCAGGATTACATTAGGGAGAATTTGGCTAAGGGCTTTATTCGTCCTTCTAAGTCTCCGGCCGGAGCAGGTTTCTGTTTTGTTCAGAAGAAAGACGGTGGGCTACGCCCGTGTATCGATTACAGGGAGTTGAATAAAATAACCATAAAAATCGTTATCCACTTCCTTTAATTGACGATTTGTTTTCCCAAATCACTGATGCTGGTATCTTCTTTAAGCTAGATCTGAGAGGGGCATACAACCTGGTCCGCATCAGGGAGGGTGATGAGTGGAAGACGGCCTTTAACACGATGGGCACTACGAATACCTAGTCATGCCCTTCGGGCTGTGCAACGCCCCTGCCGTCTTTCAGGAGCTTGTTAATGAGGTATTTAGAGAAGTTCTGGGGTGCTTCGTTCTAGTTTACCTCAACGACATTTTAATTTACTCGCAGAATTTATCTGAACACAGGAAGTGTTTTGGAAAAGCTTAGGCAGAACTGTCTGTACGCGAAACTCGAAAAGTGTCTTTTCGAGGTGTCTGAGGTTCCTTTTCTGGAATATATTATCTTCACTTCCGGTCTCACCATGGACCCTAAAAAGGTGTCTGCCGTTCTGGAGTGGCTACAGCCCGCAGGGCTGAAGGCACTCCAGAGATTTCTGGGTTACGCCACGCCAATTATTATAGGAGATTTATTAAAGGATTCTCCTCGGTAGTGTCACCCCTCACTGACCTCACCAAAAAGGGCGCAGACACTTATAACTGGTCAGAAGAAGCGCATTCTGCCTTCTCTACTCTGAAGAGTTTGTTTTGCTCCGCCCCTATTCTACAACATGTGGATGTCACTTGTCACTTGTCCCTTTATTGTGGAGGTGGATGCATCGGAGATAGGGGTTGGGGCTGTACTGTCTCAGCACTCTGGCCAAGGTAGACTGCATCCCTGTGTTTTTTTTTCACGTAAATTCTCTCCGGCCGAGAGAAATTATGATATTGGGAATCGCGAATTACTGGCCATTAAACTTGCATTTGAGGAGTGGCGTCATTGGCTCGAAGGAGCAGAACATGTGATCACGGTCTATACCGACCACAAAAATTTGGAATAAATTGAGGGGGCAAAGAGGCTCAGTCCCCGACAGGCTCGTTGGTCGTTATTCTTTTCGAGATTCAGATTCAACAAAGATTGTTCACCATCATGGTTTAGGTGAAGGATACAGAAAGCTGTCTGTTTCCACAGTTAGGAACATATTGAGCAAATGGAAGACCATAGGCTCAGTTCAAGTTAAGGCTTGAGGTGGCAGACCAAGAAAAATCAACCCACAGACCAGCACCAAAGACCTACAACATCATCTCGCTGCAGATGGAGTCACTGTGCATTGTTCAACCATTCGGCGCACTTTACACAAGGAAATGCTGTATGCAGAGGAAGCCTTTTCTCCGCCTACAGCACAAACAGAGCCACTTGAGGTATGCTAAAGCACATTTGGACAAGCCAGCTTTATTTTGAAATAAGGTGCTGTGGACTAATTAATCTAAAATTGAGTTATTTGGGCATAACAAGGGCCGTTATGCATGGAGGAAAAACAACACAGCATTTCAACAAAAAAAACACCTGCTACCAACAGTAAAATATGGTGGTGATTGCGTCATGCTGTGGGGCTGTGTGGCCAGTGTAGGGACTCTTGCCAAAAGTTGAGGGACACATGGATTCCACTCCGTATCAACAGATTCTGGAGACCAATGTCCAGGAATCAGTGACAAAGCTGAAGCTGCGCCAGGGCTGGATCTTTCAACAAGACAACGACCCTAAACACTGCTCAAAATCCACTAAGGCATTCATGCAGAAGAACAAGTACAATGTTCTGGAATGGCCATTTTAGTCCCCAGACCTGAATATAATTGAAAATCTGTGGTGTGAGTTAAAGAGAGCTGTCCATGCTCGGAAGCCATCAAACCTGAATGAACTAGAGATGTTTTGTAAACAGGAATGGTCCAAAATACTTTCAACCAGAATCCAGACTCTCATTGGAACCTACAGGAAGCATTTAGAGGCTGTAATTTCTGAAGAAGGAGGATCTTCTATATATTGATTTCATTTCAATTTTTGTGGTGCCCAAATGTATGCACCTGCCTAATTGTGTTTAAACAATTGTTGCACACTTTCTGTAAATGCAATAAACTTAATTTCACTTCTCAAATATCACTGTGTGTGTCTCCTACATAATATATTTAACTGACATTTTTTTATCGCAACAACCAACGATCTATACAGGAAAATCATGACGATTAACAGCGTTGCCCAAACTTTCGTGCCCCACTGTATATATATATATATATATATATATATATATATATATATATATATATATACATACACACACACACACACAGTGGCTTGCAACAGTATTCGGCTCCCTTGAAGTTTTCCACATTTTGTCACATTACTGCCACAAACATGAATCATTTTTATTGGAATTTCACATGAAAGACCAATACAAAGTGCTGTACACCTGAGAAGTGGAATCATATATGATTCCAAACATTTTTTACAAATAAATAACTGTAAAGTGGGGTGTGCGTAATTATTCAGCCCCTTTTGGTCTGAGTGCAGTCAGTTGCCCATAGACATTGCCTGATGAGTGCTAATGACTAAATAGAGTGCACCTGTGTGTAATCTAATGTCAGTACAAATACAGCTGCTCTGTGACGGCCTCAGAGGTTGTCTAAGAGAATATTGGGAGCAACAACACCATGAAGTCCAAAGAACACACCAGACAGCTCAGGGATAAGGTTATTGAGAAATTTAAAGCAGGCTTAGGCTACAAAAAGATCTCCAAAGCCTTGAACATCCCACGGAGCATTGTTCAAGCGATCATTCATAAATGGAAGGAGTATGGCACAACTGTAAACCTACCAAGACAAGGCCGTCCACCTAAACTCACAGGCCGAACACAGAGAGCGCTGATCAGAAATGCAGTCAAGAGGCCCATGGTGACTCTGGACGAGCTTCAGAGATCTACAGCTCAGGTGGGGAAATCTGTCCATAGGACAACTATTAGTCGTGCACTGCACAAAGTTGGCCTTTATGGACGAGTGGCATGAAGAAAGCCATTGTTAACAGAAAAGCATAAGAAGTCCCGTTTGCAGTTTGCCACAAACCATGTGGGCGACACAGCAAACATTTGGAAGAAGGTGCTGGTCAGATGAGACCAAAATGGAACTTTTGGGCCAAAATGCAAAACACTAACACTGCACTCCACCTCTTGCAGACTCCAAGAGGTTTTCTTCCAAGATTGCCCTGTATTTGGCTCCATCCATCTTCCCATCAACTCTGACCAGCTTCCCTGTCCCTGCTGAAGAGAAGCACCCCCAGAGCATGATGCTGCCACCACCATATTTGACAGTGGGGATGGTGTGTTCAGAGTGACATCACGCTGCTCGGCTGTCCTGATTGGCCGCCCGGGATCCCTGAAAAAGCATGGAGGTAAGGTGATCCCGGCGGTTGTGGGGGAAAAGCCTGGCTCCCGCGTGGGACCCAGGAATACTGTGCACGCGGCGGTTTTGTTCAGCCCGAGCTTACCGCTTCCAGCAACTAAATCTCTGCCCGAGCTCAGCTCGGGAATACCGCCAGGGGGGTTAAAATGTGACTGTACCATAGAAGTAATGGTCAAATTCAAAAAAATCTGCATACACATCCAATGTACATAGTGAAAGTAATGTATACAGATTATAAAACATTTTTTGGTTTGGTAGTACATGGAGGTGGTCACATTGGCCAATTTTTCAGTATACATTGGATCAGTGTCAGACTGGGAGGTGGAAAAAATGAGGAAATCTACCTGCTGGCCAAGCAGCAGAAACCCTGCGTTATCACTCCCAATAGAAACCTGCAGCAAGTCGTTACTGTGAGCAGCAACACCTGATTACTGCTGCTTGGCCAGCAAGTGGATTTCCTCAACTCTTCCATCTCCCAGTCCGACACTGCATTGGATGTGTGTAAGCTGACCCTTTTTTAACAAGCAATATTTAAAACTTTTGTTCATCCACCCAAAAAAATAAAAATAAATTGTGCGTTTCGTAATGGTATTTTAACACATTCTATAAACAAAAAGACTGCACAATTTACAATGTAAACTTTTATTTAAAAAAAAAAAAAGTATTATTGGCCTAACTGGCCTATGGCCTCACGAAGTGGCCCAACAATTGCACCCATTTGGGCCATCAAGGCATCAACTCGAGCAAGTGCTGTAAAATAAAATTGAAAAAATGGATCAACCTGTTATCTAAATATGTTATGTTTTAAAAAAGGAAATATACAATTAGTGGTTAACATCCCAAAAAAATTCACACATTAAATTTGGTACTTACTTTCAGCCTGCGGCTGCTGACCCAAGTTGGGTGGCTGGGGGGGGGGGGGGGGGGGGCGCTACGTCTGCCTAGGGGCTCTGTCTGCCTGGGGGCTCCGTGTGGCTTGGGAGCTCCGTCTGTCTGGGGTGGCTTTGGCTGGGGGGCTCCATAACCTCAGGCTGCCAGGATTGCTGGTCCTGCAGCCTCCTCCTGATGGTCCAGCTGGCCTGGTTCCTCCTGGGGGTTAGGTGGGTCGTACAGATCCAGAAGAGGTGTCTGATCCAGGGATTCCTCAGATTTTGAGGACTCATGCCGCCTCCGTGCACAATGCCTTTTACCAGGCAATTCAGCATCTATGGAGAAATGTTGTTATTGTTAAATGAACCAAAAAATGGTTTTGTAAAGTAAAAAAAAAAATTCTAATACGATGATGGCAATAAACCTATTAAGGGAAGTTTTCCCTCCAAAATTTTAAAGGTCTGATGACACTGGTCCTTTGTCAATACTCTACAGACGGCTGGGGGTTGCGTGGTTGTCCTGATTGTTTGTAGAATTTGATATTAATATATATTCTACATGCTGCTGGACTAGTGCATTAGTTTACAATTAATTACAAATATTGAAAGATCCCCTGGCTGTGAATTCCCTTTACCTTAAAGGGAAGCAAAATTGACACTGATGTTGCCACATTTAAAAAGAAAAAAGTAGGATGGCTGGCCTGCTGATTATTTGAGTATAATACCTTTATACGTATCCCCTGAACAAGCATGCAGATTATTGCTGTGACTGAATTTTCACAAAAGATTATCTGTATACTTGTTTCTGTTGTTCACAAACTCAGTAGGAAATACAGGCAACTGGTATTGGATGAAAGGAATGAAATATGGAAGGCTGGCTTAAGATTACCTTTAAAGGGAATCCGACGTAAGAGGGATATTGAAGATGCCATATTTTTTACCTTGTAAACAATGCCATTTGACTGGCAGGTCTGTTCCTCTGGCATAAGTATTGCTCGAGTCTAAACCCTGGAACAAGCATATAGCTAATACAGTTAAATCTGCTTCAGTTGAGTACCTGATCTGCTGCATGCTTGTTCAGGGTCACTATATAAAAGTATTAGACGGCATCAGGAGGACTGCCAACAGTATTGTTTAAAAGTAAATAAATATGTCAGCCTCTATATCCCTCTCACCTCTGGATCCAGGTAAAGGTATTAGTGTAGGTCAATAAAACATATGTATGCAACTAAATTTGGGCATACGTCTCAATAAACAAACATTTTCATTAATGAATATTACTTACAAGGCACATATTGGTCCCTCACTCTTCCGAGGAATCTCTGGTCCCGACGTTTCATGTCAGACCACCTCCTCTGGATCTGACCACTGTGTGCCTCCTTCGGAACCTCTCCCAAATTGCTCTCACAGCATCTCCACAATTGCTCTCTTCTGGAAGAGATTCCGGACATTGGAATAGTTTGTCTCCAACATCCTCTACAAAAATAAATTAGATTGGAACAGATTTCTAAGTAAATACACTTAAAGCGGACCCAAGCCAAACTTTTTTTTAATTAAAAATATTTAGTTGCACCACTCTGACACATACAAAGATAAATAAACATTCCTTCAAGCCTATGAGTATTTCAGTGCATGCTTTTCACCCTTCTCTTTTCATAACTAGGATTATACTGGGGGCAGCCATTAGCAATTCCTCCATTGCTGGACACCACCTACTTCACCAGTTTGCCGGATTTTGTCCCGGCAATTTGAAAGGAAGGGAGGGGTTCCTCCAATAAATGTAAAATATTTTATATTTGTCATCATGCAGCTGAAAAAAGGCTGCTATTTATTATTACAATTTAGAAAATAGATTTTATATCTGAAATCTTTTATTTTTAATTTGGGTCCACTTTGATTAAAGATAAAAAAATGCACACGTATGCTATTGTTGGTCCACCCCCTTTAGTGCATTTGAAATCCAGTCACCCAATGTCACAATTTTGCATGTTTGAGGACATTAATAGTGTAAGAGAGTTTGAAATTGTAAATTTTCACTATAAAGACAAACTAGAAAATGTTGTTTGGCTGTAGAAGTCTCCACCCGCTTTTTCACTTTTAGAGCAAGGATTTTTTTCAGTTTCAAAGCACAACTGCAAAAACAATTGTGCAGTGTTGCAATTGCATAACCATCTATTTCCAGTAACCATCAGAAAAAGAAGCACTAGTGCATTTTTACATGTAAATGGTGGTGCTTTTTCAAATTTTAAAACCTGTTCTCACACAAAATGAAAGCTAGTGGAATAGGCAGGGAAGGGAAAAAAGGGGACTTCTCTATTGATAAAATAATAAATATGAGCAATTATGTTATATAATTTATAGTGAAAAAATGATATATACAAACTACAATAAATTTATATTTAGTGCAAAAACATGAACAATATATCTAGTCCAACAAGAGACTGCTATCTAATTATAATAATGTGAATCCATGTCAAACAGTGACTCCTCTCATGTGGAAGATGAAAAACATCAAAAGTGCCAATAGTGCTGAGGTAAGGATAATGTAAAAAAAAAAAAAAAAAAAAGGATAATGTAGATGAAATCAAGTAATAACTGCTCAGTTGACCTCAGGATCAGACTATTCAATAAAATATTGGGCTTTGACAATTCTTCTGTTTCATTCATTTTTGATATAAATTACAAGTTACATACAAGAATAAAAGTTTTCCCATTTCTGTGTCTTTTAAATCTCCATAGGATGAAATCCATTTGGTATCATACTTTCCCATTCTTCTTGTTCTATTTCATATTCAGAAGAATCATTCTCTGTAGTACAGTAGGTATGTATTCTGGGTCATCTACAGGGCAGCTTCTAGGCTAAATTGCACCCAGGGCGAGGGTGTAAAAATTGCGCCCCCCCACCCTTGTGGACTCGGGAACCCTTACTCTTTAGGAACAGAAACACAGCCAAAGGTCACAAGTAAATCTGTCTACTTTCTAGTGACCATCCGCTCATCCAGGAGGAAGCAAAAAAACACCCAGGCGAGGAGAGCCCGGAAAGCCGACTCCTCCATGGGCACAGTGTACTGACAGCCTGCAGTACCGCTACAGGACATCAGGTGTCATCACGGGGTGGTGACGTGATGATGACTTGAAGTCTGACGCAGGCAGCCTAGGAGGAGTCAAGGAGGGTGATCACACTGGTAATCTTCTTTCTTCTTCCATTTGGCTGTACTGATCGTCACCAGCTCCCTAGCGGTAATGTCCTTCTGCCTGAGCCCCCCTTTATCTACTTTCTGGTCTGCACCCAGTGCGGTCGCCCTGCCCGCACTGCCCAAAAAACTGCCCTGGTCATCTACTACTAAAGCATCATTGTCTTTGTCATTGATGTGTTCCATTTCAGTTTCCTCACATTTTTCACTGACCTTTCCTTTCTCAATATTTCTATATTCATTTGTTGTAATTTCTGCAGAGTAGAAGCTCTGTAAATTAACTGACATAGTGGTTTACGTAAAAATGCACTCTGGTTGATTTTCTGTAGAAACAATATCTTTGGTATTCCTTAGACTATTTACTGATGATAGTATGTTCAGTTTTTCTTTTTAATCCAGGGCTGCCCAATAGGTCGATCGCGATCTACCGGTAGATCGCGACCGCCTTCTTGGTAGATCGCGGCCTCTCGGCCGCGTCTCGTAAACTTTGTTGCGGCCAGCAGCTCGTGTTTAGCTGCTGGCCAATAAGGATGCATGCGAGGAGAGAGGGAGGAGAGAGGCTGCGCGGCCGCTACGTCATGGCTGGGGGTGGCGACGGGCAGCCTGCAACGTGCGTGCTTGTAACGTACCCGGCGCCGCCCCCAGCCATGACGTAGCGCTGCCGCTTCTACCCTGCATCCCATTGGCCTGCCAGAGTCTCTCCTCGCCGCCTCTTCTCCTCTGACTGCCTGCAGGTACATATACCTGGCTAGCCTACACTGGGGGCCCATACACCCGGCTAACTACACTGAGGGCCCATACACCCGGCTAACTACACTGAGGGCCCATACACCCGGCTAACTACACTGAGGGCCCATACACCCGGCTAACTACACTGAGGGCCCATACACCCGGCTAACTACACTGAGGGCCCATACACCCGGCTAACTACACTGGGGGCCCATACACCCGGCTAACCTACACTGGGGGCCCATACACCCGGCTAACCTACACTGGGGGCCCATACACCCGGCTAACCTACACTGGGGGCCCATATACCCGGCTAACCTACACTGGGGGCCCATATACCCGGCTAACCTACACTGGGGGCCCATATACCCGGCTAACCTACACTGGGGGCCCATATACCCGGCTAACCTACACTGGGGGCCCATATACCTGGCTAACCTACACTGAGGGCCAATATACCTGGCTAACCTACACTGGGAGCCCATATACCTGGCTAACCTACACTGAGGGCCCATATGCCTGGCTAACCTACACTGAGGGCCCATATGCCTGGCTAACCTACACTGAGAGCCCATATGCCTGGCTAACATACACTGAGAGCCCATATGCCTGGCTAACCTACACTGAGGGCCCATATACCTGGCTAACCTACACTGGGGGCCCATATACCTGGCTGGGGGTGGCGACGGGCAGCCTGCAACGTGCGTGCTTGTAACGTACCCGGCGCCGCCCCCAGCCATGACGTAGCGCTGCCGCTTCTACCCTGCATCCCATTGGCCTGCCAGAGTCTCTCCTCGCCGCCTCTTCTCCTCTGACTGCCTGCAGGTACATATACCTGGCTAGCCTACACTGGGGGCCCATACACCCGGCTAACTACACTGAGGGCCCATACACCCGGCTAACTACACTGAGGGCCCATACACCCGGCTAACTACACTGAGGGCCCATACACCCGGCTAACTACACTGAGGGCCCATACACCCGGCTAACTACACTGAGGGCCCATACACCCGGCTAACTACACTGGGGGCCCATACACCCGGCTAACCTACACTGGGGGCCCATACACCCGGCTAACCTACACTGGGGGCCCATACACCCGGCTAACCTACACTGGGGGCCCATATACCCGGCTAACCTACACTGGGGGCCCATATACCCGGCTAACCTACACTGGGGGCCCATATACCCGGCTAACCTACACTGGGGGCCCATATACCCGGCTAACCTACACTGGGGGCCCATATACCTGGCTAACCTACACTGAGGGCCAATATACCTGGCTAACCTACACTGGGAGCCCATATACCTGGCTAACCTACACTGAGGGCCCATATGCCTGGCTAACCTACACTGAGGGCCCATATGCCTGGCTAACCTACACTGAGAGCCCATATGCCTGGCTAACATACACTGAGAGCCCATATGCCTGGCTAACCTACACTGAGGGCCCATATACCTGGCTAACCTACACTGGGGGCCCATATACCTGGCTGGGGGTGGCGACGGGCAGCCTGCAACGTGCGTGCTTGTAACGTACCCGGCGCCGCCCCCAGCCATGACGTAGCGCTGCCGCTTCTACCCTGCATCCCATTGGCCTGCCAGAGTCTCTCCTCGCCGCCTCTTCTCCTCTGACTGCCTGCAGGTACATATACCTGGCTAGCCTACACTGGGGGCCCATACACCCGGCTAACTACACTGAGGGCCCATACACCCGGCTAACTACACTGAGGGCCCATACACCCGGCTAACTACACTGAGGGCCCATACACCCGGCTAACTACACTGAGGGCCCATACACCCGGCTAACTACACTGAGGGCCCATACATCCGGCTAACTACACTGGGGGCCCATACACCCGGCTAACCTACACTGGGGGCCCATATACCCGGCTAACCTACACTGGGGGCCCATATACCCGGCTAACCTACACTGGGGGCCCATATACCCGGCTAACCTACACTGGGGGCCCATATACCCGGCTAACCTACACTGGGGGCCCATATACCCGGCTAACCTACACTGGGGGCCCATATACCCGGCTAACCTACACTGGGGGCCCATATACCCGGCTAACCTACACTGGGGGCCCATATACCCGGCTAACCTACACTGAGGGCCCATATACCTGGCTAACCTACACTGAGGGCCAATATACCTGGCTAACCTACACTGGGAGCCCATATACCTGGCTAACCTACACTGAGGGCCCATATGCCTGGCTAACCTACACTGAGGGCCCATATGCCTGGCTAACATACACTGAGAGCCCATATGCCTGGCTAACCTACACTGAGGGCCCATATACCTGGCTAACCTACACTGGGGGCCCATATACCTGGCTAACCTATACTCAGGGCACGTAACCTATGCTGCAGGCACATATACCTGGCTAACTTACGCGGCGGGGGGGCGTGCCTAGACGTTGGTAGATCTCCTGGCCTCGGCAAATTTTAAAGTAGCTCGCGAGCCGAAAAAGTGTGGGCACCCCTGTTTTAATTTAATGTTTGTTTTTTTTAAACAACCTTAAAGTGGTCTGAAACTCTGACATAACATTCAAGGTCATTCTTTTATTGGTCGGATGAAATATGCTAATTTTTTGAGATAAGAAATTTGGGTTTTCATGAGCTGTATGCCAAAATCATCAATATTAAAACAATAAAAGGCTTGAACTACTTCAGTTGTGTGTATTTGAATCTAAAATATATGAAAGTCTAATGTTTATCAGTACATTACAGAAAATAATTAACTTTATCACAATATGCTAATTTTTTGAGAAGATCCTGTATATATACACACAGTGGGATGCGAAAGTGTGGGCAACGCTGTTAATCGTCATGATTTTCCTGTATAAATCGTTGGTTGTTGCGATAAAAAATGTCAGTTAACCCTCCTCTTATGTTAGGGTCAGAACCGACCCGTTTTCAGGTTTTGAATGTCTATAAGTATCACATAAATTTGTTTATTGCATCAATATTTTTTTACTTTGTCAGGAACCTCTATTTAAACAATGTCATAGAAAAAGAATCCTTTTCACTAAATTAGAAAATACTGTGGTGAAAATTATGACGTTTATGGTGTTAGGGTCAATTCTGACCCAGTTATGATATAGGATTATAGAACATTAATAAGTGCCAAAACAGAGATACTAGAGCAAAATCTGACAAGCTTGCTCCCATAAGGGATGTCTGGGAGAAATGGGTTCAGCTCCTTCCACTAATGTTTCACCCTGGGCCTCAGGTAACAGTAGATGAAGGTTTGATCCCTTTCCATGGAAATTGCCCCTTCCGGCAGTATATGCCCAGTAAGCCAGGCAAATACGGCATAAAAATCTGGGCAGCCTGTGATGCAAAAACAAGCTATGCATGGAACCTACAGATTTACACCGGCAAACCCGAAAGTGGCATCCCTGAGAAAAAACAAGGACAACGTGTAGTCCTTGATATAACTACTGGACTGCGGGGTCACAATATCACTTGTGACAATTTTTTTACCAGCTATGACCTTGGACAAGAACTTCTCAGGAGGAAACTTACCATGGTAGGCACAATAAAAAAAAATAAACCTGAGCTGCACACTGAAATTTTGCAAGTGAAGGACAGAGCTCCACTTTCTTCAAAATTTGCTTTTACAGACACCACCACTATTGTTTCATATTGTCCAAAAAAAATAAAAATGTGATACTTATGTCCACTTTTCACAAAGATGCAGCTGTGTCATCAAGAAGTGACAAAAAGCCCACAATTATCCTGGATTACAATAAAAACAAAGGGGGGGGGGGGGGGTGGACAACCTGGACAAGCTGACTGCTACCTATACTTGTCAGCGAATGACCAGGAGATGGCCGATGGTTGTGTTTTATAACATCCTAGATGTGTCTGCATACAATGCATTTGTGTTATGGACCCACATCCACCCAGGTTGGAACACAAAAAAGAATAACAAGCGGAGAATATTTCTCGAGGAGCTAGGAAGTTCCCTTATCAAGGCACACATTGAGCAAAGGAAACGGGTGTCTCGAGATCCAATCGCTGCAGCCATGATCAGACAGATGCAGAGTTCATCAAGCACTCCATCCACACCATCAACAACACAAAGAGAATCAGTGCCAGCATCCTCATCATCATCTAGCCTTGCCACAACATCAACCAGCACAGCCACAACTCCAGTGATGCCATCTGATTCTAAAAGAAAGAGGTGTCAGGTCTGCCCCAGCAATAAGGACAGAAAGACACACACATTATGCTTCCACTGTAAAAAAATATATCTGCAAAGAACATGCTAAAAGTGTCAGCTTTTGCCACACATGCATCTAAAAACACCCACCAAACACATGCAAGTTCTTGCACAAAGATGCTTTGAAACTAGTACTTGATTTCTATTGGTTTGCCTTGCTTGATTGTGTGTTGTTTGTTTGACCTTGCAAGTCTACATTTTGTATTCTTACTTGCTTTTCATTGTTTATGAATGTTTTATGTAAAAAAAAAAAAAAAAAAGACTTTTGGCTATATTCTTGAAGTAAATATATATGGGTCAAAATTAACCCTAACACCATCAATGTTATTATAGTTAATGTTATTAAAATAAAAATAACAATATAAAAAAATATTTAAGAGATGTGTTCAAATACTCCTCAGCAACATTCTGGTGACATAACAACCTTTTATTTACTTATAATATTCTATTTAGGTTTATTTTACCATTTTTTAAATTTGAAAACGAGAGGTATGCTATCAAAAGAAAGGTTAAAGGGGTCACACCAAAAATATTAAAACCAATCTTTTCAAGGATAAAGAAGCCTAACAAGGTAACCAAGAGGTAAGAAACAAATTGGATGATAAATATTTGTTCAGAGGGTATTTTATGGCTGATTTAAGACACGGGTCAAAACCGACCCGTTAACATCATGGATAGTAACAGAAAGCTAACATAAGAGGAGGGTTAAATATATTACATAGGAGACATACACACAGTCATATCTGAGAAGTGAAATGAAGTTTATTGGATTTACAGAAAGTGTGCAATAGTTGTTCAAACAAAATTAGGCAGGTGCATAAATTGTATTGATTCCAAAACCTTTAGAACTATTATTGGAACTCAAATTGGCTTGGTAAGCTCAGTGACCCCTGACCTACATACACAGGTAAATCCAATTACAAGAGAGCATTTATTAAGGGGGTCGATTGTAAGTTTCCCTCCTCTTTTAAATTTCTCTGAAGATTAGCGACATGCGGGTCTCAAAACAACCCTCAAATGACCTGGGCAGACGAACCATACTGTACAACAGTTATCACGTTTATACCAGTCTGCGGTTGAAATAGTATGCTAACTTCTGTAAGGAAATGCACACAAATGTGCTAGTCTAACAACATGCATGTCACCTACCAAAGCCGGGACAAGGTCCTCCAGCACCCAAGGCTGAGACACCAAAGTGCGCCCCTCCATCCCTGCCACCCGAGCCATCAAACACTGATTGCTATTAGACTAAGAGGCGCCACAGGGCCCACAACCTCCTTAACACCTTAATATCTAGTTATCTGGCTTGCAATCACTGCCATGTATCCCCTTTTCTTATTTATATTTATCTTATATTATAGGAATGAAAGTTGTATGAATTCTGCGTCCTTTCCTACACTGCGCCCTGAGGCTGGAGCCTCTCCAGCCTATGCCTCGGCCCGGCCCTGTCACCTACAATTGTACACTCACCATAACCACTGTAACATGGGATGTTTTCGATTGCACATGGTAGTTACATTTTTTGGTGGAACAACAGACTACATAACTATTGTGCATTGTATTCTTGACACACTACCTGCCCTTGTTAATGATTGTATAACAATGCTGTATTTCATTCAGTCTTGGCAGCTATGAAGACATAGAAATCTGCCTTCATTTCAGTCATGTGCATGATTGTGGTACAATCATTAACAGTATGGTGTTTGTGTATATGCCTTTACAATAGTGCAACAGCAAACAATGCACTTACATAAAGAAAGTCTATACTGAGTTATTTGGCCTCGATTCATAAAAATGTGTTCGGTAAAGTAAATCCGTGCGGGGAAACTCCGCGCTCGGTATTTCAGACTTCTGGGTGGTCATTCATAAAATGTTGCTAGTTGCGATAGCAGAGCGGAGATTTCCTGCTGTAGCCTTTCGGGAGCCTTGCGGAAACACAGGAGCTGGCTGCGTTCCTCAGTGCACTGCTCTCTCTGCTGCTGCTTGGGAGGTCTGTCCCATTGACTTACATGTACTCCGCACGCTTATCGCTACATCCGAGCAAGCGGCATTTCCCGTCCGCTTCCCGCTTGCTCTAATTTTTATGAATGGACATTTTGTTACATTTCCGCCTAGAATCGCCGCATAAGGCGGTGATTTATCGCTCTGCTCCGGAATGTCAGCTCCGCATGCGGAAACAGCCTTTATGAATACACATTTTGTTCAGTGTTCGGTAAAGTCGGCTGTTCTCAGCATTTCCGCATGCGGGAATGCTTTATGAATCGAGGCCTTAGTGTTAGAATTCTTTGGACCTTGCACATCACATCATTTAGAAGAAGGAAAACCACCTACACATATATAGCTCCAGAATGACGTTACAGAGGCAATTTCAATAATGTGTGCAATTGATGCTCAGGGAGGAAAAACATAACACATAAGGGGAGCTACTTGTAGGGACCAAAAATAAACCATTGCTACACGTGGCATACAGGAAGGGTGTGGTTTTCATTTAGCAGACATATTTTGGTACTGTGTGGTAAACAGTGCCTCCCAATAAGAAAAGTAACGTTCACAATTGTTGTTGTCACTCAATTTTGTATGGTCTGTGAATAAATGGTAAAGAACATTGTATAAGAATGCATATTAAAAATAAAGTTTTATTTTCTGCCATTTACTAGGCAAATAAAAATTATATTTTGCTCCATAACAGTTGTATTTCTGCTTAATTTCACTACAGAAAGTAAACATTCAATAGGGGAATGAAAGAAAATGTACTGGTACTAACATGCAAAATAATTTTGGATAACATGTGTGCGCACAATAGTAGAAGAAATTGGTTAGCACTCCAGCTTCTCAGTGAGCAGAATTTATTATCAAGTCATATGTCAACACTCAAGTTAACAATTGTTTCGGGGCCATCAAGGGTCCCCTTCTTCAGAACAGTGCAGTCTGCTTTATTCTGAAGAAGGGGACCCTTGATGGCCCCGAAACAATTGTTGACTTGAGTGTTGACATATGACTTGAGAATCAATTCTGCTCACTGAGAAGCTGGAGTGCTAACCAATTTCTTTTACTATTAGACTGGTTTCTGGATGTTAGTTGGCATCTATGGTTATGCACCCAAACACTATGGAAAGGTGTGCCTCGCCTTACCTCTTACCTTGAATGTGTGCGCACAAGGTTGCCTCTTTGTTCAGCTTCCACTGTTGTTATAGGATCATCAACAACTCCATCCCACAAATCTTCACATCCAGCTTTCCTTGCCATGTTGTGCAGAATGCAGCACGCTAAAACTATTTTGGACACTTTAGCTGGCGCATAATGCAAGAATCCTCCTGAATGTGATATAGCACAGAATCGTCCTTTCAGGACGCCAAAAGTCCTCTCCACTACAACTCTGGTCTTGCTATGCGCATTGTTGTAGGCTACTTCAGCTGCAGTAGAAGGTCTTAACACTGGAGTTAGGATCCACAGGGGTACCCCAAATCTCCTGTAAAAAGGTAACACAATATAAGTACTATGACCATGCCACACTTATGCCCTATCCCTTTAGTGCATGCAACTAACGTTATGCCTGAATGCTGCGTTGGAGTAGGGGACATTCCATGTGCACAGAGGATTGTAGTTTGGTCCTATTTATACGTGCCAATGCACCTACGCCAACGGTGCAGTACAGTTCACCTTAGTAAAAGTCACTCTTCAAAGTTTAAACAATAACACAACTAACATAAAACAGTGAGGTAGTAATGTGATACCGGCGGCAGCCTTGGCATAGGTGCCTTAGCATGTCAATGAAGGACAGATGTTTTATCCTGTATTGAAGTGCCAATGTTCCTACTGCAATGCTGCAGTAGGCCTCACCTTAGTACTTCAGAGTGTTGGATAACTTCAACACTTGGGACCTGTATATACACTGTGATGAAGTCACGGAGGCCTACAGCAGCTTTGCCCTAGGTGCTGTGCCATGTCCACACAGCAATGAAGTTTTCTCTTCTCTGCAACTGGTACTGTACCTACCGCAACGCTACTGTATGTGTTACATTGCAACATCAGAGTGTTGGAACTGACAGAAAGTAAGGCCATGTTACAACACAGTGGAGTAGTCAGATCTGGCCTATGTAAGTGTTCACGTCGGGACACTGCCATATTAATCCTCTATAAAAGTTGGGGCTGGTCAAGTGGCTATGCACCAACGCAAATGCTGCAATAGGCCAGAGCTTACCACTGAAATGTTATACATAGATACATGCTTACATTTCCACTTACACAATAGCCATCCAGAGGGCATATGACCAGCTGCAAAGGCCTCAAACATGCGACAGTTTCTGGATATATGGGCATCATGCACACAACCCGGAAACCCTGTCACAACATTGCGAATGATCATGTCGGCATCCACAACCACTTGAATATTTGTGGAGTGGTAACTTTTCCGGTTTCTGTAAATATGCTCCTTGTCTTTGGGTGGGAAAGGGGGCACGTGTGTGCAATCCACAGCCCCTAGGACATTGGGAATACCACCAATTCTGAAAAACGGTCTTTTAACATAAACCCACTCCATGCGGTCACGGGGCATGTTTATAAACTGTGAAGACAAGCCGCATATAGCTGTAATGACTTGTGTCAGCACTCTGAAGCAGGTGGCTTGTGAGATGCCCACCACTTCACCACACACTTGTTGAAACGATCCTTTCCCTAGGAAATGTAGTGCGGTGAGTAACTTCACCATTCCTGGGACTGGTCGGCCTCGCTGATCTGTCTTATGGAATCGATGCCCAATCAAATCATATAAATCATAAATTAATTGCGGTGACAGACAAAATCTAATTATCACTTCACCATCTGTAAAATTGTCCAGAATGGCATGGGGACGAAAGACTCTACTACACATCACTACCACCCTTCTGCGGTCCCTCCTCCTTCGCTGGATCCGCAGAAATTCCATCATGGTCAAGTCAAAGGGCTCCATGTCAATCAACTTCATCAGCCCTTCATGCAGCAAACTCGCAAGGTATTTATAGGCGGAAAATCGCATCATTTACTACTTAAAAATTTTTATGAATGAAGGTTTCACATCTTTTTGCATAAAATACCGATGCTATTTTCGCATTGTTACCGCTAACTTACCGCACCATTACCGCATGCGATAAAAACCTCTAAAATAATGTGGTATGTTTTTATGAATTACATCCGTCGGTAATTTCCGACTGTACCCTTTTTTTTTCTGCGGTAAACGTGCGGGAAAGATTTATGAATAGAGGCCTTTGTCATATTACTGCCACAAACATGAATCAATTTTATTGGATTTCCACGTGAAAGACCAATACAAAGTGATGTACACATGAGAAGTGGAATGAAAATCATACACGATTCCAAACATTTTTTTACAAATAAATAACTGCAAAGTGGGGTGTGCGTAATTATTCACCCCCCTTTGGTCTGAGTGCAGTCAGTTGCCCATAGACATTGCCTGATTAGTGCTAATGACTAAATAGAGTGCACATGTGTGTAATCTAATGTCAGTACAAATACAGCTGCTCTGTGATGACCTCAGAGGTTGTCTAAGAGAATATTGGGAGCAACAACACCATGAAGTCCAAAGAATACACCAGACAGGTCAGGAATAAAGTTATTGAGAAATTTAGGTTTCAATAATTTTTATTATGTTTTTTTTTAAAAAAAGGCATGTAGGTATCACAATAAAGTTTACATTTTTAATGAACATTAATAACATTAATGGCAGTTATCTATACCAACTATAAAGCTGGTCACAGTTACGTTGGTACAATAAGAAGGACTTTTTTAAGTATACATCAAAAGGAATAATAAATAAATATATATTTTGGACTTGACTATCATACCCTTGTAAGGGTATCTGTTGTTGTATGGAGCAGATCTTCCTGGGAATTGGGGGATTGAAACCACCCTGCTGAATTCCCAAGAGTCGCATCCATCTTTAAGCTTCTCAGTCAAGTGTTCCTTTGTATTCCTGAGAATCAATAGCATATGAGTCTGAGGTCCATATGCAATTCATTTTTTCACCTTAGTTATCTCCTAGGAGATAATTTTCTTCTTCTCTGTAAACTACATTTTCAGCATGTTACAATTGAAAAAGTACCCAAAAGTTGGTGGAAAAGCACTATCAAATTTATTTAGAGTATGTTCTTGCTTGCTGGTGACTTAACCTCCCCGGCGTTCTATTGAGATCGCCAGGGAGGCTGCGGGAGGGTTTTTTTTTAATTAAAAAAAAACTATTTCATGCAGCCAACTGAAAGTTGGCTGCATGAAAGCCCACTAGAGGGCGCTCCGGAGGCGTTCTTCCGATCGCCTCCGGCGCCCAGAATAAACAAGGAAGGCCGCAATGAGCGGCCTTCCTTGTTTTGCTTAGATCGTCGCCATAGCGACGAGCGGAGTGACGTCATGGACGTCAGCCGACGTCCTGACGTCAGCCGCCTCCGATCCAGCCCTTAGCGCTGGCCGGAACTTTTTGTTCCGGCTACGCTGGGCTCAGGCGGCTGGGGGGACCCTCTTTCGCCGCTGCTCGCGGCGGATCGCCGCAGAGCGGCGGCGATCAGGCAGCACACGCGGCTGGCAAAGTGCCGGCTGCGTGTGCTGCACTTTATTTGAAGCAAATCGGCCCAGCAGGGCCTGAGCGGCAGCCTCCGGCGGTGATGGACGAGCTGAGCTCGTCCATACCGCTCAGGAGGTTAAAGGACATTTAATGACAAGGTGTAAAAATATCACCTAAGCGAAAACTCAGGAGAAACCGTGAATTGCATATGGGCCTGAGTATCAGTCTAATACCCCAATAGTTTCCTTTTATACTATAACATAACAAACAAGACAACAGCTTATTGTTTATTAGTTACTGAGAATTATTTTAGCCATTACTTAAAGGTAACCTTAAGTCTGATAAAAAAAAAATGACATTTACTCACCTGGGGCTTCCCTCAGCCCCCTGCATCCGATCGGTGCCCTCGCCGTGTCTCGGAGATCCTCCCGTCCTCGCTGGGGACCACTTCCGGTTTCGCCGTCAGGACCCGACAGGCATGGGAACGCCAGTGATTCTTTGCGTTCCCAGCCACAATATCGCCCCCTATGCTGCTATTGCTACCAGGAGGCCGCAATAGCAGCATAAGGGGCAATGTTATGGCTGGGAACGCAAAGAATCACTCGCGTTCCCATGCCTGTCAGCCGGTGCCGGCCAAACCGGAAGTGGTCGCCGGCGAGGAAGTGAGGGAGGATCTCTGAGACACGGCGAGGGCACCGATCGGCTGCAGGGGGCTGAGGGAAGCCCCAGGTGAGTAAATGTCATTTTTTTTAATCAGACTGTAACCATCGGTGTAACACAGAGAGGGTCTGATTACCGGTGATCTGCAGTATCACCGAGAATACAGATATATACCCGATTATTGATGATCTGCAGTATCACCGATAATCAGATATATCTTCTAACCTCTGGACACCTGAGAGTGTTTGGTGCAACAGTAATACTTTGAGGAAAGCACCTGTGAGATAGGTGCTAGACAGTAAGAGATACTGCTCTGGATCAGATTCCTTCCACAGGTCTGATGCTCCCCAAGGGGCGGAGCCAGGCTGAGAGAGTGGGAAGGACAGAACGTGAGTGACACCAATGGGCAGTGTCACTAACAGTTCTGTGAACTCTCTTAACAGGAGAGATAGTTATCAAGGTCGGACAGGCCAGGTCGTAAACACACGGACAGATACAGTACAGAGACAGGAGACAGATGCAGATTCCTGGAACTAGCAGAGTTTGGCAACAAGGTATCAGAAAGACAAAGGTACAGAATCAGAGATCAGAAGAATTGTCAGGAAAGCAGAAGGTCATAACAGATAATCAACAATGCCTAGACTTGAGTGTGAGCTCCAAGATTCTCACACTCCAGGGACTGGACTAGATAATAACAACAATACAGATGGTACAGAATTCCTAGACTAAGGTGTGAGTTCCTTGGTCATCATCAACACCTTGGAAACTGGTCTAGATAAGAACATAGATAACAGAATTCCTAGGCTAAGGTGTGAGCTCCGTGATCATCAACACCTACGAAACTGTCTAATAACACAGATACTGACAAGGTCTGATTGCTACTACGTAGTGATCGCAACGCCAGACACCAGATGAATGACCAGCACCCAGTATATATACACTAGCACTCTCCAGCACCTCCCCTAAGTGCTGGACCAATGAATGTTGCTGCAATTGTCAGCTGACCGGCTTGGTCAGCTGACTCCCTTCTGACTGCCATAAAGGCCCTGCCTCTCTGCACGCGCGCGTCCTCCTAAACCAATGTGGACTATCAGTCCCAGCCACACCAGTCATGTGTTGTAATGTTTCCGCTGTGTTGGATGCGGAAACCACCGCACCGCTGTCCGTGCGTGCAGCGTTTTCTCCGCATTCCGCATTACTGAGAGGAGCAGGCCTGTGCGTGCAAATTGCCGCATTGGACGCGGAATCCGCCGCCCTGTTTGAGTATGAGGCGGTTTCTCCGCGCTCCGACTGAGCACCAGCTGCCATGTTAAACGCGGAGTCAGCCGCCTCACTCTGAGTATTAGTGGCGGCTTTTCCGCGTTTCCTCACACAGACTTAAGGTTCACTTTAAAGTTATTGAGAAATTTAAAGCAGGCTTAGGCTACAAAAAAGATTTCCAAAGCCTTGAACATCCCACGGAGCACTGTTCAAGTGATCATTCAGAAATGGAAGGAGTATGGCACAACTGTAAACCTACCAAGACAAGACTGTCCACCTAAACTCACAGGCCGAACAAGGAGAGCGCTGATCAGAAATGCAGTCAAGAGGCCCATGGTCACTCTGAACGAGCTGCAGAGATCTATAGCTCAGGTGGGGGAATCTGTCCATAGGACAACTATTAGTCGTGCACTGCACAAAGTTGGCCTTTATGAAAGAGTGGCAAGAAGAAAGGCATTGTTAACAGAAAAGCATAAGAATTCCCATTTGCAGTTTGCCACAAGCCATGTGGGGGACAAAGCAAACATGTGGGAGAAGGTTCTCTGATCAGATGAGACCAACATAGAACTTTTTGGCCAAAATGCAAAACGCTATGTGTGGCAGAAAACTAACACTGAACATCACTCTGAACACACCATCCCCACTGTCAAATATGGTTATCGCAGCATCATGCTCTGGGGGTGCTTTTCTTCAGCAGGGACAGTGAAGTTGGTCAGAGTTGATGGGAAGATGGATGGAGCCAAATACAAGGCAATCTTGGAAAAAAAACCTCTTGGAGTCTGCAAAAGACTTGAGACTGGGGCAGAGGTTCACCTTCCAGCAGGACAACGACCCTAAACATAAAGCCAGGGCAACAATGGAATGGTTTAAAACAAAACATATCCATGTGTTAGAATGGTCCAGTCAAAGTCCAGATCTAAATCCAATCGAGAAGCTGTAGCAAGATCTGAAAACTGCTGTTCACAAACGCTGTCCATCTAATCTGACTGAGCTGGAGCTGTTTTGCAAAGAATGGGCAAGGACTTTAGTCTCTAGATGTGCAAAGCTGGTAGAGACATACCCTAAAAGACTGGCAGCTGTAATTGCAGCAAAGGGTGGTTCTACAAAGTATTGACTCAAAGGGCTGAATAATCACGCACAACCCAGTTATTTTTTTTTTTTAATGTTTGGACTCATGTATGATTTTCGTTCCACTTCTCACGTGTACACCACTTTGTATTGGTCTTTTACGTGGAATTCCAGTAAAATTGATACATATTTGTGGCAGTAATAAGACAAAATGTGAAAAAACTTCAAGGGGGCCGAATACTTTTGCAAACCATTGTATGTCCTCCCCTTCATCACCATATATCCTCTGATTCAACTGGCCACTCTTGGCCTGTCTGTATTTCTTGCAGGAGAACTGGACAGTAGACAGCTGGTGGTTGTTGCAGAGAAAATCAGGACATCCAGCCCTGGAGAAGGTGTGGCTCTATATAAAATCGCACCACTACACAGAGCTCTGCATATGCCTGAAGAGTAACAGAGTGAGGATCCACCTGGCGGATTGTTTCAGCTGAGCGACAGCCAAGAGCTTTGTTCTCCCCACTCACCATACCCACTGTCACAAATGTTCTGCTCTGTTGGCCTTCTACCCACCCCCCCCCCACATAGCAACAGTACACATCGCTAGCCTGCAGGCTAGAGCTCTGGCTGGAGAGGGTCAGCCTACAGTATTGCCTGGGAAATAGGGTACTGATCCCTGTTGGGTGACAAACCTCTTGTAGAAGGTTTTAAAGTTAGGGCAGGGCTATCTGTTATGGGAAATAAGAGTTTTAAGAATACTGAGAAATCGGGATCAGGGTTAGGAATTTAAAGGGATACTGTAGGGGGGTCGGGGGAAAATGAGCTGAACTTACCCGGGGCTTCTAATGGTCCCCCGCAGACATCCTGTGCCCGTGCAGCCGCTCACCGATGCTCCGGCCCCGCCTCCGGTTCACTTCTGGAATTTCTGACTTTAAAGTCAGAAAACCACTGCGCCTGCGTTGCCGTGTCCTCGATCCCGCTGATGTCATCAAGAGCGCACAGCGCAGGCCCAGTATGGTCTGTGTCTGCGCAGAACACTCCAGGTGACATCAGCGGGAGTGAGGACACGGCAACGCAGGCGCAGTGGTTTTCTGACTTTAAAGTCAGAAATTCCAGAAGTGAACCATAGGCGGGGCCGGAGCATCGGTGAGTGGCTGCGCCAACACAGGATGTCTGCGAGGGACCATTAGAAGCCCTGGGTAAGTTCAGCTCATTTTCCCCCGACCCCCCTACAGTATCCCTTTAAGCGGGAAGGAGTTATAGTTAGGTCAAAGTATCTAATATGGAGGATCTTAGAGGAAATTATCACTTGAACAGTTTAGGGTTAGGATGGGAATAAGGATTATGGGAATAGGGATAAAATAAAGGGAAAGTATTATGGTGGCCATACATGCACAAATTTTTGCCACACGTGGCAAACAGATCAATCCCTCTCTGATCTTACTCTGATCAGAGACAGATCATACACTTCACACAGATTTCTAATAGATTTAACCGTGAAATCTATTAAACTGCAGCATTGCACTATTCGATACAGTGCAAAGCTAAGGGCTGTCAATCTACCCCCACTCCACCGCTGTGTCCAGTTGTCCGAAATTTACTGTGTCATAGTCAACGGATCGATCAAAATTAAGACCGATGTGTGGATGCTTGATAATCAGCAGATCCAATTATAGTAAAAGAATCTGTCGGTAAAAAAAGATGCATGTATGGCCAGCTTTATGTTAGGGTTATTAAACTGTGAGCATAAGATGGGGGAGGGGGGGAAAGTAGAGAGTGACAGAGGAGAGAAAAGGTTGAGAGACAGTGAAGAGGCAAGACAAAGAACATTTATATTGCGCTTTTCTTATGGCGGACTCAAAGCGCTTGAGCTGCAGCCACAAGGGTGCGCTCAGTAGGCAGCGGCAGTGTTAGGGAATCTAGCCCAAGGACTCCTTTGCTGGATAGGTACTGGCTTACTGAACAGGTAGAGACAAGATTTGAACCCAGGTCTCCTACGTCAGGGCTAGTGCACACCAAAATCACAACTGCTAGCGCTTAGCGATTTTCAGAATGATTTTTGAATGAATGAGCATTTTTGCACATTCAATCAAGCTGAATTGCTTAGAAAAATATGCTACATGCAGCACGTTTGTGATTTTTAAAAAATCACAACGTTGCTGTGGGAACATCCTCATAGGGTTAAAGTAGTCAAGTACTTTTCAAAGCACTCTTGCTGTGCACAAGCACACTGAGGCAGAGCCCTTAACAATGACATTGTCCAGAGAGAGGGGAGAAAAGCTGAAAGACCATAATTGCCTGACCAGGATTGCACTTGTATTTAGCTTTCCTGTATGACAAGAAGACACAGACATCAAGCACTAGGGGAAGGGGGACAAAGGTGAATGAGGGAGAGAATAATCTGAGATGGAGCAGAGAGCTTGTCTGTATTGCAGCCCCCACATCATACAGCGGCAGCTGTAATATAACTCCTGTCCCTGCCAATCTCTCACATAAGCTACAAGCAGCCCTCCTGAAGTCTAGGGACTGAGAAAAACTTTTCAACCTGTCTAGCTGTGCACATGCAGTCCTTACAACAATAGTGAGAGAGTTCTTTTCAACGGACTCTGCAGGAGGCAAGCCTCTCACTTCCTAGATCTGTTAGCAGAGGGGGGATGTTGCACTGCAGCATAGAACTGGCTAGATTACTAACGGCACACACTTTATGTTAGCATTGTTACTGGTCACTAGTAGCAGGAAAGGAATCCCATCATCCAAGCGTCTCTCCATCGCTCCAGTCCCCGCCCACCACGTCACTACACGTGAAGTTGTGTCTTCCGGTATGGGGATTGGGGAAGCTCCAGCCCCAGCCTGTATGTTATCATTGCGTCATGTCTGGGGGACGTCCTCTGGAGGGAGAAGAGGTGAGGACTGGAGAGACAGTGCACATGCGCCCTCTATCTCACTCATTCTGACTGAGGCCTGTGGAACTATACTGTGTATATACTGGATGTGCACTTTATGTGGACCTCTGGAACAATGAAGCAGAACTCTAACGTACCGGCCTTCTTGAGCAAACTGTGGACGCTGGTGGAGGATTCGGACACCAACGAGTTCATCACGTGGAGTCAGGTAACTGCTGCCTGTCCATGTTGGGTCGGCTTCTATGATGTAAAAGGGCCATGATGGCCGTAGGTATGATGCCAGTCGCCTGTGTGTGCCCGGCTGGCATGTGAGTATGGATTCCTATGAGCCTCCCTCCACCTTGGCCTGACACCAGCTCCTCTCTACAATCCATTCCTATTAATGATGATGTCTATAAAAGTGCTCAGCAGAACATGGAATGTCCTCAGGGTTGTTACTGTGCAGGACACCAGCTTCTTGCATGCTCCCTATAGAGGCACAAGGCCTGATCTGTGAGCAGAGCTGGCATTTCTCTGTTTCTGAATGAATTTATAGTCCTGCTACCACCAGCCTCACAAAACCATCTGCCTGTTCTGTACTTGAGTGTTTGGGCCTGCACTTTGCTATAAATGTCCTGAAATATTGTCCAGGATGTGTGTTTTGTGAAGTGTTTTTTCTTTTAAAGAAAAAAAAAATGTATGCTTGAAAGTGTGCAACTGTATTTGTGTTGTTTTCTTCTTTCTATCTAGTGTTGAAGGATCTGACGTGACAGAAAAAAAGTTATGCCTGGTACACACCATGCAATTCCTGTCAGATTGACAGGCCAAATCGATAATTTCCAACAGGTCCGATCAGGTTTCAGAACAATTTTATGATCATTCTGCATAAAATTGTTTTAAGAATTGATTGGTTCTGACAGAATTGTATTGATTTGACCCATCATTCTAATAGAGAATTACATGGTGTGTACCAGACATTAGATTGCTCACCTGTGAAGAGGGAAGGCCATGGATCCGATAGTCTTCCTGTTCCTTTCTCTGTGCCTTTCCACTGCTGTAGAACACACACCCCTCCCCCCTCTGTTGAGGTTATTCAACCAACTGAAATACGCCACCATGACTCTGAAGGCTTTAGAAGTACACAATGCCTCTAAAGATGAGGGACTTTGCTGCTCACCCACATGTCCGGGGACTTCAGAAGCGCTCATTGACGCGATTGCTTTCAAAGCCTTCTGTGAAGTCCCGAAGGCAGCACATTTCAACGGGACAGTAGTGGATCGATGGCACAGAGATGACTGAGAGGGCTCTATGGGATCCACAAACTTCCCTCTACATAGGTGTGTGTGCACCCCCTCCCCCTCCCCCAATCACTTCAGATTTGTGGTAGGCTATGTTCACAGTGGTGCATTGTAATGTGGCTTACCTCACCACAATGCACCAACTATGCGGCAGGTGCGTTGTGGTATAATGGGTTGCGGCATGGTAATGCAGAGTATTGCTGCTAAATGCAAGCATTAACAGTAGACATGAAACATACTTTTTTTTTGATTGACTGCATGCTTCAATGTTGCATGCAAGCTGTTACAGGAAATTAACATCCTCCTCCAGTGGTAGATTGGTCATGTGTATGCTCGGTGTGTATTATATCCCACAAGTGGTGCTTGCACTCTTTTGCAGGTAGGTACTTGCCTGTTTTTAAGTAGCGCTGTTCATTTCCTTGCTATGTACTAATTTATTTCGTTTTTGGTCAGCTGCTCCCACTTAACAGCCATGCTTTTTGTGTATTTGCAGAGCTTCTGTTTGGGTTCAAGGTGCGTTTGTAGTTTCTGGGGGGGCTCAGCGCACCTCTGATTGGAGGCCATTCGGAGGCGGCCTGGTGTTGCGCTGATCCACCTTTTGCGTAATTTTCAATTTTCGATTTTATTTGATTAGCCGCACCCAGGCTATGCATATACATAGGTTAGGATTTAGTTAGTGTTAGGCCCCTCCCATGGAGGATCGACTTCTTTGGAGTGGGAGGGACGAGTACTTAATAGGTTGCATGCAAGCTGTTACAGGAAACTAACATCCTCCTCCAGTGGTAGACAGGTCATGTGTATGCTCGGTGTGTATTATATCCCACAAGTGGGGCTTGCACTCTTTTGCAGGTAGGCACTTGCCTGTTTTTAAGTAGCGCTGTTCATTTCCTTGCTATGCTTCAATGTACCAACACTATAATGAGAGCATGATGTGCAGCACTACTGTTACAACCCCTGTGCTGTCACAGGGAACGCAACAGCCACTGTGAATGTGGCCTCAAAGGACAACTGAAGTGAGAGAGATATGATGGCTGCCATATATGTATTTTTAAACAGTGCAAATTGCCTGACTTTCCTGCTGCCCTCTGCTTCTAATGCTAGGTACACACGATGCAGTTTTCTGACAGATTTACTGTTAGAGCGATTTATTTCCAACAGGTCCAATCTGATTTTCAATCGATTTTTTTCCGCTGGTTTATGAAAAATCAATTGGAAATCGATCTGACTGTAAATCTGTGAGAAAATTGTATCGTGTGTACCTAGCATAAGGCATTTAGCCATAGCCCCTGAACAAGCAGGCAGAACAGATTTCTGACTGAAGTTTAGGCCAGTGCACACCAAAAACCCCTAGCGTAATCGCAAACTCTCAGCACTTTTTTTTAAAGAGACTCTGTAACTTTAAAAAGATCCCCTGGGGGGTACTCACCTCGGGTGGGGGAAGCCTCCGGATCCTAATGAGGCTTCCTTACGACGCCCTGCGTCCCACGGGGGTCTCGCTGCACCCCTCTGAACAGCCGGCGACAGGCCCGACTGTAATTTCAATATTTACCTTTGCTGGCTTCAGCGGGGGCGCTGTGGCTGCATTCGGCTCGGAAATAGACGGAAATACCCGATCTCCGTCGGGTCCGCTCTACTGCGCAGGCGCCGGAGACTTGCGCCTGCGCAGTAGAGCGGACCCGACGGCGATCGGGTATTTCCGCCTACTTCGGAGCCGACAGCCGTCAGAGCACCTGCGCAGGAGCCAGGAAGGTAAATATTACGTCACGGCTGTACGGAGGGCTGCAGCGAGACCCCCGAGGTACGCAGGACGGCGTGGGAAGCCTCATTAGGATCCGGAGGCTTCCCCCACCCGAGGTGAGTACCCCTCAGGGGACGTTTTGCCGTTACAGTTCCTCTTTAAGTGATTTTTCAAGGCAATATTAGGCATGTGCCCTAGTGATTTTTCTAATCATGCCTAATGATTTTTGGAGCATTTGGTGTAGCGTTTTTTTTTGTTTTTTTTTTTATTTTATTTTTTACTACAGTAAACCTGGAAATGAACAGCTTCTGTAACAAAAACGCTTGGGAAATCGCTCTGATCTAGCGATTTTCCACTTTTCTTTACTTAACATTGAAGCTGAATCTCCTCCGAAATCAGCAAAAAATGCTGCAGGACTTGCGCATGGGAAAAAAAACAATCACATTGCTCTGGTGTGATCCATCCCATTCTAATACATTAACCAAGCGCTTTTTAAGGGGCTAGCCTTTTTAAAAGTTCTCAGAAGCGCTCTTGGTGTGCACCAGCCCTTTGACTAGATTTGCTACATGCTTGTGTCAGTTGGGTGATTCAGACATTATTGATGTATGAAATATCAGCAGATTGTCAGGCAACTAGTATTGTTTAGAAGGAAATAAATGCCAGCCTCCATTTCCCCTCACTGCAGGTATCCTTTAAATTGATGAACAAAAGATACAGAATTGGCACTGTCTCCTCACAGGTGTTTGTTCCCATACAGGTGATGCCCAGACAAGCACGTGACCAAGTGCTGTGACAGCGCAAAACTGCTGTAGTGCCCGTCCCGCTTCTCCCAACTTTCCCCACCTGCGCACATGTGACAACACAAAGGTTTGATGGAAACTTCACAAGTGCATTGTTGTGCTAGCTGACCTATGGGGATAAACACCTGTGAAGATTAAAGTTGGGAGAAGCGGGACGGGCACTACTGCAGTTTTGCGCTGTCACAGCACTTGGTCAGGTGCTTGTCTGGGCGTCACCTGTATGGGAATAAACACCTGTGAGGAGACAGTGCCCGTTCTGTATCTTTTGTTCAGCAGTTTAGTATGCTTTTTCCTCATCTCTACTGTGCGCACGTCCCCTTGGTGTCCATGAGCCACGGACGCAGGTGGGCAAGAACTGTATGTGTTTGCTATTAGAGTGGAGTGTCCCGTACCCTGCAAGTGCCGAGCAGCTTTCTTGTGTACATCCTTTAAATTCAGTACTGCAAATGGTATGAATTTTGCAGTGCAGTGCCCACTGGAAACCCTCGGGGAGAACATGCAAACTCCGGGCATTTAGTGCTCTGGCTGTGATTTGATCTGGGGACTCAGAGCTGCAAGGCAGAAGTGCTACCCCTATACCGCTATACTGCCAAAAAGTACAAAACTAGATCTGTTAACAAGCTATATAAAATATAACTCAATAGTCGGGCGCCATCTGTAATTTTTAGGGAGTCTTGTCTATTTTGCTCTGGGGATTTGCAATGTACTAGCGACTTCACCCTGGGAACACCCCTTTAAAATATTTGTCCATGGCCCAGTTTTTGTGTGTTATGTTTATTTTATTTGTTGCCCCCCCCCCCCCTTTCATTCCCCTTTTTTTTGCTTCCAGCAATTAATCAATAACTGACTTGTCACTTGCAGTGTAATATATCTCACTCCATGATGGCTGCAATTGTAATAAGATAATCATTGTTATTCACGTTACTTGTCTGGTTTTATTTTTGTGACTGGCTGATGTGTGTACCTCATAATTTAGGCTAGTGAATGGTGACAATTTCATGAATATTAGAGAAGTACATACTTGCTCAGCTGAGATATGCAAGGCTCACAAGATCTTTTTCAGGTTTGCATACTGATTCAGCTGCCTTAATGTCCAGATTTTTGGCAATCTTTTTGTTTCAGAATGGGCAGAGTTTCTTGGTCCTCGATGAGCAACGGTTTGCAAAGGAGATCTTGCCAAAGTACTTCAAGCACAATAATATGGCCAGCTTTGTGAGGCAACTGAATATGTGTAAGTATACATAACCCAAATGCTGTATATAATTGGTTTAGCCACTTCCGGACCTTGATGAATTCAATTTATGCTTGGTTTTGATCCCCCTACTGCTGCCAGTGCGTAGATTTCAATCATCCCGCCGATTGTGTCTCTCTTTCTCTGCCGCAGATCACTTCCGTCTGTATGACGACAGAGCTGTGTGAGCCGGTCAGGAGCTGATTTCATTGGCTCCTAACCCTGTCATTACTGTAAGCCAATCCCATTGGCTTGCATTGTTGGACAGCGTCATAAGCCAATGAAAGCGGCTCCTGACCCTCTCACACAGCTCTACCAACATAGCGAAAGCAGAGAGAGGGGCCTGCGGGGAGGGAGGTCAGCCGGTATGTGTGGCAATTCCTCGGAAAGGCAACTTTTTTTTGGTACCAGCAGTCTCTGTTCCTTAACCTCCTTAGCGGTAACCCCGAGTCAGACTTGGGACGGAAATTCACTGTCAGAGCGGTAACCCTGAGTCCCTGTCGTGCATGCTACGCGCTATAATGCCGGCCGGCACTCACGCCGATGACGCAGGGGGACCTTGGGGCCTATGGTGGGCTGGAGGAAGCCCCAGGTAAGTGCAGATTGTGTTTTTATAACCTGCTCAGTATCCATTTAAGGACCAGAGACTGCTGAAGTAACCAGAAGTGGTTAAAATAAGTGTGTGTATGTTTGAAGATGTAATGTGTTAATGTTAAGGAGACTATTTGCTTGGAGTTTGTACGCTTTCCCAGTGTTTGTGTTAGTTTGCTCTGGACACCCCCCTCAAAAATATACTGATAACATAATATAAGGAAGGAGGGCTGTACCAGCTGGCCAAGAGAGCAGGAGGAAGTTAACTTCTTTGCCACAGACTGTGTGGAAGCGCAGGAGGAACGTGCTCACAAGCCTAGTCAGCGGGATACAGTTGTGAAGAGCTCTGCTGGGCACTTTTAAAAGTTATTGCAAATATACAGTCACATATTTAAAAACCAGCGGTACAACACATGTACACTCACAATTGGGTGTCTAGGGGCAGGTAGGTCTGACAGCCCATTTGCGTTGCACAAATCCCCTGAGCATTTGCTATCAATTATATTTTCAGACAGTAGTATCCAAAAGCAGTGGTAACCTGCAGTCACCCATTGCTTGCAATAGTCCGTATCCAATGTATATCCAAACAGCTTTTAAAGGCAAACTGAAGCAAGAGGGATATGGAGGCTGGCATATCGATTTCCTTTTAAGCAATACTAGTTGCCTGGCTATCCTGCTGTTCCTCTGCCATTTTAATGCTAGGTACACGCTATGAGATTTTATGGCAGATTTACTGTCAGATCAATTATTTACAACATGTCCAATCTGATTTCTGAGTGTTTTCCGTTCACTCCTATCAAAAATCAATTGGAAAACTATCAGAAATCAATCAGATATCAGATCGGACATGTTGGAAATGATCTGACTGTAAATCTTCCAGAAAATCGCAGTGTGTACTCTAGCATATTACTTTTGGCGATAGACCCTGAACAAGCCTATGCAGATCAGGTGTTTCTGACATTGTCAGATCTGGTAAGATTAGCTGTATGCTTGTTTCTGGTGTTATTCAGACACTACAGCAGCAGGGCTGCCAGGCAAATGGAATTGTTTATAAGGAAATAAACATGGCAGCCTCCCTATCCCTCTCACTTCAATTGACCTTTAGTGTAAAGTTCTTAAAACAGTCACCATGATGACGGTGTAATTCTGAAACTGGTCGGGATTGGAGACTGAATATCTACACTACACGATTAAGTGCTTTTTATGCGCTGTTATTTCTAAAGGTCCTTGTCATAGGGACTCCTGTGAGTATTGACTCAATGGTGACTGTTTTTACCAGGGCTGTGGAGTTGGAGTCGGGGCAATCTTTGGGTACCTGGAGTCAGGAGAAAATGCACCTAATGAATTTTAAACTGTAATTAAAATAGAAAATAAGATAAAATGTTCTAATTCTCAGATAATAGTAATCATAAATATTTTATATATACGGTAATAGCTGTGCTTAGTCCACAAAAATGAAATAAACCAATACAAAAATTACTTGTGCTGCTTCAATAAAGCAGTCCCCGTATTTTTATTCTATCTATATAATTTATCTCTCCTGATGTGTAGCTGTGTCATAAATAGAGATGGTCAATGAGATGGAAATAATTCTGCGTTGATGCTGCTTTATGCAAATGTATGCACTCCCATAGCTCATGAAATCAAATAATTTGATAAGTTGTTAACATTTGGTTTGGTGACTTCAAATGAAAGGGTGCCTGAGACGGATGAAAAGAAAAGTTTTATACATACCTGGGGCTTCCTCCAGCCTCCTTCAGGCTAATGCAGTCGCTGTCCTCCTCCACCACCCGGATCTTCTGCTATGAGCCCTGATAATTCAGTCAGTCAGCGCAGTCCAGCCGCGTAGCGCTCCCACGGCCAGGAACATTCAGCACCTGCGCAATAGTGCTGCGCATGTGTAGTATGCTCCTGGCAGCGGAGTGTGTGCATGTGCACTGCGCCCGACTGACTAAAGTATCTGGACCCATAGCAGAAGATCCAGGTGGTGGAGGAGGACAGAGAGGGACCGATTAGCCTGAAGGGGGCTGGAGGAAGCCACATGTATGTATAAAACTTTAATTTCATCTGTCTCAGGTTTACTTTGTTACACAGTAGTACTATACTCTACATATGCACTCCCCACAGAGCTGCAGGGAATCCACTGAGAATGTTATGCACATTGAACACAGAGGTGTTGTTTGTCACCCATAAACCTGGTTCAGATTGTGCATGAAGAATGTGTAATAGAGGAAGAATGGCCTCATTCTCCTGCAGAGTACCTGCACATCACTCTTACATGTACCCACAGTCACATTGCCTAGGGCCTGATAGATGTTCTTTTGTTCCTGTCTTCTACAAGTACTCTTACCAAGGACTAGTTTGTCTATGACTAAAAGTATTAGAGGCAGAAGATCAGCCAGTTAGCCAGGTAACTCGTATTGTTTAAAAGGGAATAAATATGGCAGCCTTCTTATCCTTCTCACTTCAGTTGTATTTTAAAATTCCAATTGGCAGTTGAGATGCATTTCATGTTACATACTTTCAATCAACAAAATTGTAATATGCAAATTAGGAGTCGGAGTCAGTGGAATCCTAACCTGAGGAGTCAGAGGATTCTTGTACCGACTCCACAGCCCTGGTTTTTAGAACTTTACATAAAAGTGGTTTGAACATACATTGGCTATGGACTATCCATATGGGTTGTTTTTGGTGACAGTCACTATTTTGCAGTATGTTATGAGCACTGCTGGTTACCACTGCTGCACTGGTTTTTTCCTCTGGGTGGGAAGGTAGCATGCTTTCCTCTGCAGTAAAAGGAGGAAATGGAGAGCACCAACTTGTGCTGTATACTTTGTCTCGTGAATGTGCTGAAGTTTATATTTTCATTGTTGGATGGCCAGCCAGATGGGTGACTGCTCCAAACAGCAAACAGCTTTATGGCAATGGAAGTATAGCCTGAAAGGGCAGAGATGCTGAGCTTTTAAATGTGTGCCAGCAGTAGACCTGACTACTGCCAGTATGTGACCATAGTGGGTGATAAGGTGCATGTGCACATAAGTAAGCTATGGCATGAGGTCTCTATGGAGATGCCAGAAGCGGCCAGTGCAAGCACTGAAGTGTTCTTTGGTGTTGCAACTTCCAGTTTGCTGTGAGCATGTAAACAGCACAGGTTTGGTGTCGATTTTTAACAATACAATTCCCTATAATGGTCTTGTATATGGTAAGTTGATTTGTATGTGAAACTTGTGGCTTTTTTTTTTTTTTTTTTTTATCATGTAGCATTTTATGAAATTTTGCTTTCAGATGGATTCAGAAAGGTGGTTCATGTTGACTCTGGAATTGTAAAGCAGGAGAGGGATGGACCGGTTGAGTTTCAGCATCCGTACTTCATTCAAGGGCAAGATGAGCTGCTAGAGAATATCAAAAGGAAGGTGAAGAGAATGTATTTTATACGCAAATATTATTTCCACACAACTATTTCCCTGATGAGTTTGGATTCTCATTTTTCATTCTTGCATGTGTTTTTGCCAGGTATCCTCTACAAGACCTGAAGACACTAAAGTGAGACAGGAAGACATCTCTAAAATTTTGAATAATGCTCAAAAGGTTCAGATGAAACAGGACACTATTGATTCACGACTGTTCAATTTAAAAAGGTAATTTATTGCTGTTTATTGTGCAGGCGGCACTGATTGCGTGAAAGCAAAAGGAAGGCGTCGCACCATGTGTTCCCCAGCTGGCCTTCTAACCCATACAGAGACATTGATTTTGTTGCATTTGTCTTCGGCTACATATAGGAATATATAAAATGTCCCAAAATTTAATTTTCTAATGCCATGGTGCCATTTGGCTCTTCACTCCCTGCTGCACAGCTGTAGAAGGGTTGGTTTATAGTCCATGCGTAAGGTAGAATTCATCAGTCAGTTTTACATTGGGGACCGCTCTGTAGCACAATGTTGTCTGCAGCCGTGTCAGTGCTAGTCAGGGATGACTACTCCCTAGCTAGGAAAATGGCTCAGCTGTATGCTTGCTGAAGGCATTTCTGCATCACAATGGTTAATTTGCATATATTCAGCAGTGGTGCTCTGGGAGACATCTCGAGCTCACTCCAACCTGAATTATCGCAAATTCTTTCTGTTTTAGGAAAGCAAATTTTTGTTTTTCTTAACATCTTAGTAAGGGGGCTTTTAGGACCATTCTTTCCCCCCCCCCCGTAGCCCACGAGGTCCCTTAGCATCCTGGCCCCGGTAATCTAGCAACTTCGTCAAGTCATTCATGTGCACCCCCGCCACACACGGCGCGCCTCATCACGCCAGACAGCATAATAGTCCTGCGCATGCGCGGTGCTCTAAGGCTAAACCGTGCATGTGCAGGACTCTTACGCCGGCCGGCATGAAGACACACAGCATACGGGACAGCGCGCAGGGGCGACTTCATTTAAAGTTGCCGGAGTACTAGGGACCTCGAGGGCTAAGGGGGTTGGAGAAAGCCCCGGGTAAGTCTAAATTTCATTTTTATGTTGCGCTCAGGGTCCATTTAAAAATTCAAAGAAAAAATGGCTTTTAAACTTGTATAAGCAGATACAGGGGGCAGAGGGGGACACTGGAGGCACAGGTGGGCACAGAGGATGTTCAGGAGACAGAGATGGCACAGTGTTCCGACTTAAGAACAGATTCAGGTTAAGAACAAACCTACAGTCCCTATCTTGTTTGTTAACCAGGGGACTACCTGTAGCTCTGGAATGACTGCATGGGATGTGAAAGCACTGGCTGTACTTGCTGTGAGCACTGTCTTACCATCTACATCAACATAATGCACTCCTGATGTCCAGCTCCATGCAAATCTAAACATCAGCCTGGTTTACAGAAATGGGTAGAATCCATTGTTCAGTTTCATTAAGAAAATGTAGACATTTTCTGTTCTTGAAATGGGAGCACCTTAAGTTCACTTTAAATATCCCATTAAGTTGTGTTAATGAAGAGTCTGGGCCATACCTTCTCATTGTTGTGACAGAAACTGATATGCTAACCTTACAGTTAGCCCCTTCCTCTGTTACTTGAATAGCTTGCTTAAAGGAAACCTAAACCGAAAAAAAAATGAGTTTCACTTACCTGGGGCTTCTAACAGCCCCCTGCAGCCATCCTGTGCCCTCGTAGTAACTCACTGCTGCTCCGGTCCCCCGCTACCAGCTAGTTTCGTTTTTGCCGACTCGGAGTCGGTGGGCCGCCACGCGTACATTTGCACGCATTCCCGCTGGTGCAGAAAGCTATTGCGGACATTAACATATATATTTTTACGCGTTGGTGGTGCAATGCGTAAAAAAATTACGCATTGCACCTCCAACGCGTAAAAATGTACCGTATTTTTCGGAATATAAGACGCTCCGACATATAAGACGCACCTAGTTTTAGATGGCAAAAATCAGGAAAAAAAAATTAACTAAACCTAGATGCGTCTTTGGTGCAGGGGCGTCTTACCAACCTACTCCCCTCTAAAATGTCTCCATCTAGGCTACACTGGCCAGCTACACTACACTTCACTAACTAACCCCTTCTGCCCCCCACCAACTACACCTCACTACACTTCACTAACTAACCTCTGCTGTCCCCACCAACTACACTACACTTCACTAACTAACCTATGCTGCCCCCACCAACTACACTTCACTTCACTAACTAACCCCTTCTGCCCCCCCACCAACGACACTACACTATGCTACACTTCACTAACTAACCTCTGCTGTATCTCACCTGATCCTGCCGCCGCGCTCCTGTCCTCCATCTGCGGTAATCCGAGGCTGCCCGATCATCCAGATTCATGTCGTCTGTATCATGAGGCTTCCCACTCATTAAGGATGCAGCTCTTTGGCGTCCCATCCGCCGCGTTCCTCATCGCTGCAGTCTCGGTATATAGACTGCAGCCTTCCGGGGTACTCGTTCCTCTGCCGATACTCTTCCTAGTTACCGCGTCATAGGCACTTCCTGGTTACAGCGCACGTGACGTCAGGCGCACATGTGCTGCGGGTCACACAGAAGAGGCACTGTAACCAGGAAGTGCCTATGACGCGGTAACTAGGAAGAGTATCGGGCAGAGGAATGCGTACACCGGAAGGCTGCAGTCTATATACCGAGACTGCAGCGATGAGGAACGCGGCGGATGGGACACCAAAGAGCTGCATCCTTAAGGAATGGGAAGCCTCATGATACAGAAGACATGAATCTGGATGATCGGGCAGCCTCGGATTACCGCAGATGGAGGACAGGAGCGCGGCGGCAGGATCAGGTGAGTATATTCTGGGACCCAAAACCGTACCTTTTGAATATAAGACGCACCCACTTTTCCCCCCCAGTTTTGGGGAAGAAAAAGTGCGTCTTATATCCCGAAAAATACGGTATGTGTTAATGTCCACGGTAGCCTTTGCAGTGTTCTCCCCAGGCTCTTTTAGCTGGGTGCTCCACCCGGCTAGTTTTGGTGAGCACCCGGCTGTCATCCGCTCATCACCTCCTATTCTGTAAGCAGAGTAGCACACAGAAGCACTGGCCCTGCATTCTCTCATCTCGCCCCACCCGGCTACTTTTACAAGCCACCTGACTATTTCATGCCACCCGGCTGGAAAACATTTCTAGGGAGAACACTGTTTCTGCACCTGCTGGAATGCGTGCAAATGTACGCGTGGCGGCCAGCCGACTCCGAGTCGGCAAAAATGAAACTAGCGGGGGACCGGAGCAGCAGTGAGTGACTACAAGGGCACAGGATGGCTGCAGGGGGCTGGTAGAAGCCCCAGGTAAGTGAAACTCATATTTTTTTTTTCGGTTTAGGTTTTCTTTAAGTGCTGCAGTACTATTATTCCAGAGCAGTCACACTGACTCACATAATTTTTTACTGAAAGGACTCTGTGAGAGGGTGGCTTTTTTGGAAGCGTTTCACAAAATCGAACAAATGCTACTGTTGCCTTTAACGCCTAACACATCTTTCACTATTATTGTAAAATGTGGCAGATTATGGAATTGATAAGTTTTATCATCTGTTACCCAGAGCTTTATTTGATTAACCAATGAGCGCCTCAGTGTTCACACTATGGAGCTTCTGTTGAAACAGTTGCAGGGCATGCTGGGTTGTCGTGTTTTTTTTTTTGTTTTTTTTTCTGCTTGCTTACTTCACCTCAGACTTCACTAATGCAGCCTGATTGGCTGAAGCCTCTTTCCCTCCTGTTTTCCCCTCCCACACCTCTGTTCCTCTCTGATTGGCCAAAATTTCTCAGGCTGAAACAATGCACTTTCTATAGTGAAGGGCGGGCAAATCAGGCAGAGACAACTAAGTGCGGATATTACATCACGACTGGCTTCAAAATAGCCACAGTAAATATGGAAACTGTCTACAATAGGATTCTCTACTTTTCCTTTATAAAATTCACAGGAATCATAACATGGACATTGCAATACATCTGTTATCTAAGTAGAGCAAGTATTTATCTACTTATATATTTATTTTTTTCCCCTGAGATAGTATGGCTGACAGCTCCTCTTTTTAAAGAGAATATGTTGTGTATTAAAAAAAAAAAAAAAAAAAAAAAAAAGCCCCCGGGGGGTACTTGCCTCCTATTGAGGCTTCCCCATTCCTCCTGTGCAGCACAGATCCAGCGCAGACGATATTTACCATAGCCAAACCCGATTGTGTCCCCTCTACTGCACAGGTGCTTTGTGCCTGCGCAGTAGAGCGGACCCGGTTAGGTTAAGCTATGTCCGCCGGAGCCCGATGGAGAAGATGGTACTGCGCTGGATCGGGGAGTTTAAAAAAAAAAAAAACCTCTAGAAATCGCTGTGTAAAATTGTTTACAACTGAGATCTATGGTGGGAATCAGTTTTAAGTGTGCAATGGTTCTACCCATTTTTTTTCTCCTTCCTTTTCTCCTTCTACCTCGAAAACATATATGTGTATGCAATTGCCACAAGCTGCAAAAGGTGCCCATTCATTGCTCGGTTTTCCTGTATGATCGACCATTTGATTTGACCATTTTATTGGATCAGGGGAGAATCGATTTATGTTCCATTCTGTCCGATCAATGGAAATTGCCCAATATCTAGTACTGATGATGTATAGCTTTTTGTACCCTTGTATTTCATACTATGTTTGCTTTGCAGGGAAAACGAAGCTCTTTGGAGAGAAATTTCTGAGCTCAGGACAAAACATTCTCAGCAGCAGCAAGTTATTCGGAAGGTAACTCTAATTTTGAGTACATTACATATTTAGAGTATGGCTTAATATTGTCCAGCTGTAAATGAGCACATCCATGTGTGGTCTGTGCATGTCCAGTAGAGGGAAACACTTTTGCACAGAGGAAAAACCCCATGCACAAGTGCTTTCTACTGCGGGCCATGTGCGGACCATACTCTTAACATGCCCAGGGTGGATGCACTCAACGGAAAAGCTTCTGGCTATAAGGTTAAGATGGCACCTAGTACTGGAATGGTGGCCTGGAGAATGATCTGGGAAGCCTCTGATTTTTAGTTAGAGGTTTCCCACTTCAGATTGCTTTAGGTCTGGGCCACATAACAGTTAAAAAAAAAAAACTGGTGTGTTCGCGGATGGGAAGGAAACGGATGCAAATGGATCCAATGTTAACCTATGGACCTGTTCAAACAGATCTGTTTTGCACGATCCGCTGAACGGACTGCAAGTTTCCTGCTGCACCAATTTTTCTGGACCAATGAGCCTAGGGGAACGGAAGCTGAAGCGCTGCATTGGGGGCAATGATAAAAATGAATGTTTCTTCACACTAGTGAAGAAACGGACTGTTCTAAATAGAAAAATACTCTTTGGGGATGTGGGGCAGCAGAACAGAAACGGAGTGAAAACTGATCCGATGGACCGAGGATCAGATCCGGTTTCACGGATCCGTTTGCCACTGTAACGCAAGTGTAAACCATTGGACAACGTGTGCCCCTGCTAAACCGCCGCTATAGCGCCGCTAAACGGGGGTCCCTTCACCCCCAAACCCCCCACTGCGACACTTGGTCGCAAACTTGGTCGCTCCTGGAGGCAGGGCTAACGGCTGCAGCCCTGCCTCCAGTCGCGTCTATCAGCGGTGCATCGCCGCCTCTCCCCCGCCCCTCTCAGTGAAGGAAGACTGGGAGGGGCGGGGGAGAGGCGGAGATGCGCGCGTGGGGCAGGGCTGCGGCGGTTAGCCCTGCCCCAACCAGGAAGCGCTCCCCCGCTGAAACGAGGGGATTTGGGGGTTCAGGAACCCCGGTTAAGCCACGGGATAGCGGCGGTTTAGCAGGGGCACACGTGCCCCTGCTATCTATGAGGTCTGAAGCGAGATTTATTCTCGCTTCAGACTCTCTTTAAAACAATACCAGTTGCCTGGCAGCCCTGCTGATTTTTGGCTGCGGTAGGGTCTGAATAACACCAGAAACAAGCATGCAGCTAATCTTGTCAGATCAATACAATAGTGTCAAACGCCTGATCTGCATATGCTTGTTCAGGGTCTATGGCTAAAGGTATGACTAATAGTTAAAGAGAACCCGAGGTGTGTTTAAAGAATGTTATCTGCATACAGAGGCTGGATCTGCCTGTACAGCCCAGCCTCTGTTGCTATCCCAAACCCCCCTAAGGTCCCCCTGCACTCTGCAATCCCTCATAAATCACAGCCGTGCTGTGAGGCTGTGTTTACATCTGTAGTGTCAGTCTTAGCTGCTCCCCCGCCTCCTGCATAGCTCCGGTCCCTGCCCCGGTCCCTTCCCTCCAATCAGCAGGGAGGTAAGGGATGCAGGCGGGGACCGGAGTTCTGCAGGAGGCGGGGAGAGCAGCAGACTGACACTATAGAGATAAACACAGCCAGCTCTGACAAGCTGTTTGTCAGCAGCGTGGCTGTGATTTACGAGGGATTGCAGAGTGCAGGGGGACCTTAGGGGGGTTTGGGATAGCAACAGAGGCTGGGCTGTATAGGCAGATCCAGCCTCTGTATGCAGATAATATTCTTCAAACCCACCTCAGGTTCTCTTTAATGGTTTTTGATGAGCAGAAACATTTAAGTGTGACAAACCTGCAAAAGAATAAGAAATCAGGAAGGGGGCAAATAGTTTTTCACATCACTGTACAGTGTTTTCTTTGGAAAGAATCAGACCGTTAAAGGGAAGGTCCAAGCAAAAAAAAAAAATGAGTTTCACTTACCTGGGGCTTCTACCAGCCCTATGCAGCCATCCTGTGCCCTCGTAGTCACTCACTGCTGCTCCAGTCCCCCGCTGGCAGCTTTCTGACCTCGGAGGTCAGGGCCGAATTGCGTACATTTTTACACATTCCCGCTAGTGCAGGAACATTAACACATACATTTTTACGCGTTAGTGGTGCAACGCGTACATTTTTGTTCCTGCACTAGCTAGAATGCGTAAAAATGTATGCAATGTGGCCCTGACCTCCGAGGTCAGAAAGCTGCCAGCGGGGGACTGGAGCAGCAGTGAGTGACTACGAGGGCACAGGATGGCTACATGGGGCTGGTAGAAGCCCCAAGTAAGTGAAACTCATTTTTTTTTTTTTTTTGCTTGGACCTTCCCTTTAAATATAGGCAGCCATAGAGTGACTCCCTGTTGTAGTTAGCCAGAGTGTGCCTACCATTGTGGTTGGCGAGAGTGCCTCCATCCCTAATATAGATAGCCAGATGGTGCTCGAAAGTACAGGTAGGCAGAGTGCCCTCCCTTTTTATAGGTAGCATTATGTAATTCAGTGTTCAGCAACTTGATTGGAAGCAATTTGGAAAATATTGTATTCTTTGCAATTTTTTTTTTCTTTACATATTCCTGTCACTTTAGGAGAAATTATGGAGAAGTGTGTGATTATATGCCAGATTAAGTCTGAGTTTTCATTATGTCTTTTCTGCTACCTGTATACAGTAAAAGAGGACATACCAGCCAATTGGACCTTTACAAATTATATAAGATTTCATGAGCCACCATTAGGTTTTTCCTACCCCCATAATTTCTTGTGTCCACTCCTTTGCTTATGATATGTCTTTTTATAACAGCAGTTTTCTGTAAACACACACACTCTAACTCACACACACTCTAACTCACACACACACACACACACACTCTAACTCACACACACACACACACTCTCACTCACACACACACTCTCACTCACACACACACTCTCACTCACACACACACTCTCACTCACACACACACTCTCACTCACACACACACTCTCACTCACACACACACTCTCACTCACACACACACTCTCACTCACTCACACACACACTCTCACTCACACACACACTCTCACTCACACACACACTCTCACTCACACACACACACTCTCACTCACACACACACACTCTCACTCACACACACACACTCTCTCACTCACACACACACACTCTCTCACTCACACACACTCTCACTCACTCACACACACACTCTCACTCACACACTCTCACTCACTCACACACACACTCTCACTCACTCACACACACACTCTCACTCACTCACACACACACTCTCACTCACTCACACACACACACTCTCTCTCTCTCACTCACTCACTCACTCACTCACTCACTCACTCACTCACTCACTCACTCACTCACTCACTCTCTCACTCTCTCTCACTCTCTCTCACTCTCTCTCACTCTCTCTCACTCACTCTCTCTCTCTCTCTCTCTCTCTCACTCTCTCTCACTCTCTCTCACTCTCTCTCTCACTCTCTCTCACTCTCTCTCTCACTCTCTCTCTCACTCTCTCTCACTCTCTCTCTCACTCTCTCTCACTCTCTCTCACTCTCTCACTCACACACACACACACACACACACCTGAACTCAGCCGTGGCGCATGACTACTGCCATGGCCAGGAGTCAGAAGTCATACACACTTCCCCCCCCCCCCCCCCCCCCCCTTTGCATGGCAACAGACATGTCACTAGCCAGGAGGCTGATGACATGTCTCTACAGTGTCGGCAGTACTCTGTTGCCTGACAGGTTCCACTCTGATATAGGATGATACAAATTTTTGTATGCAGATTGAAAATGGTCCAATCGAATTCCACCTCACCATGATTCGATTGCTTTGTTTTCAATCTGCACTAATTTGCATACAAAGTTGGCATAATTCCATATGAATGTGGAACTATTTGCAACTTAAAGAATAGGGGTGATCAGTGAGAGGCAAATATTTCAGAGTTCATGCAGGATGATGTAAATTTGTATGCCAATTTATGCAGCCTGAAAATTGACCAATTAATGTAAACATTGATGAGACTTGATTGATATTTGCATCTCATTGATCATCCCTATTAATGACCATCTATATCTCTAAATCCAGCTCTCTATTGTGTACTTTCAAGGCAGATTTGGTCTGACTGCTGGCTCAGTGGAAATAACTTCAGTATGTTAGTGGAACTTTACCAAAACATAGTAGTAGGGAAACATTGTGAAGTGAGAGGTTGAAAAATAGGAGACACATCAGGAAATTATTGCTACTGTCTGTGTAATTCGTTCATAATCTTTGAATTGCCATGAGCCTGCTGGGCTGTCTTATCAGCATAATAGGCTAACAGTTTGTGTGTATGTATATAAATCAGAACACACACCTTGCTTGGTAGTTGACACCAGCCATTATCTCCCACAATACAATGAGATTCACAGTCATAGCCATGACATCACACTCTGACAGGTGTTTTACCACAATATAAGCCACACAGACATCCCTAATGATCTATTCAAGAAAAGGCAAATATTTCTCTTGGGAAAGGGGTTATCAGCTACTGACTGGGACAAAGGTCAATCCTGGGTTGAAGTTCTTCTTTGTGTATGTGATGCATCATGTTACATTTACTGTATATAATATGTAAGTCTTTCACTTTATAGTCCAATGTTATCCATGTAAGGCTGCAATTATGAAATGAGTTAACAGGTTTTCAGAGTACCATGCAATTTAACTTTTCTATTCTGTGTGAACCCCAGATTGTACAGTTCATTGTGACTTTGGTGCAGAACAACAGATTAGTGAGTTTGAAGAGAAAAAAGTAAGCATTTTTCTTTTTTACCATGAGCCTGTATGAGCCGTATGTACAACAGATGTTTGTAGATTTTTTTTTTTTTTTGCTATTAATCCATTCTTTGTTTTGTTTTTATCGTAGACCATTACTGCTCAACACACAAAATTCTCCAAAAACAACAATTTTACAGTCGATTGTTAAAGAAACTGACGACAACTGCCACGTAAGCGTCTTCTCAACACTACAAAATGTCCAGATGGAATAATGGAGTTGTACATCTGTCATGCACTGAAGGCTATTTCAGCCATGCACCTGATAGGCTGCCCACAGCTTGCCTGCTCAGTCAGTGACAGCAGTGAGGTCCTGTATGTGAGCAGTGCTTAGCACTTCAGGAGGCACTGCAAGTCTTTTAGCAGCCATGGCACGGGCACAACGCACATCCAGGCAGAGCAGGGTGAAGTGGCAAGTGCCAGAGGATCATACCAAGTAAAGGGGTATGACATCATTTAAACCAGGAATCCCCAACCTCCACCCCCCAAGTACCGCTTTCCAGTCCAAACCTTTTTGAGGAGGGTCTTAAAGGGCCCTCTAGTGGGGGCTATCTAGCACAATTGCTCTCACCACCTCACACAAGCACATTTTAAGTGAGGCAGGGTCTTAAAGAGAACCAGAGACAACAAACATTATAGATTTATACATACCTGGGGCTCCTCCAGCCCCTTCAGCCTGGATCACTCCCATGCCGCCTTTCTCCGTTGCCTCTGTCCGCCGGTACCGGGTCCCGTCATTTTGGCCAGTCGACGCAAGCGCAGTGCGCTCCCTCTGTACTGCGCATGTGTACAGAGCCGGCGGGAGCCCCTGTGCATGCGGAAGACTGGCGGAAGTGATGGGACCCGGTACCGGCGATGGAGGCAGCGGAGGACGGTGGCGTGGGAGCGATCCAGGCTTATGGGGCTGGAGGACACCCCAGGTATGTATAACATCTTCTTTTCATTTTTAAGCTTCGTTCTTGTCTGGTTTCCTTTAAGTGTGTAGATTTCAATAATCCAGGTCTGAATGTGGTTAAATTATGTGCTGCAGTCCTGTTCATGCAGCTTCTTGTAAACTAAATCTTCAGTATGAGGATACATTTCTGAAATTGGTCATCTTGAAATACACTGCTGATCAAAATGGGCATTTGTAACATGGCACCTTCTCTCAATTAATATCGAGTGCCCCCCTCACAGAGTCCCCTCTGCAGCCATGCAGAACAGCGAGCAGCAAAACAGTTATACCTCATAACAGTGGTCCCAGGCCTGCCCTCTCTATTTTCATTCATGCAGAGCAGCATAAAGTAGAGTATAACCATGTGTGCTGTACTCTCCTTACAACTGTCAGCTGTGCTGCAGCATACTTCCTATAGCTCCTGATGCATATCAGCATAAGGCTCCGTACAGAGGATGAAGCGGCACAGCTAACAGCTGTAAGGAGCGATCTGTGCACCTAGTGACGCATTTGCTGCACTGCTCTGCATGAATGAAAATGAGAGGCCAGGTCTGTATACCGCCTCAAAACGGCCTGAGGACTGGAGTTTGGGAACCCCTGATTTCAATGGTAAAAATGCAGTATTTACTTACTTTATGGTCCCTATTCATTTGGACCAAATCTGGCCCCTTCAAACATCAATTTGTGATTGATTTGATTTTTAAGAGATTTAATTTTTTATTTTTGAACGCTTAATTTTATAAATAGAAGAGCACTGTTTTAAGAGGCATGTAGTATTACTAAATTACTAGTTCTTTGCTTGGTGGTGGTTGTTTTTTTTTCTGTTTGTTTTTTACTTTTGACCTGGGCATGCAATTTAATGTATTCCTGGCATCTAATAAGATCTCCATGTCGGCATTTTTATCTGCTCTTCTTTACTATGCAAGAAGTTTTCAATCAGGATGATACCATTTATTGGCTAACTAAAAAGCATAAGCAAGCTTTCGGCTTTGCAGCCTTTCGTCGGGCTTTTATTCTTATTCTTTTTAGTTAGCCAATAAATGGTATCATCCTGACTTCTTGCTTTTACTGATGGCTAACACGGTACAATACCCTACTTCTTTACTATGGTTAGTCAGGATTTTTTTATAGGCCATAAAAAGTGAATGCAATCAATTTAGCTTGTGTTGCAATATTAAATATTCAGTTAAATAGCTTTATTTTATTTTTTTTATGGCTTGTCCATTTGGGGTGGATGAATCCCTCATTTAGAGCACACTCCTGGAGCATGACATTTGGGTGGGTGCTAGGCCACAGTATTTTAGGCTGTTTCATAGTCTTATCAGGAGGTTGGTTCTGCACCAATCGAATGTTTAAAGGAGAACTTTAGTTTTACCTTTTGTACAGTCCAAGATTGTACACTTTGGAAGGTTCTGGTTGGCATCCATTGCTGCTGATTTTTGTATACTGTAATGTAATCTGAGTATGCAGACGGATAGAGTCCTATAGCAAGCTACAGATCACCTACAGTATTTGTTCTTAATAGTTTGCTGCTATTTTTGCAGGTCTCGCATAGAGGAGAAGGCTTGAACAGGGGGGAGGTTTTAGACGATATTGTAATTTATGATATAACGGACAACATGGAGGAAGAGCAAAGTGTTGGCACACCTGAAAATTCTGATCATTCTGAACCTCCGAAGTAAGTGACTATTAAACCTGCAATATTCTAAAAACATGGTCTACTTCTAGATTAGTATACATGTACTGTCATTTCATTCTAATTAAAGTGGACCTTTTTGTCAAGCTTGACACACTCTGCAATCAAGTACAGTGCCCATAGAGAGGAGTCGTGGTGTGCGTGTATGTTTAGGGTTGGGTTTTTGTATGTGGTCATTGATTTATGAAGTGTCCCATTGATTTATGACCTTAATTTACCGCCTGTCAGCTGCCCTTCTGAAGGAGGCCTAAAGCATCCTGGGACCATTGATTATGTAAGACGGGTTTGCCATCAGTTGAGATTTAGCCCAGAAGTTGACAGCATGCCAAGGCCATTTGCAGAGGTCTTTGGGAGGGAGGGGGGGCGCAACACTGCAAGTAATGACTCGGTCCAGGTCTAAGAGGCTGGTGTACAAGCTGTGGGCAGATGTTGTGGCTATGTCTATGGTCCTATTCATCCTGCTCAAGGGTGTGTTGTCAGTACAATTGAGAGCTTTTATTTCTACTCGCCCTCTATATTGTAAGATTTGGGAGTGACATGATACCTGACACAGTAGCAACTTTCTAAATCCCTGAAGAGAACCACCAATATCTGAACACCTCTACTCATACATGTTACCTGAAGTCTTCACAATAATACCTGGTTCTACCAGCTGACCAAAATCTAGAGTAGATAGAGTAGAATAGCTAGAATGTAGCTTTACTTTTCATTTAACATTCCGTGCAGAAGGTATCTGTTGGGATCCAGGCAATTGACAGTTTTTAAAACTTGGCTTTAGCAGTTTCTTCACTTCAGGTTTCCTTTAGGACCACTTTAGCAGTTAACATCCTTTTTTCTTTTTATTGCCTTTGTCTGTGGGTATTTCAACAGAGTTGAGCTCTTGGGTGTTCATTTTTACAATCTGTTTTATCATTGAACGAGACTAACCTTTGCTTTGCTTGCTCCTAGTGGACCTGTTTCACCTGAAATTGTAATAGTGGAAGATGATACAGAGGATGATGATATCCCAGCTGTACAAGAAGATAAAAATGTGGAGTCGATTGATCCACTGAGTCCTGTCTGTGAGAATGTGTCAAGCCCTCTAATGTCTGGTCCTTTACAGCTCAATAACCCATCCTCGCTTACCACAGAAGACCCGGTCACCATGATGGATTCCATTCTTAATGAAAGTGGCGTCATTTCTCAGAATATTAATCTCCTTGGAAAGTAAGATATTGGATCTGTGTGTGTTTCATGCTACGTTAATTATATCCGAATCATGTATGTTTAGGCTAAGCATGTAGATTGATTGTGGTTTTTATAGTGAGATATAAATGTTGACTTTTCACAAATGATGTCTGTCTAGCCCAGTAATAGGCAAACTTGGCTCTCCAGCTGTTAAGGAACTACAAGTCCCACAATGCATTGCAGGAGTATGAGAGCCACAGTCATGATTCATAAAGGCAAATGCATCGTGGGATTTAACAGCTGGAGAGCCAAGTTTGCCTTCCACTGGTCTAGCCAAGTAACTGTTCGTATGATCAGATAGAAGGACTTTTTGAAAGGATAACTGAACACATGATATTCAGTTAAAGATGAGCCATAATTACATGTAAGGCCATGATGTCATGCAGCTTTCTCCTCCAAAGCACCCTAGGAGATCATGTGGTGATCCTGCTCACTTCAGAGGGGAAAAAAATAAATTGCATATTGCCAACAGTAAAGATGCTGGCATCAGTGATACATTTTAAGAATGTGCAAATCAATGTGAGGTAGTAATTTTACAATAGGCAAGCATTTACTAAATGTATAAATATTGAAAATAAGCAATTTTATTAAAGCAAACTTAACCAAAAAAAAAAAAAAGTGCCCTCTGGGAGGGGGAAGCATCTCTGGGAGGGGGAAGCCTCTGGATCCTATGAAGGCTTTCCCCGTCCTCCTTCCCACAGTGGTCTCGCTGTGCCACTCCAAATAGCGAACATGTAAATATTTACCTTCCCCGGCTCCAGCGCAAAGGCAGTAGCGGCTCTCAGCTCATGATAGGGCGGAAACTCACCTGGGGCTTCTGCCAGTCCCCTGCAGCTGTTGCCAACTGATCCTCTGTTCCCTGTCACTTTTCTTCACGCCAACTTACAAGTCGACGTCCACTGCGCCTGTGCGGCCCTGGCCACGCGCATCCTCGTATGCTATCCCGTGGCCAGGAGCGTCCGCTGCAGTATGAGAAAATCTCTACTGCGCAATAAGCTCCTGGCGACGGGAATGAGGTCGTGCACTGCCAGGCCCGCACAGGCGCAGTGCACAGTGACGGGCAGAAGTAAAAGTGAGCCGCGGCGGGGGAACAGAGGATTGTTTGGTAACTTAGCAGGCACAGGTCGGCTGCAGAGGACTGGCAGAAGCCCCAGGTAAGTGAAACTGTGTTTTGTTTGTTTGTGTTTTTGTTTGTTAAATCTTCAGTTCTACCTGAAAGGGGTTCTGTGGTATTCTAAAAATCAGACAAGCTGATACTTACCTGGGGCTTCTATCGGCCCCCTGCAGCGGGAATGTCCCACGCCGTCCTCTTTCAATGCTCCATCTAAACAGACTAATAATGCTCGCTCCCGTGCGCGTCATCAGGAGCTTACTGCGCAGGCGCAGTGCAGGAAAACTTTGTACTGCGGTAGCGAGCATTATTCGTCTGTTTAGACTAATATTAAACTGGGAACGGCGGCGGGGAACAGGTGATCGGAGGACGGCATAGGACATTACTGCTACAGGGAGCCGATAGAAGCCCCAGGTAAGTGTCAACACACACCACCTAACACTAACCCCCCCCCCCCTCTGGTGCCAAATCGTCTGCTGTACTGCATCGGGCACCCAACTCACTGCTTGGGTGCTGGATTACCGATAATTGAATATAGGTGTCTATTAACCTGCTTCGTTTCCCCCTGGGGAAATTTGCAAAAACGCTAGCTCTTCTGTGGAGACCATCCACAATGATAAAGTTCTTTTGACTGAGTATTCTCCAACATGTGTATGAGTCTTTAGGGATGAGAACATTTAGCAGCAAAGCTAGGGGGTTGTTCTGTGAATTGTTGAATGCATACAGGTATTTGGGTTAAGCCTTAAAATACCGTACATTCCGGCGTATAAGACGTCTATTCCCCCCCACTCCCCAACTTTTCCAGTTAAAATATAGAGTTTGGGATATACTCGCCATATAAGACTACCCCTCTTCCAACACCCACCAAATAAACAAAAAAAATCATATACTGGTATGAACAGATACTGGTTCTGTACTACTATGTGGTACCCAGTATATAGGCGATTAACTTGTTGGATTAGTCAACTTTCCTTAAGAGGATTGGTCAGCTCTCCTTGTCTATCTGTTTATCAGAGAGGTGTGGAAGAATAGATCACGCTGTGCCCATAAAACACATCTTTCACCCTTCCGGCCCACCCTTGTATCCTATTTTCCTCCTTCTCTGCCTCTCAGATCTCGCAGCATGTGCCCCTGAACCACTTCACTACAGTCCTCAACAGCGAGAGAGACTGTAACAGGATAGGGTGTATTACCCAGCATCAATGACACCTGGTGTATAAGAGGACCCCTGACTTTTCAGAAGATTTTCAAGGGTTAACCTGCTGGGCGTTCTGAAAACCCACGGCCGCAGGTGTTTTTTTTTCGCCCAATTTTTTTTTTCCTCATGTAGCTAGCCTATCGCTAGCTACATGATGCCCCCCTCCCTGTGCTTTCCCACCCCTCCGATCGCCGCCGGTGCGCTTGCCCATAAGGAAATCCCGTTCTGAACGTGATTTCCTTTAGGGCTTCCCCCGTCGCCAGGGCGACGAACAGAATTACGTCATTGACGTCATAGGGAGTCCCGATCCACCCCTCAGCACTGCCTGGCACTGATTGGCCTGGCTGTGCACGGGGTCTGCGGGGGGGGGGGGGCCTCTTTCATGTCGGGTAGCGGCAGATCGGCGGCGAGCGGCAGCGATCGCAGCAAACGCGCATTTTGAAAAAAAATGATTCAAATCGGCCCAGCAGGACCTGAGCGGTGACCTCCGGCGTCTCTGGACGAGCACAGCTCGTCCAGAATGCTGGGGAGGTTAAAAAGTAGTCTTAAAGCAGTAGGATCAGCCATACTATGCCAGGGAAAAAAAACATATATATATATATATATATATATATATATATATATATATATATATATATATATATATATATATATATATATATATATATATATATATATATATATATATGTAGATAAATACTTGACCTACTTACATAACACATGTATTATACTGTCCACGTTTTCTTTCAGTGAATGTTATATAGTAAATTACGAGAATTCTGTTCCTGGTGGGGGGCCATGTCTTTTGCCCACAGTTAAGGCTAATTTGTGATGTCATTTCTGCCCTTTACTTTTTTTCTTGTCTCCTCCAATCGCTGAGTCGCCTCAGCCTTGCTTGTAAACAAAAGTGAGTAGGGGATTAGGTTTCAGATAAGAAGCTGGCAGGGAAATAAAGGGAAGAGGAGGACTAGATTATAGATAAAAAGAACCCCCAGCATGCAATTCTTTGGCACGACTACTAAAGGGCCAGTGTTCCTTAAGTATGTGATAACTCCAAATCATAACAGCAGAAAAAGTTTTGAAAGTTTTGAATGCAGGATTAGCATCTTTATCACTTAATACACTCCGACCAGTTGCTGTTGAAATTTTATTTTTATGGTGACTATACCGCTTTAAGCTCCATACACACACTTGTGAAACACCTAAAAATAAAATCTCTTGCTATTGTTCAAGCAGCTGATAAGACTGATAAGTCAATCCAAACTTTGAATTGACTTCTTATCAGCTGCTTGAACAATAGCAAGAGATTTTATTAGGTGTTCCACAAGAAAAGTCTTGAGAGCCTAATGAGTACACACTATGAGATTTTCTGGTCGATTTACTGTCAGATCGATTATTTCCACCATGTCCGATTTGCTTTTCCGATCGATTTCCGTGCACTTTAATAGGAAATCGATCGGAAAACGATCGGAAAGCAAATCAAACATGTTGGAAATAATCGATCTGACAGTAAATCGACCAGAAAATCTCAGTGTGTACCCAGCATAATGCTGGGGATACACGGTACGTTTCTGTACCGTGTATCGACCAGCTGATCCGGCGAGCTGATAATATTCAGCTGGCCCGATCATGCCGCTCGACCCGCGCCCCCCTCGATTCCCGCCGGTGGACAATGACAGGGAATCGAGCGGTGATAAGGAAGTGCCGGCGGGGACGAGCGGCAATCGATCCGCGTGCACGCGCGGACGAGCGGGGATGCGCCGGCATCGAGCCGCTGGCTCGATCCGGCGCATAAAACGAACAGTGTGTGCCCGGCATTAAGCCCAATCTACACGATACGATTCTTTGTACGATTCGATTAAATCCGACATGTCCGATTGGAATGCGATTTGATGCAATTCGTTTTGCCATTGGTTTGCAATTGCAAATCAAACTGAATCGAATCCCGATCGGACGTGTCGGATTTAATCGAATCGTAATCTAATCGTACAAAGAATCTTGTGTAGATTGGGCTTTAAGGTGCGTACACACGCACTACTTCCACCAACGACTCCCGTTGGGTGGACGTTCAGCCAATAGTAGCGCGTGTTTATGCGCTGTTGGCAGACTGATGAGGCTGTTTCTGAACGATCCGCTGAGCGCTGTCTGCAGACAGCGTGTACACATGTGCTACTGTCAGCTGAACGTCCACCCAGCGGGAGGATCTAATGGACCCGTCGTTCCCGGCGGTATGGTGTGTGTACGCACCTTTAAAAGAGCGCTGTTGTGTGTGTATGGGGCTTTATACACCACAATCTACAATAAGTTCAGTGGGTTAGCAAACTACAATTGCAGGATGTAATGAAGACTCTAGCACAGACCATTTAATTTCTGTAGGACCACACTGAAAGGAAGCTCTGCCATCCTGTTGATTAGACTGGAAATGCATTTTTAAAGGTGTGTTTTTTTTTTTTGTTTTTTTTTTAAGAGTTTAACATTATTTCATTCGTTTTGCAGAGTTGAACTGATGGATTATTTGGACAGTATTGACTGCACTCTGGAAGATTTCAAAGCGTTATTGTCAGGACGCCAGTTCAGCATAGATCGGGACCTGCTGGTGGATGTATGAAACCTATTTTATCTGCTTCCTTGTGTGTTCTGCAGAATAGAATATAGTATATAAGCCTGCAAATGTATTGAATCCCAGCATTTTTTACACAACTTTCTGCAGGTTTTTTTTTTTTTTTTTTTTTTTCTCCTGTAAATCCCTCTGTCATTGTCTCCGTGGAGTCTTTATTTTATTGGTTGTATTTGTTTCCAGGGCATTACCAGTGGATTTGAATAGCAATTCAGGCAAGGTTATTGGTGTGAAATGGAATGAGCTTTAGAAAAGAACCCAAACTCTAGCTTTTACTTTAGCACAAAGGTGAAAGTTGTGTCTACTGCTTGTTTCATTATCCGTGACCTTCTCCTGGAAAGGTGGGTCAAGGTTCAGATAGATGGTGGCTGTTTTCAGCTAAAAAGCCACTATAGGCTTTCCAAGTCAAAACATGACTACTGATTGAGTGAAAGCTTATCTGGCTGCCTATGGCAAACAGGTACTTTTATTTTTGTTCTGATCAGGGAGGTTGCTCTGCACAACATACTGTACATTTTTTGATAAACCATCTTGTTTATCAAGGGTATTAGGAAGACTGTACAATACTTTAATGGATTATCATTGTTCTGTATCGTTCAGGATGTTGCTGTGTGGTAACTTTTAATTTTGGTATTCAGATTTTAGCCTTGAATACTCATTGTTGCACTTTTTCTTTCCAGATTTTCTCCAGTAATGTTCAAATGAGTCCTTCTGACTTTCTAAATGGGCCAAAGGTATGTGTATCTATACAGATACATCCTCCGTTTCTTCACTGGGTGCAGAAATGGGCAGTGAAGTCAGAATGGACAGTTGACAATGTATCTAATTGTTCATTTAGTTCTGAGTACTTCTGCCCCTCTGTCTCTGGACTGCGTGTGCGCTCCTTTACACCATGATTAGCATGTGACACTTGATGTAATGGAGCGCACACGCGGGCTGCAGAGGGGCAGAGGAGACAGAGGGGCAGCGTGCTGAGCTGATCGCTATGCACCGGCCAGAAGTGAACAGGGGAGGACATACTGCGGACACAGGGCACAATATGTCTGGGTGGGGGGTCAAGAGAGTCGCCGGGCACCGGGAGGAATTTTAGACTAACGGCGGCAGACGGGAGGGGGGGGGCAGGAGGACGAGAGGTATGTAATTTTAACCCCCGACACACTGCAGCTATCATTTTTTTTTTTCGGTTGAGGTGTCCTTTAAAGACTTCTGTGTCACTGCATATTGTTGAAAATCATTGTTTGAAAGATCAAACTACTGTACACTTTCTCCAAACATTCTGCCTTATGTTGTAAACAAGTAGCTTGTTTCTAACGTAAAAGAAGCGACTACTACAGCCTTGACGTCTGCTCTGGTCCGTACTTAAAGAAAACCTGTACTGAAAATTAAAAGTCAAAATAAACATACACAAGTCATACTTACCTCCTGTATAGTCTACTGTTCAATCTATTTTTCCTCTCCTGCGTCCTGTTTGTCCACTGTGATCAATGGAATTCTCCGTCCTCCATTTTGAAAATAGCCATTACCTCATAACCGCTTCCTGGTCAGCACACAGTTAAACTGTAACATCGCCCACTTGAGCCATAGGGAAACATGGACACATAATTTCTCCTCTCAGCTGTAACTGACAGCAACTGATATATAACTGACAGCAACTGGTATATTTCAGTTCTGACAAAATGTTGTCAGAACTGGAAGGGATCATTGTCAGAAGAAAATGGTGAGCTTCTGAGAGGAACTGATGGCAAGGTAACTATGTAATATTTATTTGAAGTTACCTCGTGTTTATTTTAAATACTTTTACTCAGTACAGGTTCTCTTTAACCCTGGATTCCAACATGTCTTGGAGGTAGCTGTGGCTGTCTGGTTTCTAAAGACCACTCTCTCCACACTAAAACACAAAAGTGTAATTTATTTGTACATTTTATTTCCCATCACCTCTAATGCAAATACTATTTGCATCAATCAAGAGGTCGTTCTGTTGTGCCTAGAATCTTCAATCAACATATTTTCAAGTAGTATGCATTTGTTTTCTGCATTTCACTTCACCTTGAAGGTCTTGATTGTAATTATTGTTTTTGTTCTCTTCTGTAGTTGGAAACCAAGGGAATTGAAACATTAAAAAATGGTGAAATCCTTCAAGGACCACCAGGTTGTAATACAGATGGTCCAAAATCAGGTTTGTTTTAATCGTAGTTATACTGTTTTGAGTTTCTAAGGGTTCAAGGTGAGGTCACTGCTTAAAGTGTACCAGAGCTCAGATAAAAGGCAGAATCGATACTTACCCGGTACTTCCTCCAGCCCCATAAGCTGGAAGTCCACGACTGTTGCAACTGAGCCTGTTACAACAGCTGAAAGGCATACCGCGGGAGGACGGCAAGGACTGCCTTTTAATTGAGCTCTGGTTTTACTTTAAAGGAGAGCTCCAGCACACTACTGTTTGCATACCGCATATCTATATACCTATCTAACAGCCATTGCTGTATCTACTTAAACTGACGGTAATGTTTTTACCACACATCTGCCACACTACCAAATTCAAAGATTTCCTATAGGGGTTTATAGTGAATTGGATACATCTATTTATCTCTATGGAGACGATATTGCCGATATTATGACATATACATTGGCTTGCAAAAGTATTAGTATTACTGCCACAAACATGAATCAATTTTATTGGAATTCCACGTGAAAGACCAATACAAAGTGGTGTACACATGAGAAGTGGAACGAAAATCATACACGATTCCAAATTTTTTAAAAAAAAAAAAATCAATAACTGCAAAGTGAGGTGTGCGTAATTATTCAGCCCCCTTTGGTCTTAGTGCAGTCAGTTTCCCATAGACATTCCCAGTGCTAATGACTAAATACTGCCCCAGTGTGTAATCTAATGTCAGTACAAATACAGCTGCTCTGTGACGGCCTCAGAGGTTGTCTAAGAGAATATTGGGAGCAACAACACCATGAAGTCCAAAGAACACACCAGACAGGTCAGGGATAAAGTTATTGAGAAGTTTAAAGCAGGCTTGGGCTACAAAAAGATTTCCAAAGCCTTGAACATCCCACAGAGCACTGTTCAAGCGAACATTCAGAAATGGAAGGAGTATGGCACAATTGTAAACCTACCAAGACAAGGCCTTCCACCTAAACTCACAAGCCGAACAAGGAGAGCGCTGATCAGAAATGCAGTCAAGAGGCCCATGGTGACTCTGGACGAGCTGCAGAGATCTACAGCTCAGGTGGGGGAACCTGTCCATTTGACAACTATTAAGCCCAATCTACACAATACGATTCTTTGTACGATTCTATTTACGATCAGATTTAAATCCGACATGTTCGATCAAGATTCGATTCAATTTGACTTGCCATTGTTTTGCAATGGCAAATAGAATTGAATCTAATCCCGATCGGACATGTCTGATTTAATCGGATCGTAATTGAATCGTACAAAGAATTGTATCGTGTAGATTGGGCTTTAATCGTACACTACACAAAGTTGGCCTTTATGGAAGAGTGGCAAGAAGAAAGCCATTGTTAACAGAAAAGCATAAGAAGTCCCGTTTGCCACAAGCCGTGTGGGGGACACAGCAACCATGTGGAAGAAGGTGCTCTGGTCGGATGAGACCAAAATTGAACTTTTTGGCCAAAATGCAAAACGCTATGTGTGGCGGAAAACTAACACTGCACATCACTCTGAACACACCATCCCCAGTCAAATATGGTGGTGGCAGCATTATGCTCTGGGGGTGCTTCTCTTCAGCAGGGACAGGGAAGCTGGTCAGAGTTGATGGGAAGATGGATGGAGCCAAATCCAGGGCAATCTTGGAAGAAAACCTCTTGGAGTCTGCAAAAGACTTGAGACTGGGGTGGAGGTTCACCTTCCAGCAGGACAACGACCCTAAACATAAAGCCAGGGCAACAATGGAATGGTTAAAAACCAAACATATCCATGTGTTAGAATGGCCCAGTCAAAGTCCAGATCTAAATCCAATCGAGAATCTGTGGCAAGATCTAAAAAACTGCTGTTCACAAACACTATCCATCTAATCTGACTGAGCTGGAGCTGTTTTGGAAAGAATGGGCAAGGATTTCAGTCTTTAGATGTGCAAAGCTGGTAGAGACATACCCTAAAAGACTGGCAGCTGTAATTGCAGCAAAAGGTGGTTCTACAAAGCATTGACTCGGGGCTGAATAATTATGCACACCCCACTTTGCAGTTATCTATTTTTAAAAAATGTTTGGAATCCTGTATGATGTTCGCTCCACTTCTCACGTGTCTGTATATATATGTCTATCTATCTATCTATCTATATATATATATATATATATATATATATATATATATATATATATATATATATATATATATATATATATATATATATATATAAATATCTGCTCCTCTGGCCCCCGGTCTGTACGGAATGCACCGTTGTCTCCCTGGACTGGCTGCATCTGTTGAATTTTGTAGTTCCCGCCAAAGTCTCACATGCGCTGCAATGCATGCTGAGAGATGTAGTTCATGGATGTGAGTATGAGATCTTATCTCACTTTTTACTGTTTAGCTCATATCTACTTTTCAGGAACCCAGTCTGAATTCCCAAGCTGTTGACAAGCTCTTTTGCATAGATAACTCTTGCTGTACTGGAAAACAGAAAGGGACTTCAGACAATTTCTTACTTGGGCTAGTATTATGTGTACCTATGTTAATCAAGTCACTTCAGGTACTCTTAAAAGGGGCACTACAGCGAAAAATTATAAAATTTAAAATATGTGCAAACATACACAAATAAGTACATTTTTTCCAGAGTAAAATGAGCCATAAATTACTTTTGTCCTATGTTGCTGTCACTTACAGTAGATAGTAGAAATCTGACAGAAGTGACAGGTTTTGGACTAGCCCATCTCTTTATAGGGGATTCTCAGGGATTTATTTATTTTCAAAAGCACTTAGTGAATGGCAGTTGCTCTGTCCAACTGCCAAAAAACTGTGTAGGGAGCAGGGAGGCTGGGCAGCATCCTTGTTTAAATCCTTTTTAGGGAATATCTTTATAAAGAATAAAAGCCTTGCTGAGAATCCCCTATGAAGAGATGGACTAGGCTAAAACCTGTCACTTCTGTCAGATTTCTACTGCCTACTGTAAGTGACAGCAACATAGGAGAAAAGTCATTTATGGCTCATTTTACTCGGAAAAAGTGTACTTCTTATTTGTATATGTGGCCCCACATGTCCTGAAGAGGCGTGAAACTCACGTGAAACAGCTGTAGACAGAAGGGGCATCTGTTGTATCTGTTGCTGTGTGGCTTTAATAAACAGAAGTTATCCTATGGAGTGCCGGAGTCTGTGAATTTTTCTTCCTTGACTATTTGTATATGTTTGCACATATTATACATTTTTGCTGTAGTGCCCCTTTAAATAAGATTCTCATTTTGTTTGTTGGAGGAGATGAATGTGACTAGAAGTTTGAGACTAGAAATGGTCAATAAGATACAAATAATTCTAGCTTCCATGCAAATTGTATCCAGATTACAACTGGGCCCTTCAGAATCAGCAGAAGGTGAATTTTATCAACCCTGTTCCAAACTGTATGCATGCCAGAGTTATAGGTTTGACCACCTCTAGTTGACACCAGTCACTTTAAAGCCCACCTCCAAAACGCAGACCTAAAATACAATCTTCTATCTTTGTAGTCGAGAGCTCAGATGTTACCTTCTTGTATGAAATTAGGCTTCAGAAGATAAAAAGAAGCTTAAGTACTTGCCATAAAATCCTATAAACCAGTGTCCCAAGCCTTCAGACCCCAAGCTGAAACTAGAATTCCGTGCCTGCCTAAAGTAGGAGAGAGATATTGTAGGGTGTAGCTTTCTTCTTAGCGTTCAGTCTCCTATGGACAGGACTGTATCCCCAGTTGAAAGTTCCCCCCAGGGAACACTAGCGAGATCATGTCTTGAAATTTTGATCACATGACCAGAAGAACTGAAATACAAGTGCTTTGTTATGGCTTTATGGCTTTTTTTTTTTTAATGCCTAAGTTGCATCATCCCCACCGTTCTGCTCAAGAAAAAAAAGTTAAGGAAAGGGAGGTGCTGAAGGGGGTGCGGCCAGAAAATTAACAAAATTCAGTAACCCTTCGCACACTCGTAAACAAATGTTCAAACAAATGCAGATTCACTCATCCAGGCACCTGTTCTCCCTACAGCTAAGTTAAAAGCCGGGGTCTTAGTTCACAGAAGAATGCATTCTTATGCTTAGTCACCTACACTGCGCAGAAGTACCCAGGTAAACGTAGGTGTCCTAACTCTGGCCCTGTAACATGCATAGTGCAGACATGCAAACATTCATTGCATCAAACCTATCAAGGGATTAGGAGCACACATCCTATCCTGGGACAGATAGTGCAACTTACCAATCGCACAAGGGAGCTAACATAATGTATCCATGCGCACCATGCGCATACACCAGCATAAGCTGTGTGCATGCTGACAAAAAACACAAACAGGACTGTTCTGCTCAGGCTGAACCCATAGTGCAGGAAAAGGCCATTGCCTAGGCTCATGAGCAGGTACTATAACGGGTGCTTTATTCCACAACTGCTTCGGCACATAAAAACAAGCATCTATGAAAAACATTTGTTGCAATTTGATAATCTTGCATGTGACCCTGAAGCTGTGAATAGCATTAACCTGTAGCTTTTTATTTGCAGACAAACAGCTTGTACAGTACACGTCCTATCCCCTTATGGCTTTTCTGGATGGAGATACTGGAGGATTCATGTCAGAGGTTCCGAATGCCAAAGCAAATGATATGGACAATCTGCTGGAATCTAGCTTGGATTCAGAGCCCACACAGAGCAAGCTGGTGCGCCTAGAGCCACTGACTGAAGCAGAAGCCAGCGAAGCTACTTTATTCTATTTATGTGAACTTGCTCCAGTGCCTCTAGACAGTGACATGGCTCTACTGGACAACTAAGTCCTGAGATACTGTACACCTGTATATATTCATCAAAATGATGAACTATTTATTTAAAGTATCGTTTTGATACAATTTTTTTTCTTCCCAATGTTTTTGCAATTTTTAGACACTGGGGTTTCACTTTTTTTACGCACACAAGTTATCTTACGTGTTTTTTGTTGTTTTGTTTTTCCTCTGACATTTTAGGACAAACTCCTTTTTTTTTTAAACAAGTTTTTTTGTTTTTGTTTTTTTTAGTCCAGGTTTGCTTTCAGTCATGTCTACCTTAGTTATAGGCTATCACCTAAGCTCCAAAAAAACTGCACCATCTTTCAGGCCAGATGCATTAGCTAGTATCTTGTTCTACATACTTTGGCTGCCATGACTTTAAAATGTGCAGTGTGCCTTGGTGTACATCAGCAGTAGCAGATGGAGCATGTGTGGACCTGAGCAGTATGTTGCAATTTATATGTGCAGAGAAGATTGAACTAGAAACAAAAGTGCCTGTCTTTTCTAGTGTTTTTTTGTTTTTGAGGGACCAAATGAACATTTCTGTTGTTACAAGTGGGTCTTTGATGTAAACCCATTCATGCACTAATATCTGACAGTTGCTTTAATATGGCAGTGACATGTTTTACTTCAATAAAAAAAAAAAAAAAAAGTCTGTCCATATTCCCTTACTGTTCAAGTGACTGACAAAGTGTTTCCTTTTTTTCCCACTTGGAGTACCCCCAAAACTGGGAAAATATTGTTATGCGAGCGCCTTCACCTCAGACATCTTCTTGGGTCCTCATAGCAACATCCATTATTTATTTTTATTTCTTTTTAATGGATGTAAAAAGACCATTGGAAGTTGACTAATTGTTTTGGGCAGTAAAAATGTTTGACAGAAAACTGACCTTTGTATTTTACAGATCATACAGTACATGGTACCATGGAAAATAATTAAAAAAAATGTAATTTTAAAAGGGTTGTGGTTCCTTATACCGTAGTAGAAAGTAGAAATAAATATTATCTATTAAGCTTATGTATGTGTAGATGGTATAATGACAAGGATTCCTTAAACATTTTTTTTTTTCCCTTTGTAATATCCTATTTGTTAAAGGGAACCCAAAAAGTTATTTACCCAAGAGGAAGCTTTTCAGGATTCTATTGAGGCTTCCCTCTGTGCTTCAATATCTCCACCTTAATCTGCTTGGGGCCGCTCTCCTGCCGTTAGGAGCGCGGCCGTGCAGTAGTAGCACATGCACAGCACAGAGCTGCTCTGGCTTAATGCACATGCATGGAAGAGGCGGCACAGGGCCCTCATGATTGGCGACAATGCCTTCATCGGGCTGCGCTCAGTAAGGGAGGCATCAGAGCACTGAGGGAAGCCTCCATAGGATTCTGAGGCTTCCCTGTCTTTAGGAAAATACTGCATTTGGACTATAAGAGAAGAGAAGAACGGAACTATGCGGGGAGGCTGCACAATCGCTGGAGCCAATCTGGGTAATGTATATAGCGGCTCTATCGGGGGAATAAGGGGGGGGAACAAGTTTGCTAACACTAGCCTAGTGTTAGCTAACTTTTAATACAACCAGTAAACCTATTAGATTCACTCTGGGGGAGCTCAGGCTAGCAAAACCTCCTGAGTGGCATACCACTCAGGAGGTTACAAGGACAACTGTAGTGAGAATATGGAGGCTGCCATATTATTTTCCTTTTAAACAATACAAGTTGCTTGGTTATCCTGCTGGTCTATTTGGCTGCAGTAGTGTCTGAATAACGCCAGAAACAGGCATGCAGCTAATCTAGTCAGATCTGACAATGTCAAACACCTGATCTGCTGCATGCTTGTTCAGGGTATTTGGCTAAAAGCATTAGACACTGAGGATCAGCAGGACTGCCAGGCAACTGGTATTGCTTAACCCCCTTGCCGTTCCAATTATTTCGGCGGCGGGGGGGCGGCGCAACACTTTTTTTTTTTTTTAATATTTATTTTGTTTTAATTCATATAGCTAGCCTAGCGCTAGCTACATTATAGCCACTGACAAGCAGTATCCCCCTACCTATCACGATCGCTGCCGGCGCTCTCTGCAAGCAGGAAATCCCGTTCAGAATGGGATGTCCTGCTCGGCTTCCCATGGCGACGGGGCGGGATGACGTCACGGACGTCAGAGGGAATCCCGATCTACCCCCTCAGTCCTGATTGGCCAGGCTGCGCAAGGGGTCTGGAGGGGGGGGGCGCAAGAGGTCTGGAGGGGGGGGCGCGGCGGGTAGCGGCGAATCGACGGCGATCGAGATATGCACACAGCTAGCAAAGTGCTAGCTGCGTACAATAAAAAAAATTGTGAAAACCGGCCCAGCGAGGCCTGAGAAATCCTCCTGCGCAGGTTACCCCGAGCTGAGCTCGGGATAACCGGCAAGGAGGTTAAAAGGAAATAAATATAGCAGCCTCCATATAATACACACTTCAGTTGTCCTTTTAAAGGACACCTGAAGTGAAAATAAACTAATGAAATAAACAATTGTATCTATCCTCCTCCTCCTAAAAATGTCTTTTTAAAATAGTCCACAGCTTTATATTTAAATCTTTTTACGTTTTTACTTTTTGTGCTCAATGACCCATTCATTGAAGTATGCCAGAGCTAAAATCTATGAACTATTGACCCTTTTTATCGCTTTCCTCCTCTCAGAAGCCATTTTCTGCTAGGAAAGTGTTTTATAGTTGTCATTTCTTATCAGTGAGGGTCACACTGTAGTCTGACCCAGTCCTGACTCAAACATCAGGTATGTAATTGGCAGTTCCTGTCTAACTTTTTGAGGCAGAGATAGAGGGGGGGAAAAAGGAACATAGGAGGAACATAGTTATTTCTGTGCTAGGTACTGTACTTGCACATCTATCTGATCATGTCACATGTCACCTTGGGTATCCTTTAAGGATAGAGAAGGGATGTGGACAGCTCCACAGACTGCTGTTTAATAAAGCACAATATCTAAGGGCTGGCTCATATTTGTGCACTTTTCAGCGTTTTGCTAATGTATCCCTATGGAGTCATGCTTACTGCAGCGTTGGCGATTTGCATAAATCACAAACGTGCTGCATGCAGTGCATTGGGGCAATTGCAATGTGATTTTCGTTCTATTGCAGGGGAATCACAATGCAAAATCGTGATTTGCGTTTGTAGTGTGAACTAGCCCGCATACTAACACAGGAGGTCAGCCTTGCAAAACCAGTAGGGAAATCAAAGAAAAAAAATGGAGGCTGTCATATTTATTTTTAACCCTCCTGGCGGTCTATTAGAAACCGCCAGGGGGCAAGACCACCAGGGGGCAGCGCAGCACTATTTTTTAAATGTTTTTTTTTTTTTTTTTTAAATCATGTAGCGAGCCCTAGTACAGCGGCATCCCCCCGCCCGATTCGATCGCCTCCGGCGATCTTTGATGAGGAAATCCCGTTCAAAGAACGGGATTTCCTGAAGGGCTTGACGTTCCTGAAGGGATGACGTCTAAGGAAGTCCCGATCCACCCCTCAGCGCTGCCTGGCACTTATTGGGCGGCGCGGCGATCTTGCGCGGAGCGGCGGCGATCGGAATGCACACGCAGCTAGCAGTGCTAGCTGCGTGTTGCAAAAAAAAAAAGAGAAATCCTCCTGCGCGGCATAGCCCGACCTCAGCTCGGGCTTACCACCAGGAAGGTTAAACAATACCAGTTGCCTGGCCATCCTGCTGATCCTCTGCTTCGAATACTTCTACCAGCCAATTTGTCCTAAATGCAAACATCTACTGCCAAGCAGTTTTTCGACATTTTGCACTCAGGTTTACTTCGGATTTTTGACAAAGAAAGCCTACATGAAATACAGTAGGGCATATATTTTGTTTTTCTGTAATGAATTGGGCTTGAACACAAACACAGTTTTATACTTTTTCTGTAGATATAACAATTTTTGAGTGAAATATGTATAAAAAAAAGTGGAATTTTTTTTTTCTAATGACATTTACTGACAAAAATATTACCGTTTTTATAAAGGCCCTGATTCTGCTGAATCCAACGATACCAGATATGTATTGGTATCCCACTTTTCCTGTCCTAGAATAGGTGCCACCAGTACAGGTAGCCAGAAATAGATGCTCCCAGTACAGGTAGCCAGGAATGGGTGCCCCGGTATAAGTGCAGCTAGTATAAGCAGCCAGATATAGGTGCTGCTGTGAGGAAGAGGCCAACATCATCATACCTCCACATGGGCCCCCCTGCAGAGCTGGAGCCAAGCTGTGCAGTGTGTAATTACTCACCCGATCAATCGCGCTATGCGGTGTCCCCTCCTGCAGCATATACACCTCTCCGGCCGCCCGATCTCTGTATGACGTGTATGTAATCATGTGTCGTACAGGAAACAGGAAGAAGAGTGGACAAGTGGCATGGAGTGAGTGATTGGGTAATTACACTATTACCGCTGCTCAAGCTCTCTAGACAGAGGACGGGTCCCCACTGCTTGCCGTAGCACAAATTGCCAAATAATGTACCTAGTACGTTGTTGGCAGTTGAAGCCCTTCCCTGCCAAAACATACCTAGTATGTACTTGGCAGGGAAAAGGTTAAACAATACCAGTAGCCTGGCAGTTCTGCTAATCTCTGGCTGCAGTAGTGCCTAAATCGCACACCTGAAACAAGCATGCAGCTAATCCAGGTCAGAAACACCCGAACGGCATGCTTATTCAGTGTCTATGGCTAAAAGTATTAGAAGCAGATGATAATCAATACAGCCAGTCTGCATTGTTCAACCACTTAAGGACCACAGGCTTAAATCCCCCTAGTGACCAGGCCATTTATTTACAAAATAGGCCACTGCATCTTTAAGGCCTTGCTGCAGGGCTTTACAACTCGGCACACAAGTGATTTCATCCCCCTCCCCCCTTCCTTTTCTGCCCATAACAGAGATTTCTGTTAGTGGGCTATGATCACTCCCAGGATGTTGTTTTTTTTTTTTTTTTTAATAAATATTTATTAAACTTCTTATTTTATTTATTTAATAATCCTGCCTCCCCCCCCTCCCGTCACCAGTATATATGACAGCGATCAGCTGGCATAGGCTTCAGCCAATGAGAGCTGGTTGCTCTCCTGTGTCCCAGGGGGATAGCCGTGTCACACGGCTGTCCCCAGTACAGCGTTGCCGTAGATCACAGCGCTGTACAGACTAAATAGACGGTGGTTTTGCCGTCTAACAGTCTCCTAGCGGTGATCGCCAATCAAAGCAGAGGCGTGCGCGATCTCCTGCAAATCCCTGCCTCAGGACTTTACGGTCTTTTTGTCGTTAGGCGGTCCTGGAGCTGCTGCCACGGTCATGCCCATCGGCATGATGCGGTCGGCTAGTAGTTAAAGTAAACCTGAGATGATTAAAGGGACTTAAAGCACCTCTCATGGGCATGCCTTTAAAGGACAACTGAAACAAGAGGGATATGGAGGCTGCCATATGTATTTCCTTTTAAACAATACCAGTTGCCTGTCTGTCCTGCTGATCCTCTGCCTCTAATACTTTTAGCCATAGATACTGAACAAGCATGCTGCAGATCAGGTGTTTCTGACATTATTGTCAGATCTGACAAATTTAGCTGCATGCTTGTTTCTGGTGTTATTCAGTCACTGCTGCAGACAAATAGACCAGCAGGGCTGCCAGGCAACTGGTATTGTTTAAAATTAATATGGCAGCCTCCATATTCTTCTCACTTCAGTTTTTCTTTAAAATGGAAAAAAATTATACATACCTGGTGCTTTCTCCAGCTCCCTTCAGGCTGCTCGGTCCCTCGCTGTCCTCCTGGATCCTCTGCAATTTGGCCTGGTAATTCCGCATACACGGCCTGTCACTGGGAGAGTTCTGCGGCTGCACAATACTACCGGCAGGCACAGAACGCTCCTGGCCATTCGAGCGGCTGATGGAATTCCCGGGCTGCCTAATGGAAGATAGCGAGGGACAGGTCAGCCTGAAGGGGGCTGGAGGAAGCCCCAGGTATGTATAACTTTATTTTGCCTGTCTCAAGTACACTTTATAAGGCTTACATAGCCTCCATATTCCTCTCACGTAGGGCTTGTTCACACTGAAAGCTCTTGAGCAATGTTTCTCAATGTGAGCATTTTCACATGAGTGATGAGCTTTCTTTCCAATTGCAAATGTGGATCCTGCACCATTTCCAGGGCATTTGCGCTTCAATACAGGGTGTAGAAGTCGCAAAGTTCTTGAAAAAGAATTGGAGAGCCCTTTTAAAAAATAAATACATTGGCCTCGATTCATAAAAAGCAGTGCGATAAAAAAAAAAAAATCTTTGTCGGGGAAAATACCACACTCGGTATTTTCCCGGTCTGTGTGCTAATTCATAAAGATGTCCCAAGCTGCTGTTGAAGGTCAGTAAATTACTGCAGCCCATTGAGCGGTAGAGTAGAGCAGTGTGGCAATATCTCTCTTTTGCCCTGCACAGATGACTCGCACAGACTTTCCCTGCCTGCACAGATGACTCGCAGACTTTCCCTGCTTGCACAGATGACTCGCACAGACTTTCCCTGCCTGCACAGATGACTCGCACAGACTTCGGCTCCTTGCACTTCACATTGTTAGCACCTCACCAGAGGTGTCGGTAACTATCGTCAGGCTTACCGATTGTTGAAGGCTTTATGAATTTACATTTGCTGACAATTTACTGACATGTGTTGGAGGTAACTACAGCCAAGTCGGTAATTTATCTCCCTGGTCGGTAATGTCAGCTTTTCATGCAGTAACGGCCTTTATGAATTGACACATTGCTAAGTGGTCGGGAAAGTCTGCTGTTTTCAGCATTACCGCATGCGGTAATGCTTAATGAATTGAGGCCAATGTGATTATTCAGTTCCAGGTCAAAGAGTTCACTTCCTGATTGTCATCAGGAAGAAAAAAAATATCCAAACAAAAGTGCTCAAAATGCACATCGCTCTGAAAGCGCAGGAAAACGCGCTTGCTAATGTGAACTAGGCCTAAGTGTGCTTTAAGAACTTATTTCTATTACAAGTGTAGCTATGTGGTATGCAAGGACAACAGAAGTACAATTGTGCTCATAAGTTTGGCAATACCTTGGCAGTATTTGAAACTTCTTTTCACTCATGGTTAGTGGTTGCCTGAAGCCATTTACTGTCAAACACCACAGCTGTGTTGACTCTTTTAAAATCATTATCACTGCAATAACTACCCAAGTGACACTGATCAAAAGTTTACATACCATGGTGGCTTGACCTGATAACATGCACACAGCTTGGCACAAACAGGTTTTAACCCTCCTGGCGATATGGAGTTTCGGTGGCTGCGTCCGCGGGAGGGATTTCTGTAATAAAACTTGTTGTAATAGTTGTAGCTAGCACTAGGCTAGCTACCAGTGTCCCCCAAGTCCCCCGCACCTCTATGATCCCCCGGCTTATATTTACCCAGCTGCGATCCCGCAAGAGCCACAGCCTCTGCAATCCGCTTCAGTCGTCGATATGGTGACGATCGGACACGACGTCATGAGCAGTCCCGATCCTCCCCATACCGAAGCCTGGAGCTGATTGGGAGGCTGCGCCATTGTGGAATCCCTGGGGGGGTATGTATTGCGGTGGCGATCAAGAGGGGACTGGAGGGACTTTGGGGACACAGGTAGCTAGCTACAACTATTACAAGTTTTATTACAAAAATCCCTCCCGGGGCCATGCGATCCTCCATGGCGGCTACCCCGAGTGTAGGTCGGGGTTACCGCCAGGAGGGTTAATGGCTGTTAAAAGGTAACCATTGTCCCGTGAACTTACTTGTAATTAGTGCATGTGTATATAAGTTGGACCCCCTGACAGACATATCGGCGCCGGTAGACTTGGGCGCTGGATATAGCCGGTATATGGCTGATCCTGCTTCTGCACAAGTCCGGCCCGTGTTAATTACTATTCCCCCTCCAGGCCACCATGGATAGTGGGGGAATGATATAATTCGGCTTCGGAGACCGAATTATGTTTTTTAAGCAACTTCGGCTCCGTCTTCTGAAAAGCACTGCTCCGCCTGACAGACCCATGCAACTTGCTACACTGATATTTTTTGGATTCTAAGGACCCGTTTCCACAAGCAGTTGATAGGCAGTGAAAAGCCTCTCACAACTGCTTGCTGCTGCCTGGTAAGGGCTAGTTCACACTGGGCGCTTTTCTAGCAATTTTGGCAGAGTTGCGGATCGCTGGCGATCAGGCAAATTGCTGGAAAAGCGCTACAGCAATGTATTTCAATGGAGCTGGTCTCATTTAAGCGATTTTAGGAATCGCAAATGCAGTGCATGCACCATTTTGAAGCGATAGTGCTTCCATTAAAGGTATAGAATCGCTTCAAAATCGCTTTTTATTTAAGTGCAACGATTTTTTAGCGCTATTCCCATCAAAAACTACTACTCAGCAATCACTGGCTGATTGCTACACTCTGAAATCACTCAAAAGTCGCTTTTGTACTGGATACAAAATCACCCGCAAAGCGCTAGAAAATCACTAGGTGATTGCCAGTGTGAACCAGCCCTAACTGCTTGCTGAGCACACAGTTCAGCTGGGCCCTTAGTCATGGGGAAAGTAGAAGAAATGTCAAAGGATCTTCTGGAAATTGTATTTAAACTCTATAAAACAGGAAAAAAATAAAAGAAAATATCTAAGGAAATGAGAATGCCAATCAGCAGCTTTCAAACTCTAAGGCCTGGGACTTGCTAGCAGCGTTTTTCTAAGCGTGTGTGATTCAAAAAGCTCTTGCTAACATAATGCTATGGGAAATTTTTAAAACCTCCTATCCCTCAAGTGGCATCACACCCATAGCATTATATAAGCGAGAGCTGCTAGTGGGTTCAAGGCCTAATTAAGAAGTTCTGTTGAAACTAAAACATGGTCTGGTAGACCAACTATGAATTCAGTCACAACAGCCAGAAAAATAGACCAACTATGAATTCAGTCACAACAGCCAGAAAAAAATCCTCAGTATGCAAGGAAAAACCCACAAATAATTTCAGAGGAATTACAGGACACTATAAAAAAAAAATATGGTGGGCAGTTTCAAGATGCACAGTAAGGAGGCACTTGAAGAAAGATGGGCTGTATGGGGCTTTCTTCTGGCAACTTGACCATGCAGCCCATCTATAGAAATGCAACAAAGTATCCCATTTGCAATATTTTATTATTATTTTAGTATTTATATAGCGCCGACATATTACGCAGCGCTGTACAATATATATATATCTTGTCACTCAGTCCCTCAGAGGAGCTCACAATCTAATCCCTACCATTGCCATATGTCTATATTATGTAGTGTAAGTACTGTAGTCTAGGGCCAATTTTTTTTATTTTTTTTTTTGATGGAGCCAATTAACTTATCTGTATGTTAATATGTCTAACAGCACAGAGACGAGCCTCAAATCTTCTGGCACAGTCATTTTAAGTAACGACTAAAATTTAACTTTTTGGCCACAACCATCAATGCTATATTTTGAGAACAGTCAACGAGGCCTATGATAGAGGTACACCATTCCTACTGTGAAACATGGTGGAGAATCACTGATGTTTTGAGGATGTGTGATCTACAAAGGTACTGGAATATAGGGCAAAATTGATGGCAATATGAATGCAGTAAGTTATCACAATTCTGCATCAGTGTTGTCTCATTTACTGTCACTGAAGGGGATAGGCACTGCACTAGAGAGCAACATAGGTTACATTTGTTGTTGTAGAAACCCACAGCCACATGCATTGTACAGTGGAAACAAGGTCTTAGTCACATCTTTTATTGTAATTAAAGGACCACTGTCGCAAAAATCTTACAATTGAACTACTTACTGCATCTTGTGCAGTATATTCACTGCCTGGCAAAGCTTCACTTGAAGTCTCAGGGCCGTGACTATAAATCTTCAGTGGTGGGCAGCCGCCACTCGCTCCTGTTGTAGCCCGTTAGCGGAGAGATGAATGAATGGAAACGCAGTTCCCATTAATTAATCTAAGTCCCCGATGTCTATGAGATGAGCAAACACTAGTGCACATGACAGGCCTGAGCCCTGCCACTACTCGGGCCCCCAAACCAGCATGTAACACAATAGGGGAGCGCAGGCGAGCCCTGGAACTCGCCCCCACCAGATGCCTGCATTCATTGTACATTCCTGGTGTTACAGTGCCACGCATTACTTCCGATTCACATACTTAAAGGGAACCTAAACTGAGAGGGATATGGATGTTTTCTTTTAAACAATACCAGTTGCCCGGCAATACCAGTTAGCTGCAATTGCTTGTTTCACACAACTGAAACAAGCATGCAGCTAATCCAGTGTGACTTTAGTCAGAGCACCTGATCTGCATGCTTATTGAGGGGCTGTGGCTAAAAGTATTAGAGACACAGGATCAGCAGGAGAGTCAGGCAACTGGTATTCTTTTAACCTCCTTAGCGGTATGCCCGATACCGTGTCGGGCATACCGCCCGCTGTCCCCAGGAGTCCCCCAATAAACTTTTGAGCGAGCGGATAGTTCTAATATCTTCAGCTAGCACTAGGCTAGCTAGCAGTGGTGGTCAGCATCCTTAGATTATGTTTGATTCCCCCCCCCCCCCCCCCCCGATCGCTGCTAAATACATTACCCCCCCTGGATCCAGAGATCGCGCAGCCTCCCGGCACATCTCTGGTCCTCTCTATGGGGAGGATCGGGTCTGCGCATGACATCATGTTCGATCCTCCCCATAGTGAAGAGCGCAGCTGTCCGGATAGGCTGCAGCGATCGCTGCATCCAGGGGGGGGGGGGGGGGTAATGCATTTATCGGCGATCGGGGGGATTAAACTTAATCTAAGGATGCCGACCACCGCTTCTAGCTAGCCTAGTGCTAGCTGAAGATATTGGAACTATCCGAGCACTCAAAATTATAATGAGGGACTCCTGGCTGCAAACCCACCGGCGTGCATAACGCCCAGGAGGTTAAAAGGAAAAATCCATGTCCTTCTCAGTTTAGGTTCCCTTTAAGTATGTGAATCAAAAATAATGACCGACGACATCTTGTGGCCAAATAGTTAATTACTCTAAAATCCACTTATTTAACCTATTTTGGTTCCTGGGCGTAGAAACTACGTCCAGGAACCATGCGCGCTCCCGCCGCCGATCGCGCACTTGCACTCCCGGCCCGCGGTTCGTTAGCCAGGCAATCAGTGAATCGGGCTATGGTGCCCGATCACTGATTCCTCTCCCCCGCTGAAAAAGCGACAGCTTCTCTCGAAAGCTGCGCCTTTTCTGGCTGTTACCTCCCCCATGCGTCGCTCTAAGCGTGTGTTACGCTTAGAGTGACGTTATGTAAACAAACTCATGGCCGCCATCTTGTGGCCAAAAAGTAATACTACAACCAAAAGTAAAAAAAAATTAAAAACACACATTTCCATTTTAAACCTATTGTTTACATCCCACCCTCCCAAAACTACCCAAATAAAATGTTTAATATATATATAAAAAAAAAAACATGTAAATATTTACCTAAGGGTCTAAACTTTTTAAATATCAATGTAAAGATATATTTCTATATTTTTTTTATTTTAAACTTGTAAATAGTGATAGATGCAAAACGGAAAAATTGCACCTTTATTTCCGAATAAAATATTGTCGCCATACATTGTGATAGGGACATAATTTTACCGGTGTAATAACCGGGACATATGGGCAAATACAATACGTGACTTAATTTTGGAGGCATGTATTATTTTAAAACTATAATGGCTGAAAACTGAGAAATGATTTTTTTTTCTTATTCTTCCTTTTAAAATGCATTTACAGTAAAGTGGCTCTTAGCAAAATGTACCCCCCAAAGAAAGCCTAATTGGTGGCGGAAAAAACAAGATATAGAGCCGTTCATTGTGATAAGTAGTGATAAAGTTATAGGCTAATGAATGGGAGGTGAACATTTCTCAAGTGAAAACGACGGAACGCGAATGGGTTAATAAAAATCCCAAAACTGAGACTTTTATAATTAACCATTTCCCTCCCACAGTACCCAAACTTTTTTTTTTATAGGAAAAAATAAATTACATACAAAAATACATAAGTAGGGACTGAACTTATTTAATATTTATGTCAAGAGGGTATATTACTGCTAATTTTTTTATGTATTGGCTTGTAATTAGTGATGGATGCAAAACTGAAAAAATGCACCTTTATTCCCAAATAAAATATTGGCAGCATACATTGTACTAGGGAAAATTTTGTAAACAATGCAATAATCGGGACAAATGGGCAAAAAAAGTGTGTTTTATCCACAGTAGAATGTTTTATTTTGGCCAAAAATTGAGAGAATTAATTTTTCTTATTATTCCAATTAAAATTTCTTAGCAGAATGTACCTCCCAAAGAAAGCCTAATTGGTGGTGAAAAAAAAACAAGATTATAGATCATTTTGTTGTGATTAGTAGTGATTAAATTATTGGGGAAAGAATGGGAGGAGCGCTGACAGGTGAAAATTGCTCTGGTCCTAATGGGGTAAAAAACCCTCAGTGGTCAAAATACATGTAAGCACATAGAAATAAGAAGCATGATTCTTCCAGAGTAAAATGAGCCATAAATTACTTTTCTCCTATGTTGCTGTCACGCACAGTAAGTAGTAGAAATCTGACATTAACAACAGGTTTTGGGTTAGTCCATCTCTCCATAGGGGATTCTCAGCATGGCCTTTATTCTTTATAAAGACCCTCCTTGAAAAAGATTTATAAAAAGATGCTGGCCAGCTTCCGTGCTCACTGCACACTTTTTTAGACAGAGAAACTGCCATTCACTAAGTGCTTTTGAAAAGAAAGGAAACCCCCCATGAGGAGATGGGCTAGTCCAAAACCTGTCGGTTCTGTCAGATTTCTACTACTTACTGTGAGTGACAGCAACACAGAAGATAAGTAATTTATGTCTCATTTTACTCTGGGAGAAATGCACTTATCTGTATATATGTTTACATATATTTAAAATACTAAGATTTTCGCAACAGTGGTCCTTTAAACTTGCGTGCCCCCCCCCCCCCCAAAAAAAAAAACCCGGCACCTGTAACTTATACAAGCTGCAGTAAAAACTGAACATATTGTAGTAAGGGATCCGCTAAATGCTGCAGTGTGAATCTGCCGCTGCATGTAGAAAATGACACAAAAGGCAATTTACTGCTTTATTTTGTAAGGTAACATGTTAATAGTTCCACACAGTTCAATAGGAAAAGAATGACCTACTCAATCACATTCAGCAAATACAATAACCTTGGTCTTGTATTACATGTGCAAATCAGATACAAATGGATTAATTCAAACAATGTACAAAAACACACACACACTTGTTGCATTACATACAGTACAAATGTAATACTGTACACTGACCATACTAATGCCAGCTTCACATAATGAAAAAGGTTCTGTTGCTCTACCATGTACCAATTACAGCACTGACCTAGACAGGTGATCACTATTTCAGCTGCTGCGTGAATCATCAGTGTACAGTTTTGTTACTATGTATGAACAATATAAAACAATGGGAAGATCCATACATAATGAGAGGGCTTCACTAGTTTAATGCAGACTGTACATACCATTCTGACAAGTACTCTGCAGGAGAAAGGAATAGTTTCCTTAAAGTTAATGTATATTATGGTAAGTTTGGGCTGCTTGACCTAACAGACTGCTGTAAAAGCAGTGCGATGTTTTCACCGATACAAAATGACAAATCATTGTCCGGCCATGTAAAAACTGCCAGTAATAGTTGATGCACATCCATTGCAGGCACCAGCATTGTTACTTTCAGTGCTAGTTCTGCTATCTGTGAGGAAGGTAAGGCTAGGTTTCCATTTGTGCGGCGGCATGCGTCTTGCGAGACGCGATGCCGGCACAGCTGTTGCCTCTCGCAGCCGAATCCCTCTAGCCGTGCTATGCGCGGCTATGGGATTCGGACAGTTACGCACAAAATTATGCTGCAGGGCCTCAGATTTTTCCTCGGCCACGAATTCGGATGGCTCTCATAGACTTCTATAGGCTGCTGAAATCCATCAGAATTTGTGGGCGGGGAATCGGCCTGGATTCGCAGCAGTGGAAACCCGGCCTCAATGGCAGTACTTAGCAAGAGTCCAGCTCATGTATGCAAGTCAGTTTTTGTGTGCCAATGTGAACTATTCACTAGACTGCAGAGGGCTACTGCTGCTTCCATATAAGACTTCTTTAACGTTTCAAGGCTTTGTTTACATTATAGGCGTTTTTGTAAAATTTTAAGCGCGGGCGATTTTCAAAATTGGAAGCGCTCTGCAAAAGCACTTACAAAAACGCCCACAAAAATGAACGAACGTACGTGAGCCAAACGTAATGTGAACAAGGCCGTACTGATCACTTGTTCCATAGCAGGGCATTGGGAAAAGCTTTCAGTTAAAATGCATATAATGTGAACTGACCCATAAGGAAACAGATACTGGACTGCATGTCAGTTGTCCGTTCAGTTATAACTAACAGAAACTGATTCAGTGTGAATGGACCCTTACATGTAATTAAGGTGGCATGAAATTTGGGTGCAGTTGAAAAATGGCTCACCATGCTCCTGCAAAAGCCCCAGTGGCGTTAATTACCATCCCCCCTCCAGGCCGCCGTAGACTGTGGAGTAAGACATAATTAGACTCCCAGCTATTGCTGACAGCTGAATTACGTTGTTTTTATCGTAATTTGGGCTCAGTCCCTGATGGCGCCCAAATTACTGACTGAGCGCCGCTGTAGCCATAGTTCCCGATAAAGGCCTATGGCGGTGCCTGGTGCTCCCAAATTTCCAGCGTTTTGCCTGACGCCCTTAGACACTTTATATGTGTACCTGTGGCTGCAGCATTCAGTCCCAATGAATATGCAGGTTTTACAGCCCACACTGTCAGGGCTCTTTCACACGACAATGCATGCATGTCACAGTGCATTATAGCATCAGCAGCACAGTAGAAACCAACGGGGAATAGTGTATGTTACATCACAACACATAGGAACGCACAGCTGTACTGTGAACGGTAACATGGAAGTCTATGGACTTCCACATTACCATGTGGATTATGCACTGCATCATGACTGACAGCGCACATAGTGTGAATGAGTCCTCATACAGGAGCCTGGATCCTGTACACAAGCATAAGTATTTCTAGAACTTATATATTCTGCAAGTCCTGCTTACTCCCATACAAAGCTATTAAGAGCATCAGTAAAACCAGTTAAGGGGGAAAAAGCCAACTCTCTAACAGTATCCTAAAAACAGCCTAGATGAAGATCCACACTAACAAATTTCGATGAGTGGTGTGTGATTGAAGGACATAACCACTTAATGTAATATCAAATGTTCACTGGGAAAAAAAAAAACTATTAAGTGAAAACATTTCTTCTGTTAAATACTAGATGAAGCATGACACACTACTGAAGCAATCTAATAGACTGCAATGATGAATATGATTACTAGAATGATACTACCTATCGAGCACTGCTTTGATTAGCTGGTCTGTACACAGAATGTAACATCATGCATGGGAACTGCAGAGAGAAGCATGCAAACTGGCTAACGTGTCTATATATAGTGTAGTGCTCCTGGCACATTTGGAGAGAGATTGCACACAGAAATCTTGCTTCATCTTCAACTAGTCAAAGTCACGATTGGTCAGCACCAGTGGAGCAACTAGTGTCCAAACGTAGAGCACGATGCACACCCAGCTGGAGGAGATTTTCACCCACACAGAAGGCCATTTGCTAGTCATAGTTTCATAAGTAGAGTCGGGGCTGAAAATAAATAAAAATATATTTCAATATTTAAAAGTGATAAAAAAATATATATATATACACCGACTGGTTTATTCACACACAAACATGATTCAGAGATTTCCCACATTCTCTCCAATATGCACTCCTGCAATGCTTTCATGGGTGCAGCCTTATTCCAAAATGGATTAAATTCATTTATTTTCCTAAGAATTCTACACACAACACCCCGTAATAATGTGAAAAAAGTTTACTTGAGGCTTTTTTAAAATTTATTAAAAATAAAAATCGAGAAAGCACATTCACAGCCTTTGCCATGCAGTTCAAAATTGAGCTCGATATTGACCCAATCATTCGTCAGCTAGAAAACAAGGGCACGATCTGGAACAGACTGCCGTTGTCCTTGATAGGAAGAATTAATCTGATAAAAATGATCTTCTTACCTAAATTTACCTATGCCTTTAGACAACTCCTATGTGGCTGCCACTAACGCTTTTCCGACGAATAGACAAAATCATTTCGAGCTTTATATGGGCAGGAAAACAGCCACGGTTAGCCATTGACATTCTGCAACTACCTAAAAACAGAGGGGGCCTTGCCTTACCAAACTTTCAAAAATACTACTGGGCATCTGTCCTTGTAACTATTAGGTGGTGGTTCTCTCAAGATGAAACAAATCCAGCAGTGAATCTGGAGGCAGCGATGTTGGGGTCATATGAACAACTCACCAACTTACCATATAGGGGCCCCACGCTAACCCCCCGTGTAACCCTGGCTATGAAAACACCCTGGAGGGCATGGAGGGCGGCTAGAGCCCCCCCCTGGTAAAACCCGGTAATATTTCTCCATTTACACCACTCTGGGGCAATCCACAACTACCTCATTTCTCCACAATCCCTGACTCGGTTATATGGGCGAAATACGGAATAAAGAATATAGCACATATACAGTATGATAACACTTGCTGTACATTTAATGACCTTAAGACCCAGTTTAACCTCCCTAACAAGTACCTCTTCCGCTACCTGCAGCTTCGTCATGCCCACAGGGCTCAATTCGGGTCACAACCCCCCGCGCTTAAAACAGATGATCTTGAACAATTAGTTTTGACTAAAGACCTTCCCAAACCTATGTCTGCTATTTATAACGAACTTTTTAACTTCAATAATACCAGACTTGACAAGTGCCTACAGAAATGGGTAAATGATATTCCTTCTTTAGACAGAGATGATTGGGATGTTCTACTAGAGGACTCCCCTACATCAGTCATCTCAGCCTCCGATCAGCTAATCCAAACCAAATTCCTACATAGGGTTTATCTAACTCCCGAAAGATTACATAGAATTAATAGTAGTAACTCAGACAGATGTTGGAGGTGCAGTATAGAATTGGGTAATTTCATCCATATATTTTGGACCTGCCCACGAATTATCACATTTTGGAGAGGTGTGCACACAACAATAAACACTTTATTGCAGGCCTCCTTACCCTTTGATACGGGTTTGCTATTACTCGGGAGATTTGGGGAGGACACTATCCCCAAGCACAAACAAACACTAATTAAAATTCTTTGCTTTCAGGCAAGTAAAGAAATCTTAAAATATTGGAAGAAAACGTCAATACCAACTATAGGTAGCTGGACTAAAGCCATTAACCTGACCCTCCCACTTTAAAAAACTACTTACCTTAACAGGCGCTGCCCTAAAAATATAATAGAGTGTGGGGAGTATGGGAGACCAGAATTCTAGATCCTACAAGTGAGAATTTCATCCCAATTATAGACTAAATTAATGGGTGTGGCCTGGGCGGTGATCGGACGGAAACCTTTCCTTTTCTCTCTCTTACAAGTCCTATCTATCTCTGGACTTGTTCTCTTCCTCTAACCTTCTTCTAGTACCATAGTGGGATTAAGACTCCCTAATGCTACTGAGTCTATACTTATGATTTATATTACACTTTGTCAAGCATAATGGAACGATACTGTAGCCACTGCAACTTGATGTACCATATGTGATTATATTACTATGATTCTAGACTTATTTGGTGAATGGACAACCCACTGTGTGCTATCTACTTCTATCTGTTGTTGTATCACAAAAAATCTAATAAAAATTTTAACTGTTAAAAAAAAAAATGCATCCTGTTTCCCCTGATCATTGAGATGTTTCTGCAGCTTAATTGGTGTCCATCTCTGGTATATTCTATTGATTGGACATGATTTGGAAATATCCAAAAGTACATTACAATAAAATACAGTACACAATACTGTAGAGAGGTTTTCAGTAACAATACATAATTGAAGAAACAAACTTGTGTTAAAGAGACTGTGAAGTGAGAATAATTCTCGCTTCAGAGCTCGTGCCCCTGCTAAACCGCCGCTATAGCGCCGCTAAACGGGGGTCCCTTCACCCCCAAACCCCCCACTGCGACACTTGGTCGCAGACTTGGTCGCTCCTGGAGGCAGGGCTAACGGCTGCAGCCCTGCCTCCAGTCGCGTCTATCAGCGGCGCATCGCCGCCTCTCCCCCGCCCCTCTCAGTGAAGGAAGACTGAAAGGGGCGGGGGAGAGGCGGAGATACGCGCGTGGGGCAGGGCTGCGGTGGTTAGCCCTGCCCCAACCAGGAAGCGCTCCCCCGCTGAAACGAGGGGATTTGGGGGATCAGGGACCCCCGTTAAGCCGCGGGATAGCAGCGGTTTAGCAGGGGCACGTGTGCCCCTGCTATCTATGAGGTCTGAAGCGAGATTTATTCTCGCTTCAGACTCTCTTTAAAAGAATACAAAAAAGTCCTGAACCAACAGCAATAACAGGAGATAGGTAACAAGACAACTGATGCATGCTGCAGCTGTAAGTACCAATATTGGTATACCTTAGATAGGCAATTGCTGTTTAATTAAAGATATATGTAAATAAAGTCAAACAATTGATGGGCATTCCAGACTTACAATAATATGGCAAATGTATATATGAATATATATTGGTGGCACATATAATTTATATTGGTAGAGCTTCCTTTTCTTTCTTATTAGGTTTTGAGATGCTTTGCTAAACAGATGGTGAATTTTTACAATAGAAGTTATGTTTGAAGATCATCCTATGAGTTTGTTCTACATGAAAGCCCTTTGCTGAATGCTTGATCAATAATGACTACTTTTGTGGAGGTGGCTTGCTTCTTGGGGGTGGGGTTGCAAGTTCATTTAATAGCTTACCTGTACCAGTTGGTAAGAGTCATCATAATGTAAAGTGAAGCCAGGAAAAGCATGAAGTGAAAGAAGGAGTAGCTGTAGGTAACTCCATCACGTTCATTGTCCACAGCACGGTTTGCATCATCAGGATCACCTAAAGAGCCATCGCTCCGGCTACCATCCTCTATAAGTGTAGACTCATCACTGGTCAGGGTAAGCTTGTTCACTTGGCTGTTATTTGAGGTCCTAATACTAAATACACAGTACAGATACTAAAGTGAGCAGATTTTGGAGCCGGCATACACATATTTGCTAAGCAAAAAAACAACAACAAAAAGTGCAACAATATACCTAGGTACAAAAAGACAGTAGAATAAAAATCAGATGAGGACTGATCACTGAACCCTGGCCATGAGGGTGGCTGGGGAAACACTAGACAACTTATACGTATGGGATTAATGAATAATTTAATATGTAGCATTTGCAAATCCGATGTACAGGGGTTGGACAAAATAATGGAAACACCTTGAAAATCAACAAAATATATTTTAATATGGTGTAGGTCCACCTTTTGCAGCAATTACAGCCTCAATTCTCCGAGGTATTGATTCATATAAATTGTGAATGGTTTCCAAAGGAATTTTAGCCCATTCTTCAGTTAAAACACCCGCCAGTTCTTTTAGAGACGATGGCGGCGGAAATCGACTTCTTACTTGAATTTCTAACGACCATAAATGCTCAATAATGTTGAGGTCTGGGGATTGTGGTGGCCAGATGAGATTCTCAACTTCATTAGAATGGTCCTCTTGCCATTCTTTAACAATTCTATCATCTTGAAAGATAGCATTCTTGTTTCTGGCATTATTCAGACACTACAGCAGCTAAACAGATCAGCAGGGCTTCCAGGCAACTAGTATTGTTTAAAAGGAAATAAATATAGCAGCCTCCATATCACTCTCACCTCAGGTTCACTTTGCATGCCTCAGCTTACTACTGCTTCCTGTATTGTGTGTAACACTGGTCATACACTGGTCATACACTGGTCACACACTGGTCAAAAGATAGATGTTTTTAAGTAATATAATCTGATCAAGACAGGCCCTGACTGTGCCTCTACACCAAGGGTGTCAAACTCAAATACAAAGTGGACCCAATTGAACATTGGGACCAAGTTGCGGACCAAACTCAATGTCTAGTTGCCACCTTCCTCCCTTTTATAAAAGTTACCTGGTGTTTAATGGTCCCACTCCCTCCCCTATCCAGTTTCTTTGTGTCTAGTGGCCCTCTTCCCCTACAAAGTTCTATGGTGTCTAGTGCTTCCCCCTCTCTTCAGCAGTGGCTGATTAGTCTACTTGTTAAGGGCTCTGCCTCTGACACAGGCGACCAGGGTTCAAATCTCAGCTTTCCTGATCAGTAAGCCAGTGCCTATTCAGTAGTAAATCTTGGGCAAGACTCCCTAACACTGCTACCGCCTATAGAGCGCGTCCTAGTGGCTGCAGCTCTAGCGCTTTGAGTCCACCAGAAGAAAAGCATGATGTGTCTGTCTCTCTCCCCCATATGGCTTCCCTGGTGATCTAGGGCTTTACCTACAGTACAGATTCCCTGGTGGTGTATAGTGGTCCAAACAACGCAAAGTGGGGAAACCACTTTGGGGCCAAATTTGATGACTCTGCAGAGCTGCACTGCAGAACAATGCTATGGGCCATCGATCTGCTGCCTCTCCCAATTCACCAATCAATATCTTCCTTGTAGTACAATCAATCTAATTCAGATGAAAAGCAATCTAATGATTGAACGGTCCAGCATGTTGGAGCATTGATTTCTTGCAGACTCGATTCAATATCAATGGGAAAAAAGTTGCTGTATATAGACAATTCCGCCGCTGTATACACTTGTCCTCCGTTGCTTCCGTCTTTCCAGGTTCACTGGTGCTCTCTAGCTGCACACTGCACACTTCTGCCAAAAGGTCAAGCATGATGTGCGCAGCTAGAGGGCATCAGTGAACCTGGAAATACGGAATCCATGGAGGACGAATGTATACAGCGGCGGCATCTTCTGAATACAGTGGCTGAGATAGAGGACTCTGAGCAGGTCCCTGGATCAGTAGAAGCATGCAGTTAACTGTGAGTGTAGTCAGAGCAGATGGCAGTGTAGTGAGAGTAGCTGGGAGAGTTAGCCAGTGTATCTGGCAATGTAGTCAGTGTAGATGGGCAGCAAAGCTAGGATAGAAACAGTTTGGGGGGGAAAAAAGTCTAAGATGCCCCAGCACCATAGACACACCGGGTTTAGTACTTTTCCTAATTCTGTGATTTTTGCCCTCTAAACCTAGGTGCGTCTTATTGTCCAAAAAATATGGTAATATTGAAAAAGACCTCATCAACAGCAGAGAGTAGTGTTCCACTATAAATTAGCCAAAGGCCAGCTCCTTTACCAATGGTCTAGCGCTAAAATTAGGAAATATGGTTTGTAAAGCCCTCTGTGCTTTCTATATCTCATGTTTTGCAGCGTTTGATATTCAGATACTGCTTTGGGCTGCCTGTGACTGCTGTCTCCTGTACAGTTGTAAGCTGCACACTTGCCAGACAGAAAAAAACATTCTATACAAAGGGAAAAAAAAAAAAAAAAAAATATTATATATATATATATATATATATATATATATATATATATATATATGCATAATAGATAGATACTAATCAAACAAACACAGCGCTTGCAAAAAATTCACAAACAGATGGGTATTCAGGTTAATCGCAGGAGTATATAATAAAAAGTCCACTCAGTATGAGTAATAATATTAGTAAAATAAAATTATATATTAAATTAATCAAAATTAAACAAATGGGCATGCGCTCTGCAAGAAATGAGTAATGCGTTTTCCCAAATTCAGTGCACAGTTGTAAGCAATAGTGCATCCTCTATAACAGGGGTGCCCACACTTTTTTGATTCGCGAGCTACTTTAAAAATTTCAGAGCCCAGGACACACACACACACACACACACACACACACACACACACACACACACACACACACACACACACACACACACACACACACACACACACACACACACACACACACACACACACACACACACACACACACACACACACACACACACACACACCTCCCCCATATCCCAGCATAGTTATGTTTTTCAGTAAGGGTGACCAGCTTATCACATCTCAGCTCAGAAGCATCCTTAGCTGCGCTGCTGTTGCATGCAGCTCCCTCACTGCTGACAGCTGTTCAGTCAGCAGTGGCTGAAAAATGCATGGTGTGCATTAGGCTGACCTAATACAGCTGAGCACCCTCCACAGCACATGGCTTCTATAATGACGAACTACCACAAACAAGCCTCAGTCATGGAATTCCCCCCCCCCCCCCCCCCCACCACCAAAATTTAAAATTTCCGCTATATATATATCTATCCGTGCACTTGCCTCTTCTCCTCACAAGATGTAGAAGTGTTAGCCTCTGAACACCCGCGGGACCTCGGGAAGGTGTGGCCACATGGTCTGCACGGCATCATGGAGGAGGAGGAGATGCTCACCATTCGCTCCTCTCCCCTTCAGCCACGCCTCTCTCCTTCAGCTGCTCGCTCAGTAGCTTTTTCTGACAGCCGCGGCTACACAAAATTTGACAGGCAGCACAGCGGCAGCTAAATTTAACAAGACGCGGCCAAGATCTACCAAATAGGTGGTCGCGATCTACTGGTAGATCGCGATTGACCTATTGGGCACCCCCGCTCTATAAGATTATGTACGTAACCAGGTATCCCTCCTAGTGTGTTCCTCTGCTGCTCCGGTTACGGATACAATACGGGAGGCACAACGTGGCTGTTAGCCCGAGAGACCACGCGGGGTGGAAACCCGCTGTTAACACTTCCAAACGCTGTTATACTCTAAAGCCAAAAGCAGGGCTGTGGAGTCGGTCCAAAAATCCACCGACTCCGACTCCTCGGTTTAGGATTCCACCGACTCCGACTCCGACTCCACGACTCCGACTCCTCTAATTTGCATATTACAATTTTGTTGATTAAAAGTATGTAACATGAAATTCGTCTCATAACTGCCAACGCTTAGGAATTTTACAAGACAACTGAAGTGAGAAGGATATGTAGACTACTATATTTATTCCCTTTAGACTAAAACTAGTCCTTGGTAAGAGTACTTGTAAAAGGTACAAACCGGAACAAAGAACATCTATCAGGCCCTAGGCAATGTAAGTGTGGGTACATGTAAGAATGATGTGCAGGTACTCTGCAGGGGAATGAGGAGATTGTAAACAGACAACACCTCTGTGTTCAATGTGCACAGCATTTTCAGTGGATTCCCTGCAGCTCTGTGGGGAGTGCATATGTAGAGTATAGTACTACTGTGTAACAAAGTAAACCTGAGACAGATGAAATTAAAGTTTTATACATACCTGGGGTAACCTCCAGCCCCCTTCAGGCTAATCAGTCCCTCGTTGTCCTCCTCCACCACCTGGATCTTCTGCTATGAGTCCAGGTACTTGAGCCAGTCAGGCGTAGTGCGCATGCACACACTCCGCCGCCAGGAGCATACTACACCTGTGCAGCACTATTGCGCAGGTGCAGAATGTTCCTGGCTGTGGGAGCCGCTGACTGACTGAATTACCGGGACTCATAGCAGAAGATCCGGGTGGTGGAGGACAGTGAGGGACTGATTAGCCTGAAGGGGGCTGGAGGAAGCCCCAGGTATGTATAAAACTTTACTTTTCATCCGTCTCAGTTACCCTTTAATTTGTAGTCACCAAACCAAATTTTAATAACATATCAAATTATTTTATTTCATCAGCAAAGGGAGTGCATACATTTGCATAAATCAGCATCAATGCAGAATTATTTCCATCTTGTTGACCATCTCTATTAGTGACATAGCTACACATCAGGCTTTATTCTTACAGCATAGATGTTATTTAGTATATATAAGAGATTCCTGTGTACACATCATATATACAGTCACAATCAGATATGTATATCTGACCTTAAAAATACGTGGACTGCTTTATTGAAGCAGCACAAGTAACTAATTTTGATTGGTTTATTTCATTTTTGTATACTAAGCACAGCTATTACTGTATATATACTGTATATATACACATTATTTTTAATGACTATTATCTGAGAAATAGAACATTTTATCATATTTTCTATTTTAATTACAGTTACAAATTCATTAGGAGTCGGAGTCGGTGCATTTTTTCCCGACTCCGACTCCAGGCACCCAAAATTGCCCGACTCCACGACTCCGACTCCACGACTCCGACTCCACAGCCCTGGCCAAAAGTGAGTGCAAATTTTTTATAAAATTTTAAATGTTTTTAAAATGATATTACACAATGAGAGGCTTTGCTTCATCTTTTGAGGGGACTTGTGAAAACAAGAGAGGCATTTAGCTGTGGATAAGCGGGGGATTTGCCAGAAAAGGCGAGGGGAGCCTGATTAATGCCCCGCAAGTCTGCTTTGCTACTGTGGTCGTAGTAACTCCAATCGGTGAGTCATATTCCACTGTGGGTGACATTGCAGCAATATTGGTGGAGGACATAATCTTATAGAGGAAGCGCTAATTCTTACAACTGTGCAATGATAAATAGATAGATAATAGTACTATAAACAATCAATCACTTTTACCTGGAATATAAGACACAGAGCAAAAACAGGATGAGTCCCACAATGCCTTGAGCATCCCACCACTGCACAACCCGAACTTGTCCTGGAGTTGTGGTGGTATTGTAACCAATTATGCCGAGGAGACTTGGATTACATTTGCGATCTAAGAGATGAGGGCGAAATATAGGAATATACTTTATGCTGTTACTTAAAGAGACTCTGTAACATCAGAAACATCCCCTGGGGGGTACTCACCTCGGGTGGGGGAAGCCTCCGGATCCTAATGAGGCATCCCACGCCGTCCTCTGTCCCACGGGGGTCTCGCTGCAGCCCTCTGAACAGCCGGCGACAGACCCGACTGTAAATTCAATATTTACCTTTGCTGGCTATAGCGGGGGCGCTGTGGCTGCTTTCGGCTCTGAAGTAGACGGAAATACCCGATCTCAGTCGGGTCCGCTCTACTGCGCAGGCACCGGAAACTTGCGCCTGCGCAGTAGAGCAGACCCGATGGCGATCGGGTATATCCGCCTACTTCGGAGCCGACAGCCGTCAGAGCGCCTGCGCAGGAGCCAGGAAGGTAAATATTGACGTCATTTTGCACGGAGGGCTGCAGCGAGACCCCTGAGGGACGGAGGACGGTGTGGGAAGCCTCATTAGGATCCGGAGGCTTCCCCCACCCGAGGTGAGTACCCCCCAGGGGACGTTTTGACGTTACAGATCCTCTTAAATAAAATTGTGATGTATCACATACATTGGTGAGGATCTTTTATTTTGTGGACTTAAATACCTGGCTCATTGGTCATGGCTGACCATGTCAGATACATTGTGTAAATAGTTATCACAGAAGACTGTAGAAGTCCAGATCTGGGCTGCGATTCCTAGAGGATAAGAAAAAAAAAAAGTTGAAAAATGTACTAAATGCTTTGGAGGTGTGTGTGTGTTTTCATTGAGGACTCCTTAAAAAAAAAAAAAAAAAAAAAAAAAAAAAAAACTTTAAAAACTCCACATTTCTGAAATGGTAGATCATATTACCCATCTTCGGCCTAGCATGCACAGAACATTAATTACTCCTAATATGGCACCGATCTAATCAAATGGTCAGATTGTCTATTAGTTGGAAGAAAAAAAAAAGTGTTCTGACAACTGTAAACATAAAACATTATGGAGGACAGCGGCTAGGGGGGCAAGGTGGCGTCACAAGGCAGATTCCCTAAAGATTTCATGGTGAAATCGATCGAGAATCAGCCTGTGGTTTATGGCAGTCAACCGTTCTCTTTCTGATCAGTCTCTTGGTCGATCGGCCACCAAAATCGCTAGATGTATGGCCACCTTTAGACTTTCATTAGACATGGGCTATCCATAAAGCATTACCGCATGCGATAATGCTGAAAACAGCTGACTTTACTGAGCACTTAGCAAAATGTCAATTCATAAAAGCTGTTACCGCATGAAAAGCTGAAATTCCTGAGCAGTGAGGTAAATGACCGCCTTGTGCGGTGATTATCTCAACACATGTCACTAAATGTCAATTCATAAAGATTAGAGCAGGCAGTATTGGGACGGAGAATACCGCTTGCTTTGAAGAGGTGATAAGGGTGTGGATAAGAGCAAAGTTAATGGAGACAGATCTCCCAGGCAGCAGCAGTGAGAGCAGAACAAAAAAGGCTTTCCAGAATACCCCAGGCTGTGTGTTTTAACCTCTTAGGTACCTGTTTTCATATGTTTTTTACATCAGAAATCCCGCATGTGTAACATTTCTAGAAGTTCTTCTAAGCTGTGGCAATTAAATAGACTGTTTAGAAAGACTAATAGACAGATTTAGCGCAGATTCAGGGCAAACAGAGGCAGTTAAAAAAGAATACACATCTAAAAGGGAATCTGGGGCTGCCTCTTTTATTGTAATGCTGTCACTGCAGTAGAAAATGTATCAACTCAGGCAGCTTCTCATGTTACCGCCACCCTAGTTTGGGAAATCACCAAACTTCTATTGCAACTGTAAACATTGTTATGAATTAGCACACCGAAGTCTAAAATACGGATTTTTTTTACCAAACACACTTTTATGAATGATAGCCCAGGTATCATGCATTACAAATAAATCTAAAAGGTTAGAAATATTGGTTTCCACAGTCTACAGTGTTAACAATGAATCGTATCATTCTTACATCACAGTATTTGCATTAACTGATTGCCAACACGGTATAATACTCCAGTACTGCATCTTCTGTATATGGTAGTTTTTGATTTTCTTTTCAATGCAGCAAAGTTCTGTACAGTATTCATGTAAGAGTTCCTCATCTAACCTTCTCCCTATTAGTCAGTGTCTTACTGGATGATACGGATGAGTGGGAAGAGAACTCCATAAACAACATTCAGAGAGTAATGTCTCTAGAAGAAGTCGGCACACCATCCACTTTCATGGGTGCTTGACAAAGTGGCATAGGCAGTGCCACACAAGTCAATACAAGTTGCAAGGATCGTCAGCACACCACTCTCTAAAGCACACACTTATTGTGCCAGTTTCCACAAGATAGTCCAACAATTGTTTTGGGGCCCACGCAGGGTCCCCCTTTATCAAGGCAGCCCCCGAAACAACTGTTGGACTATCTTGTGGAAACTGGCACAATAAAGTGTGTGCTTTAGAGAGTGGTGTGCTGACGATCCTTGCAACTTATGACATTCAGAGAGTATGTCCCAGCATCTATGCCTGCATTAGTTGTCAACAAGCATCATGTTTTCAGTGCAGCCAAATGACACCAAGACAATCCTTGTAAGGCAATGACAACTATGAATGAGTTTTGATCTCTCAGCCACACTTAAATTACTAAAGTGGGTGGTTACAAGGTTTACTTTGAGTTAAGAGATTCTTAACTGCTGTGGTTATACAACATACCTGGATTTTCGGTAGAACGGACATAATTGAGGCTCCGGCACATAGCAGCATATTGACACTGATAAAAGCTTTGTTTTCTGCACAGCCTTCAGGATGTGTATAGTAGACATAGAAGAGAACTATTGCAACCACTGACAGTGCATAATTAATGGCTGTGGCAGAGAGAAGAGCTATGGGGGAAGAAGGAAAAGGAGATAGGTCATCAGAAGCGAGTTTACTTATCAGAACAATTTTAAAATATGAATGGATTAACAAATAACGCAGTTATGACATCACTATCTAGATTTCCATTCACCAATATCTATATAAAATGTAGCAGTACATTACCTGCATACCAGCAGCGAGAGTTCCCCTCCTCCATCTTCTCAACCCAGGACTCATTCCAAGAGTGAGCAAAGTCAATCAGTAACACAAGCTGGATGAGGATGAAGCAAAAGGCACCACCCATGCCAACATAGAACCACACTGTAATCAAGAAGGAGAGGAACATTATCCCAATGCACTAAATACAAACACAGGAATACAATCTACATCCATATCAATGAATGAATTGCTGTAGGTCAGTCTTAAAGAGAACCCAAGGCAGTGGGACACAGAGGCATGTTCTCTGCCTCATGAACCTCATGACATCATGCCTCTGTGTCCCCACACCGCCGCTCTCTGCCCCAACCCAAAAAATAGTCACATTTATAAAAAGTGATTCAGATGAAAACACAGCCACTGATGATCATCTGCCTTTAATACTTTTAGCCATAGACCCTGAACAAGCATATGCAAATCAGATGCTTATACTTAAAGCGAGTCTGTAATAATATATATATATATATATATATATATATATATATATATATATATATATATATATATATATATATATATATATATATATATATATATATATATATATATATAGCCCTCTGTGGAATACTTACCTCAGGAGGGGGAAGCCTCTGGATCCTAATGAGGCTTTCCCCATCCTCCAGTGTCCCGGCAATCCAGCAATGTGTCAACCCCCCCCAAGTGCAGCAAGGTAAATACTTACCTACCGTGATCCTGCGCAGGATCCGATTAAATCCGACATGTCCGATCGTGATTCGATTTACCATTGTTTTGCAATGGCAAATCGAATTGAATCGAATCCCGTTCGGAAATGTCAGATTTAATCGGCTCTTAGTTCGGGTTACGGCGGAAACAGACCCGAGTCCTTTGCACCTGCGCAGTAGAGCGGATACGATTCTATTTACGATCCGATTAAATTTGACATTTCCGAACGGGATTCGATTCAATTCGATTTCCCATTGCAAAACAATGGCAAATCGAATCACGATCGGACATGTCGGATTTAATCGGATCGTAAATAGAATCGTAATCAAATCGCACAGAATCGTATCGTGTAGATGGGGCTATAGACCCTGAACTGTCAAACATATTTAATCTTTATTATCAGGTTGTCATTAGGTAAACTGAAATAGTGTAAGAACTATAATATAATAATATGCATATCTTATGGTATATGGCTATGGCTAATGTAACTGTTTGCATTATTATCTCATGGGCAGTGTGTGTTTAATAATCCTATTATATCTGGTGTGCTGTTAATTATAATAACCTTATGACTTTCAGTTAAACTGAATGGTCACCTTTAACCTACTAAGAAAGAACTGCTTGTGAACTGTGAAATACCCTTTCACCCAGAAAGAATAAACTGTTGGTGAACTCTGTAGAATAAGAACTTTCACCTAGTAAAAGTATGAACTCTGAACGACCTATCAACTGTGTATAAACCCTGGAGTCGTAAATTTCAAGTTGGCCAAGGCCAACTCCCCCTCACATGGATGGGACATGTCTAGACATGTCTGGCCTTTTGGTGACCCTGAGGGCCCTTTTCCACTAGCAGTAGCTAGCGTTCACGCTGAACGCTAGCGATTGCTGAATCGCAAAAGTACAAAAATTTGCGGCGATTTCCCGACGTTTGCGGTCGCGATTTTGCTATGCTATGCACTGCATAGCAAAATCGCGGCAATAATCGTTCCGCCGCGCGTTCGCGTTCCTGTAAAAAACGGTAGTGGAAATGACCTACCGCGATTCCTATGTTAAAAAGCAAACCGTAGCGATTACAAAATCGCTAGCGGTTTGCGACTTTCCGATTCAGCCAGCGCAAACGCGCTAGTGGAAAAGGGCCCTGAAGGAACAAATAGTATAAATATGGCCTTGAAAAGCTCAGTGGGGATCATCAGAGAAACCCTATATATCGTATGGCTTAGAATGGGACTCAAATCTCAGGGTCGTGGGTTCGGACACCCAGGAAGGAGAGTTTGGTAAAATATCTTTTTAATTCATGTACTTCAGATGACCACTTCAATATTTCTGATAACATTGTTCTATGTAATTTTGTACAACAAGAATACATTTTTATACAAAAGGATCTACGTCTAAAGATGGCCATACATGGTACAATTTTTCAATTAGATAATTTAGTTCGATTATTCCGTTAGATCGAATATAAAGATTTCCCGGATCGTCACTCGGACAGCACCCCTGGATGAGACTTGTCTCCCTCCCCACCGTGGACAGGAACTGCAAAAGAAATAATTTGCATAAGCAATAGGCAGCCAGGTATATAAGCTACTTACTTGCCACTATACTTCAGTATAGTTTCCTGTCCCGGACGGAGCGGAGGGAGAGGTCTCCAGGGGGCCATCCATGTCAGTTCGGCAGGGGCAGCGTGTGGCAGGACTCCCAATAGAGCTGAGCAGTGATCAGTGGGGAGTCCTGCAGCGTTTGGGAGGCTTCTCCGGAGAAGGCAGCAGTATTATGCGTGCAGGCGCGCGCATGAAGAGGTCGCTTCCGGTTTACCCGGAAGTAGTCACGCGCTGGCGTCCCGCGTGATCTGAGGTCTGCAGAGCGGCAGGGGCCGCGGCGGGGAATACTAAATCAACGAAACAGCTGATTACATTCGCATCACAATGACGCTGGACTAATTAAGCGGCAGGAGCCGCGGCGGTGTATGGTAATCAGCTTCAGCTGATGCATCAAGGTATGTGAGGCTGATTAATTATGCAGCAGGGCGGCGTTAGCTGTGGTCAGCTGGGTCTGTTTGAGGGTATATATGTGGAAGTAAGTCCATGATTCAGATGTGGCTGGTAATCATGGAGGACGCTTCAGGTTCAGCTCCTTTGCAATCTGCTAAGTCTGGACAAGACCCCTCTCTGGCAAGTAGATGTGGTACCTGTATACTCCTGCTTGTTATGGTTTTTTACTATGTAACCTTTAGTAACGATTGTCCCTTGTTTGTGTTTTTTTTATAGCCTAAAAAACATGACAAGTCGGACAAATCTGATAAAAGTGAAAAAACTGACAAGGCTGCTGTTCAGACCAGTCAGCATAGTTCAAGCAGGTCGGAGAGGAAATGCGCAATTTGTAACAGTCGTTTTTCTTCATCTTCTTCTAAGAGATTATGTCAGAGCTGTACAGAGAAAGTAGTCAAGGATGAATCTCCGGTCATACTTAAAGATTTAATGGGCTGGATGAGATCTGAGATGTCTTCAGCGATTAAAGAGATCAAAGATTCTGCCATTGCTTCCAATTCTATAGTTCCTTCTGATGTCCCAGGAACTACTGGAAATATGGACACAATACCTGCAGTTGCTATCCCTGCTTCCCCTGTTTTGGCTCAACCAGGGCCCTCGGGATCCAAACGTAGAAGAGAGAGTGAGGTGGAGGGTTCTGAGTTATCTGAGGGGGAGATATCGGAGCTAGATCAGCTATCAGATATGGAGGAAGAGGTCTCAAATGTGGACAGATCAAAATTTGCTTTTTCAACCGACTTAATGAAGGATTTATTAAGCGCTATGTGTGATACAATGGGTATCAAGACAGAAAGAAAATCTTTGACACCTTTGGATGAGATGTACAGGACTTTGGCGGACCCCCAGCCTCAGTTTATCCCAGTCCATTCCACCCTTAAGGGTATGATTAAGAAGGAATGGGATAACCATGAGAAGAGAGCTTTTTGGCCTAGATCCTTGTCTAATCGTTATCCTTTTTCTCCGGAAGATCAGGAGTTTTGGGGTACTCCGCCTAGGTTAGACCCGTCTTTTTCTAGGGTGTCAAAGAAAACAGATCTGTTATTTGAAGACTTTGGTTGTCTGAAGGACCCAATCGACAAAAAAAAATAGACAATCTCCTGCGGAGAGCATGGGAATCCTCTTCCTTAACATTCAAGCCTGCAGTAGCGTCCACGGCAGTGAGTCGATCATTAAAAACATGGTTATTAGAAATGCAGGATAAAATTGCTTCTGGGGTCCCGCGAGAAGAAATTCTTAATGATTTTCCGAAAGTTTTAAATGCCTCTAATTATATGGTAGATGCATCAGACGACACTGTTAAACTTACAGCCAGAACTACTGCTTTAGTTAACTCAGCTAGAAGAGGTATATGGGTTAAGACCTGGAATGGGGATAATTCCTCAAAATCTAAGTTATGTGGTATACCATGTGAAGGCAGGCTGCTTTTTGGATCCAATTTAGATGATACTTTAGATAGGTCATCAGATAGAAAGAAAAACTTTCCAGAAAAGAAAAGACCTTTCCAGTATAAGCGGCCATTTCGTCCCCCCATCAGGTCTGACCAAAACTCCAAGTCCTCCAAGGGTAAACGTTGGGTCCCATACAGATCACAGAAACCGAAACCCAATTTCAATCCTGCCAGGAGGCAGGATAAGCAATGACGCCAGGATTCCAGTGGGGGGGAGAATTGCAAACTTTTTAGAAGTATGGCAGCCTCAGTTCACAAGTCAGTGGTTACTAAAGATTGTATCAGAAGGGTACCGGATAGAGTTCAATCATCATCCTCCTCTGAGGTTTTGCATTACTCCCCAACCACAAGATCAAAGAAAGTGTCGTGCACTACAAAGCGAGGTCCTATCTCTATTAGAAAAGGGGGTGATAAGATATGTACCGAGTTGTCAGAAACAAGAGGGGTTCTATTCGCCAGTATTTCTCGTAAAAAAACCACAGGGATCTTACCGATTCATCTTAAACCTAAAGAAATTAAATCTAGATGTAAAATACAGAAGATTCAGGATGGACAATATAAAATCTGTGATTCATCTCTTGCAGAAAGACGATTTTCTTGTTTCTCTAGATCTCAAGGATGCATATCTTCACCTACCTATTCATCCGTCATCACAACAGTATCTAAGATTTGCAGTCCACATGGGGGAAGAGGTAAGACATTTTCAATTTATTGCTCTTCCTTTTGGACTTTCTTCTGCCCCTTGGCTGTTTACCAAAGTCATGTCTGAGGTTCTAGCAGAGCTTAGGATGATGGGAGTTAATATCCTTGGATATTTAGATGATTTTTTAATTTGGGGACCTACAGCGGAAAGGGTAAGATTGCAGATGCAGTCAACATTAGATTATCTGCAGCATTTAGGTTGGCTTATTAATTGGGAGAAGTCTTCACTAGTTCCTTCCCAGGTTCTTGAGTTTATCGGATTTAGCATTGATACTAGGAATGAAAGAATCTTCTTGCCTGATAGAAAGATTACTGCAATTCTAAATGCTATTTTTTCCTTTCAGAATGCAAGGACAGTATCACTGAGGAAAGCAATGGCAGTCCTCGGGCTCCTAACAGCCTCGTTTCCCGCAGTTCAGTGGGGGCAGTTCCACACAAGGATTCTGCAGTTATGGATCCTCAGATCATGGAACAGAAGCCTCACGGTATTAGACAAGAAGATCCCTATCCCTCACAGCATAAAAGTGTCCCTACTTTGGTGGCAAAACCAAGTTCATCTTTCATCAGGCCGTGTATGGAGTTATCCAGAGCAGAGGATAATTACAACAGATGCCAGTTTATGGGGTTGGGGAGCACATTTGGATGCTCTTCTGGCTCAGGGACAATGGTCAGTACAGATCAGCTCAAGATCATCCAACAGCAGGGAACTAGAAGCTGTATGGAGGGCACTGCTACACTTCAGGGATCAGATCAAGGGAACGCATGTGACGATAAGGACCGACAACAAGTCTGTGGTAGCATTCCTAAACAGACAAGGAGGCACGAAGAGCCAGATGTTATGGAAACAAACATCAAAAATTTTGTTCTGGTCAGAAAACAATATCATGTCATTACAAGCACGTCATCTAAAGGGGACATCAAACCAGTTGGCAGATTATCTAAGCAGGGAGAAGCTGGACCAGAACGAATGGTCACTCAATCCGAAAGTGTTTCAAACGATAACGTCACAGTGGGGATATCCAGAACTGGATCTATTCGCCAGGAAAAGGAACTCAAAATGCCGGAAGTTTTGTGCCCTGTTTCAGGAGGACTTACCTTGGGCAATGGATGCGTTCACAATCAGTTGGGGAGGCAGGATGATGTATGCCTTTCCGCCAATTCCATTACTTTCCAGAGTATTGAAGAAAATCATTCAGGACAGAGCGAGAATCATATTGATTGCTCCAATGTGGCCCAAACGTCCATGGTTCACATTACTACAGTCTCTAGCGATATCAGAACCAATAATCCTCCCACTGACTCAGGACTTGTTATCCCAGGGGCCAGTGTTACATCCAGATCCGAGTCTACTTCACCTATCAGCTTGGAACCTGAATGGGAAATACTGAAGTCTAAGGGTTTCTCAGATGATCTGTCAGAAACACTACTCAATAGTAGAAAGAAGGTAACTCGATTAATTTACCGGAAGGCTTGGAGAGTTTTTAATCACTGGTGTATAGATAGATCCTGCAACAATAGATCGCTTAGATCAGTTTTGGAATTCTTACAGTGTGGCTATAAGAAGGGTCTTAGTATTAGTACTTTGAAAGTTCAGGTGTCAGCCTTGAGTGTGTTCCTAGAAAGGAAATTAGCACAGGAGGATTATATAATCCGTTTCTTTCAGGCTCTAAGAAGACTAAAACCATCTATACGGTCAAGAGTTCCTTCTTGGGATCTTAATACAGTGTTACAGGGTTTATGTGAGTCTCCGTTTGAACCCTGATCTCAAGTTTCGGACAAATTCCTGACATTGAAAACCATATTCCTTCTAGCAATTACTACAGCAAGAAGAATAGGTGAGCTACAAGCACTATCGATTAAGGAGCCGTACTGTGTTGTTTCAGAGGATAGAATAACATTGCGTCCGGACGCAACATTTCTTCCGAAGGTGGTTTCTTCTTTCCACAGGAACCAAGAAATTTATATCCCGTCATTTTGTGAGAATCCGGCAAATGATAAGGAAGAGAGACTACATTTGTTGGACGTGAGGAGGTGTCTGTTACAGTATTTAGAAAGATCTAATGCCTGGAGAAAATCAGATGCAATTTTTGTCCTGTTTGCAGGAAAAACAAGAGGGAACAGAGCTTCTAAGACGACCTTAGCACGCTGGATCAAACAGACGATTGTATCAGCATACCAGATACGGGGAAAGACGTTAACCTCTTCGGTCAGGGCTCATTCTACAAGAGGCATTTCTACGTCATGGGCAGAGAGGGCAGGGGCCTCCATTGAGCAGATATGCAGGGCTGCAACATGGTCAAGTCATAACACTTTTGTGAAGCATTATCGACTTAATGTATCGGCAGCTACAGATTTATCCTTTGGAAGAAAGGTTCTGCAAGCAGTGGTCCCGCCCTAAGCCTGATCTTTAGTATATCGTCTCATCCAGGGGTGCTGTCCGAGTGACGATCCGGGAAAGACAACTTTACTTACGGTAACGTCTTTTCCGGTAGTCAGGAGGACAGCACCCCTACAACCCGCCCTTATTGGGTGGAATATCAGAGGTTTGTATAAGCATTATTAAGTGTCCGTATTATCTTTTATATTAACTGAAGTATAGTGGCAAGTAAGTAGCTTATATACCTGGCTGCCTATTGCTTATGCAAATTATTTCTTTTGCAGTTCCTGTCCACGGTGGGGAGGGAGACAAGTCTCATCCAGGGGTGCTGTCCTCCTGACTACCGGAAAAGACGTTACCGTAAGTAAAGTTGTCTTTTTCCAGCATGTCCGATCATTTTTCCCAAAAAAACGGGATAATCGTTCGAATTTCTTGATCGAAAAAAAAAAATATTTTCAACTTTCATTCAATTCGATCATTTAGATCGAATAAACGGGAAAATCGAACGTTTTTATTGTACCGTGTATGGCCACCATAAGACTATTATTTCAATGGAGATATCTGTGATACTACAAATACATATTGTTGGTATGACAGAAGCTATACAGCCCCATCTGACCCACTCCAGGAGAACTGACGCTTAATTGAGTTTAGTATTCTCCATAGTTGGTTCATCTATTTTATATAATAGTCCAACAGAACAAGCTTGCAGATCAGATGTCTGACACATCTGACAAGATTAGCCGCATGCTTGTTTCAGGTGTGTGATTAAGACCCTACTGACCTGAAAAATCAGAAGGACTGCCAGGCAACTGGTATAGTTCAAAAGGAAATAGATATGGCAGCTCCCATAGGTCTTACACCTTAGGTTCCTTTTACATAATACACTATCCAGCCGCATGGTGACCAAATTGGCCAATCAAAACTGGATCGGTGTCGCACCCTTAAATCTGACTAAATTAAGCTGCCTGGTTGTTTCCGGTGTGTGATTCAGACACTACTGCATCAGGCAACTAGTATTGTTTAAAGCAGACCTGAACTCAGAACTTCATTTCTGCTCTAAAAGATACGCAACAGCATAAAAACCTTTAAACAAAAAATTTTTTTGTAAGGGCTCGTTTCCACTATAGCGAATCCGCATGCGGGCACTGCACGCGGATTCGCATAGGCAATGTAAGTGGATGGGGCCGTTTCCACTTGTGCGGCTGCGGGAGCGTTTTTTGGTGCGGCAGAAATCTGCACGGCAGAGCCGTCAGATTTCGCGTGCAGAAGGAATGTGCGCGAATCGCCGCTAATGTATCTAATAGGGAAATCGCATGCGGGGTGACCATGCGTTTTTGCCGCGAAATCGCATGCGATTTCGCATAGGTATTAATGTTAATTTACACAGGCAGTGACATGGTTAAATTCGCATATACCTTACCTATGCGGAATCGCATGCGAAATGGCGGCAAAAACGCATGCGGAATCGCACCCGCATGCGATTTCGTCCGCGGTGGAATGCAGGCGATTCCGCACCGCACTAGTGGAAACGAGCCCTTAGAGCTGATACAAATCCTGCAATAAATCTGCAGTGTGCCTGCTTCCTGCTTTCATAGAAGCGGACATATTGTTAACATCTTGTGTTTCCAAATTAGTTGCTCTGCCATGGCAGATGAGATTCCTGAGCTGACAGTTGAGTGATCAAATTACAGTGGTGATTAGTCACAGATGAGGGGGAATTAGACAGGCTAAACTCCCCTAAGACATACAGGGTGCATTTCTCTAGGTTTTGCCCTGTGCAAGAGTTCAGGTCCACTTTAAAAGCAAATACACATGGCACCCCCTAATTCGTCTCACTTGAGGTTCCCGCTAAAGCAGAACTATGATTACAGCATACACGATGTCTAACATGCATAGCATTCCAAACGTTAGTTTTGGTCTAAAACTAAAAGGCCTTCATTTCAATTCCTCTGGGTGGAGGTCACATGATTAGGTCTACAAGAAACTGCCAACTGAGGCGCATGACGGGAGAGAAATCAACAGATGATCAAGTTCTCTCCCAGCTGCTTCATAGAGTCGTAATAATGTGATTACAGCCAAAGGAAAATAAAGCAAAGGTTATTTAGCCTCAAAAACAAAACGAAATTTAGCAGCATAATCCATTTTACAAAACAAGCAGCGCAAGGTGTTCATTTTAGAGACAGTAAATGTGGTGACTGCTTAACACTTCCCACTGTTTGTCCACCTGCAAGACACAGGCAGTGCCGTTTCCCAATTCTCTTTGCCTGATGCTTCTCATGAGTTGCAGAAATAAATTCCTCATAAAAACATCTCTGCACCTGTCCCCAGCTCTGTCTGCATTGCTAATTCATTGCATAAATCAGAGGAAATGCACTTCAAATCAGTAATCAGATGAGCAGAAACTCATATTTTATGTAGACTCACCTGCATTAGTGCATTAGTGTAGATGTATTGGAAAAAGTCCCCCAAGAAAAATAACAGCTAAATTAAAGACTTCCTGTGTAAAATAGAGAACCTGATGCTCTATGATTGCTGCAAGGATCGGTGGGCGGTAGAGTTACTTACTCACACTCTCGCCTGTAAATCATTAATGACAAGTCACTCCGCACCCCTCCATCTGCAGAACAGCCGCAGCCATGTTTCCCAAAAGCTCTGTGGCCACCCTCCCTTGCTTGCCACAGCCTGAACACAGCACACAGCTAGGTTGCCAAGCAGATGGGGATGGCCATACAGCTTAGCAAGACTTTGGCAGCCACGACGCCAAAGTCTGATGCCATGACAGCTTTGCAGATGAGGTGGCCAGAGTTTCAGTTGATGAATCACAGGCCAGCAGGTGATTCTTTTTTTTAACTACTTAATGCCAGACACAGAACATTTATATCACGCTTTTCTCCTGGCGGACTCAAAGCGCCAGAGCTGCAGCCACTAAGACGCCCTCTATAGGCAGTAGCAGTGTTAGGGAGACTTGCCTAAGGTCTCCAACTGAATAGGTGCTGGCTTACTGAACAGGCAGAGCCGAGATTCAAACCCAGGTCACCTGTGTCAGAGGCAGAGCCCTTAACCATTACACTATCCAGCCACTGCATGCCAGCCCATTGGTGACGTTAAGTGGCCGTGTATGCGTGTGCCCCCTCCCCCATCCGTGAGCAAATTCCAATCGGCTGTTAATGCAAAACGATAGTTATAAAACATCTGTTTGTGCAAAAACAGGACATTTGAAACCATCCATTTTGTATTAACCAATTAACCTTTCCCCACGCCTATCCTTCCAGCAATAATAGAGAGCCTTACATTGCCAGCTCTCCATTTTACACTGGAAGTACTCTTTGATTTTCAATGCATGCAGATAGATTTCTCTAATACAGTACATAGCGAACATCCAGCGTTTAGTTTATAGTAGTCCTACAAACAAAGAAGTAGTCCATTTTCACTGATCCCTTTGAAATGAGTGCGAGATAATTGCAGTGTGCTACTGTACATGGAATAATACACCTTAGCTACACATACGTCTCCATCAAAACAAAGAAAGGTGTAAGCTGTAAAGAAATCTTACCAGTAGTAAATGGTCCTTCTGGGATGAAAAATGCTCCAACAGTGATTGCAATGGCTGCAGCAAACTTAAAGAACCAGAACCTGAATATTGAAGAGAATTAATGCAAGATGGTCACGTTTTATGTAAATATTTTCTTTTTCTAAAACATTGGAACAAAGCAATGTATACTCCTAGAATAGTCTTCACCTGTAGTAACTGTTGATGATAGCTTCGCTGACTGTTTAAGAATGATTGCTGTATCAAAGGGCTGCTCAGCTTTCTGTCAACTAGCCTGTTTTATCAGAATCATTATTCGCCAAGTACAGGATAGCGTACAAGGAATTGTTTTTGTCACAGACAGCTTAGAGATGATTGTAAGTAGAGTACATAATAAGACACACCCTTATATGTTGGGGGGGGGGGGGGGGGTGCGGACATATTATACATGGTGGATTGCTGTTCAGGTGGGCAGGGGGGGAGGTGTCTGAGTTTAGGCCCAAAACAGCTTGGGGGAAGAACTAGTTCCTGTGCCTGGAGGTCCTGGTGGTGATGTCCCTGAAGTGGTGACCGGATTGCAGTAGTAGTGGCCATGGGTTTCTCAGCTCGGTCATTTGCTGGAAAGGAGGACGCAAACATCAAGAACACCTGTACATATGCTAGAGTTTGACCTAAAACAACCATGAACAATCATTTTTGGCAACAAAAATCTATGGACCACTTATCCCTTTATACAAAAACACAGACAAAATGTCTCTGCAGTGTAAGAGCAAGTACCTAGTATCTGAAAAGCGAAACAGTATCTAGAAAACAAAGATACCAGATCCCTAATGAAAAGAAAGCGAATGTGAAACCCTTTAAAGTAAACCTGTCACTTCCAACAAAACAAGGGTCTGCAAATTATGGCCAGTTCAAACTAGTAAAAAAAAAAAAGTACCCGCTAGACTTTTTTTAAGTTCTATGTAGCAGATCCTAATGTAAAAAATAGGATCTGCTGGGGGGGGCGTGTCCGCAGCTTGTGCATGGCGGACGCTTAAACAGTGAGCTCCGTGCATGAAGCTCAAAACAGCGACAACAAGCAGCCACCTGGGTCCCACCAGCGAGAGAAAGATGCCAGACACCCTGATGGAGACGGAGCAATCCAAAAAGAGGAAGAAAAGCCCACCTCAACCTCAGAAACCGCCTTAACTGTTCGCAGGCATGCAGGCACGGGCCGCACTCAAAGATGGCGCCGGCTTCCGCTCCAGCGCTACCGCCGGACCACCAAGCTTTTCTCCCACGCAGGCAACACAGGGAGGGAACGGAGAACAGACACGAGACTCTTCACCGGAAAACGGATCACCAGCATCCCGCAGCCCAGTAAAGTCTCGGCAGAAACTAAATGGAGACGAAGAGCAGGTAGGACAAAGCACGCTAGACACTGTACCCTCCCTCTCCCCAGCCAGCATTGAACAATTCCCGGCAACAGAGCAGATCATCACCCAGACATATCTAAAAGATCTAATGCTGGCCATGAAACAGTCCATCTCAGCTGATATGTTAAACATATCACACAGCCTCAAACACTCCATAGATCTTCTGGGGGACCGAGTTGATATAGTGGAGAGAGGAGTCTCGGCCCTCACCACAGAGCATAACAAAGCGGTGGACTGTATCGAACACAACAAAAATGATATTACCTGGCTAAAAAGCAAGCAAGCAGACTTAGAGGACAGGAACCGCCGATGTAATCTGAAATTCCGCGGGGTAGAAGAGGCGGTGGCCCAAGCCCAGCTACATGATTATGTCACTAAACTTGCAAGAACAGCTCTCCCACAACTGCCTGACATAGAACTGGCTATAGAGAGGGTACACAGACTCCCGAAGCCGACTAGCCTCCCAGACTCAGTGCCGAGAGACGTTATTTGCTGCTTCCAGTTTTTTACTACAAAAGAAGCTTTGCTACAAGTTACCCGCGCCAAAGGGGCGCTCCTGGACCCATTTAAACATATATCTTTGTATTCAGACCTTTCGCAGGCCACGCTGCTCAAAAGAAAAGAATTCCAACCCACCACCAAAGCTCTTAGAGAGAACGCTATACAATACAGATGGGGGTTCCCAGCAAAAATACTGCTCTCAAAAGAAGGGAGAAAAATAGTGATACAAAGGCCAGACGACGGGCTGAAACTACTTCACTCCTGGGGGATCCAACCAGCAGCACAACATGGAAACAAACACATAGCTTCTGGGGTCTCCAAGCTCACCCAGGAATGGCACTCTACATCCTAAGCTTCTGCACACCACTTTCCCCAACAGATTACTAATGGACCGTAGAGTTCACAAAGGAGATGTGACCTCTCGTTCCGGCTCCCACAATGGAGCACCCCTGTGTAGTTTATGTGAAAGGCTCATATTTACTACTCTCTATTTTGAGGTCCTCCTTACCTTTAAAACCCAAAGGAACCTAATCCCACCAAAGCGAATAACAAAGGAAGTCCTGCTCTCCAAATACCCCCTTCCCATCCCTCTTGCTCGTACAGCTAAAAAGATCAACACTCCTTTACTTTTGGTCACCAAAAATATGCCCAAATATCCAAAATGGCTCTTAAAGTTACCTCCTTAAATGCGAAAGGTCTTAACCTCCCAGTCAAGAGACACTCTCTTTGGAAAGATGCTTTGAGACTCAAATCGGACATAATGTTGGTGCAGGAGTCCCATTTCCAAGAAGGATCCGCACCCAAATGTTCGCACCCAGACTATCCTACTATAGTTTTCAGCAACTTTTCTAAAAAGAAGAGAGGAGTGTTTACTGCGTTCCACAAGGACCTTAACCTATCACTTATCACCACAGAAACAGATCCTTTAGGCCGATTCGTTCTTATTGTATGTTCCATAAATAATGCACTTATGACTCTTCTCAACATCTATGCACCCAATGAGGGACAGCAAAAATTCATCCGGAACTTGATCCGCAAAGCCAAAAAAATCCAACAAGGAGCCCTGATTATAGGAGGGGACTTTAATATCATAATTGATCACACTTTGGACACCTCCAACTCCAAGAAAAAACCCTATAAAACGCTTTCACCTCTACTACACAAAGAAGATCTCTATGATCCATGGAGGGCCCTGCATGGAGACGAAAGAGGATACTCCTTTTTTTCAGCGGTCCACTTATCGTACACTAGAATTGACTATTTCCTACTAGACAAATATCTATTGCAAAAGATTTCTAAAGCGGAAATTTATGAGCTAGCATGGTCTGATCACGCCCCAATCAGCATAGAAATCCTAATATCAGCTCCTCAAAAGAGTTCTCGTCCATGGAGATTAAACTCCTCACTACTACTAGACACAACCAATGCAAAAAAAATACAATCCTCTATTCAAGAATTCTTTGAATGGAATTCTTCACCGGAGGTTGGAGTGAGCACAGTATGGCAAGCCCATAAAGCTTATATCAGGGGTCTCCTTATCCAAATGGGCGCTACCCACAAAAAGGAAAAAACTGCTATATTAGAATCAGTCCTCTCTGAAATTAAGTTAGCAGAAGAACAAAATATGAGAAACCCATCACTAACCAAGACCAAAGAATTGTTTAACCTTAGGCAAAAACTTAAAATAATACTCACCTCAGATTATGAGTTCCACTTATCTAGACTTAAATATCGACATTATCACCAATCGAACAGAGCTAGTCCCTTTCTGGCACAACTAATTAAACACAGACAGGAAAAATCTAAAATTACTAAGCTTTTCCACCCCTTCTCTAAAAAACTATTAACTAACCCGCAGGATATAGTCAATGCGTTTAGTGACTATTACAGCGCCTTATATAATCTCAAAGATGACCCACAGACCTTTCAACCGTCTCCAGATAACATCAACAAATTCCTTAGCACAATCAAACTTCCTAGTGTTTCTCCACTACAATTAGACCAGATAAATAAGCCCTTCAACGTATCGGAAATATTAAATATTATGATGAAACTTAAACACCATAAATCCCCAGGCCCTGACGGCTTCTCAAATGAGTACTACTCCTCATTCGCCACCTTATTAGCGCCTAAACTAACTGAGCTATTCAATGATTTCGTAGCCCAAAAACAAGTCCCCCCTGAAATTACAAAAGCCATCATCACCGTCATCCCTAAACCAGGAAAAGACCATACTGCTCCCTCCAACTACCGCCCGATCTCCCTGTTAAATGGGGACCTAAAAATTTACACTAAAGCAATCGCCAACCGCTTGCTAGATGTCCTACCAGGTTTAATCAAAATTGATCAAGTCGGCTTTACCAAAGGCCGCCAAGCACCATACGGCACACGACGAGTAATCGATATGCTGTATACAGTGGGGTCCTGTCGAAGGCCTTCTCTGCTCCTAACCTTGGACGCGGAGAAGGCCTTCGACAGGGTACATGGGGGTTTTCTACAATCGGTTCTACTGAAATTTGGGCTGAAAGACTTTCTACTTAATGCCATTATGTCTGTCTATAAGAATCCCTCTGCTCAGGTATTGTCGTCAGCTTTCACATCCAAGCAGTTTTTAATATCCAATGGCACCCGGCAGGGATGCCCTTTATCTCCACTAATTTTTGTGATGGTAATGGAGACCCTGGCCGAGACTATGAGAAACAACCCAAATATAAAAGGAATCTCAGACGATCCTCAATCCTCAAAAATTAGTTTATTTGCGGACGATGTCCTGCTGACGTTATCCGACCCTGTCAAGTCCCTTAAATATGTCACCTCCTCATTGGAAGCCTTCTCCAAAACCTCATTATACAAAGTAAACGAGGCTAAATCGACCCTATTGGGTATCAACCTCCCAAAACATACCAAATCTGAAATATCGACTAAATTCCCATTTCCATGGGCCAAGTCCTCAATAACCTACTTAGGGGTTCAAATTCCAGCCCATATAAAAGACATCTACCCCTGCAACTTCCCCCCTCCTAGAAAGAATAGCAACAGACTTGACACATGTAGCCTCCTTTGAACTCTCAATCTCTGGCAAGATAGCAGCCTACAAAATGGCAATATTTCCTAAAATCCTATATCTCCTTAGAACTCTACCCATACCAATACACTATAAATTCTTTAAAAAACTGCGCACATTACTTCTAAAATTCTTATGGAACAAAAAGAAACATAGGATAGCCTACTCAATATTAACAGCTCACTCGTCCCAAGGTGGCTTCGGCCTACCGGACCCGAAACTATATTACTTCGCGTCCTTGCTGGAGATGTCGAAGAACTGGCTCTCTTGGGAGCAACAAAAAAGCTGGGTAGATCTAGAAAAAGCAACTTCGCCTCTCCCGCTTCATGATCTTATATATTTGACCTGGTTAAAAATTCCAATCCCAGCGACTCAACACCCATCTATTAAAGCAACAATAAACGCGTGGCAACATCTTAGATCAATAAAGTTCAAAGAGACCACATCGGCTGCCCCAAACATCCCTATCGAGACCTTAGCAACAGCTATACCCAACATTAACATTAACAACTGGATCACAGCAGGAATCAAATGGGTCCAAGACCTGCTACTAGACTCCACCCTAGCACCTTTTGCTCACCTCAAGTGGAAATTCAAACTATCAGAGAAGGATAGATATACATACATACAGATTAGCCACCTAAATACAAAACATACGATTAACCCAGCACCCATGCCCCATACAATAATCGCATATATATGGCCAAACAGTGGAACTAGAACCGCCCAAAAAGGCATATCTCTCTGGTACAGGCAAATTATAACAACTGGGCCTGACCCTCTAAGGAAATTTTTAACAACATGGAATAATGACATTCACTCCCAACTAGACACTACTAAAATACTAAAAGCACTCCATGAGACCAAGAAGCACTCTAAATGTATTTCCCACATAGAAACGGCAAAGAAAATAATATATAAATGGTACTTAACACCTAGAATAATGTCCGTATTCTCCCCGCAACACTCCTCCAAATGTTGGAGAGGATGTCTACATATAGGAACCCTCTATCATATTCTATGGGAATGCCCAATAATCACACCATGCTGGAACCTACTATCAACAATAATTTCGACACATATAAAGGCCCAATTCAGGGTAACTCCAGAACTTGGATTATTCCTGATTGGGCTCGAGGACACCCCACAAGAACACCGAACAGCAATAGTTCACTTAATCTGTGCTATGAGACAACTGATACTATCAAACTGGGGAACTACTGATACCCCTAACCTACCCCAACTCCGAGCCTATGTAGAATTTAATCTACAGATGGAAAAACTATTCCTAATAAGAGAACGCCCAGGCTCCCCGACTAATCATTTAAAAATTGACTGGGACAATATAACACAACATAACTAAACCGCTAGAGTAATACCTAAACTCAAACAACCCAGAGGAAAGAGTGTTGACCACCCACCTACATAATCATTCACTCTGGTCTAAAACCAGATTACGAGCTTACAATAAACCCGCTCTAAGTTATTCCTTCCCCCCCCCTTCCCCATCCCACTGATTGTGCAGGCTAGGAACATCACTACCCGCTCCACTCAGGGACGAAATTTGCCTCGAGGAGTGAGAACGGGCAGTGTCTCCAACAGTGGCGTAGCTACAAACCTCTGGGCCCCGATGCGGAATCTGGATGTGGGCCCCCCCACGGCAACAACAGCCCCCCCTCCCCCGGCAACACCCGACGCACACACATATCCGAATCCCTATAGCCAGCTATAGGTCCCCCCAGTATAGGTAGCCAGGCATAGGTACGCCAGTATAGTTGCCCCCGGTATAGGTTAGCCAGGTAGGTGCCTCCAGCATAGGTAGCCAGTATAGTTGCCCCCAGTATAGGTTAGATAGGCAGGCGCCGCCAGTACAGGTTAGCTAGGTGGGTGCCTCTAATATAGGTAGCCAGAATAGTTGCCCCCAGCATAGGTTAGATAGGTAGGTGCCCCCAGTATAGGTTAGTTAGGTAGGTGCCTCCAATATAGGTAGCCAGTATAGTTGCCACCTGTATAGGCTAGCTAGGTGCCCCGAATACAGGTTAGACAATTAAGTGCCCCCAGGTTAGATAGGTAGGTGCCCCCCAGTATAGGTTAGATTAGGTAGCTGCCCCCCAGTATAGGTTAGATGAGGTAGGTGCCCCCCAGGATAGGTTAGGTAGCTGCCCCCCAGGATAGATTAGGTAGCTTTCCCCCAGGATAGGTTAGAGTAGGTAGCTGCCCCCCCGGATAGGTTAGAGTAGGTAGCTGCCCCCCCGGATAGGTTAGGTAGGTAGCTGGCCCCCTAGGATAGGTTAGGTAGGTAGCTGGCCCCCCCAGGATAGGTTAGGTAGGTAGCTGGCCCCCCAGGATAGGTTAAGTAGGTAGCTGCCCCCCCAGGATAGGTTAAGTAGGTAGCTGCCCCCCCAGGATAGGTTAGGTAGCTGGCCCCCCAGGATAGGTTAGGTAGGTAGCTGGCCCCCCAGGATAGGTTAGGTAGGTAGCTGGCCCCCCAGGATAGGTTAGGTAGGTAGCTGGCCCCCCAGGATAGGTTAGGTAGGTAGCTGGCCCCCCAGGATAGGTTAGGTAGGTAGCTGGCCCCCCAGGATAGGTTAGGTAGGTAGCTGGCCCCCCAGGATAGGTTAGGTAGGTAGCTGGCCCCCCAGGGTAGGTTAGGTAGGTAGGTAGGTCGCTAGCTGCCCTCTCCCTCCCTTCCTCTCCCCCTCAGATGCAGAGTGCGCAGCGCACGGAAGCGCTGTAGGCGGAACTCACCTCCGTCCCTGCGCCGCTGGTCTCCTCCCGCTCTGTATAGATGTTGTTACACACTGCTTCCTGTTTAGCCGGAAGCAGTGTGTAACAGCATCTATGCAGAGCGGGAGGAGACCAGCGGCGCTTGGAACGCAGGCAGGTGAGTTCTGCCTACAGCGCTTCCGTGCGCCGCGCACTCTGCATCTGAGGGGGGGGGGGGGGCGGGGAGAGGTCGGGCTGCCCTCCCCACGGCTGCAGCTCCCCCCTCCCAATAATGCACGCAGGGATCTCCGAGTCCAAACGGACATGGGCCCCCCGGGCCCCTCCCCCGCCTCTTCAGGAGCCGGGCCCGGTCGCCGAGGCGACCGTTGCGACCACAGGCCCTACGCCCCTGGTCTCCAAATAGGTATCCATCAATGTATTGAGAGAAGAGGACCTCAAACTAAAGCTTAGACAAACCCTCTACAACCTTTCATATATGTACCGCCTCCTAATTTAGCAATAGGCATGAGATTGAAAGAAACTACACCTGCTCCACATAACCTAAACCTACAGTGTCCAACCTACTTCAACGAACAATTACAAGATGTGACACACCAGGACAATAAATAGGAGACAAAACATGTTTTATGTTGATTTATGTTGAACTACTAGTGTACATGTTTGTCTGTTTGTTAAGTTGTCAAACCAATGCCATGTTAATCTACAAGTATATCTATTACTGTACTTTAAAAATTTCAATAAAAAAAAACATTGAAAAGTAAAAATAGGATCTGCTTCCTGTGGTTAAAATAAAACAGATCCGTTTGCTACATTGCGCTAAGCAGGGCGCAGAGTCTGAACTTGGTACATTTTCCTGGGACAGCCAGGAAAACGTATGCAATTAAAGGGAAGGTTCAGGGACTCTGAAAAAAATAAAAATCCAAATCCACTTACCTGGGGCTTCCTCCAGCCCATGGCAGGCAGGAGGTGCCCTCGCCGCAGCTCCGCAGGCTCCCGGTCTCCTCCGGTGGCGCACCCGACCTGGCCAGGCCCGGCTGCCAGGTCGGGCTCTTCTGCGCTCCAATGTGCGTCTCACTTGTGCGCGCTGACGCCATCGGACGTCCTCTGGGCTGTACTGCGCAGGCGCAGAACTACTGAGCCGTACAGCCCGGAGGACGTCCGATGGCGTCAGCATGCACCAGTGAGACGCACATTGGAGCGCAGAAGAGCCCGACCAGGCAGCCGGCCTGGCCAGGTCGGGTGCGCCACCGGAGATGGGAAGTCCGGATCTTTTCAAGGATTCGGATGATTCGAATCGGATCATTGAAAAGATCCGGATCTTTGAACCGAATCTTTGAATCATTTTATGAGGGAAGCATTCGGGGGTGAAATGACTAGCAGGACAGGACTTTCCCTGCAGTGGACAGAGAAGGTGAGGGGGTGGACAGACAGAAAAGGGGAGATGGTGGACAGAGAAGGGTAGGGAGTGGACAGAGAGGAGGTGGAACGAAGTGGGGAGAGCAGAAATGTTTTTTTGCACACATTACCCACATGTTGCAATCATACACTTTAAATATATTTCACCTATATGTTCATCTGTATACTTTAAATGCAAATGTCTCACAGTGAAAGAAAGCATTCCCCAATGTGTCCTTTTCTCACCTGAACACTCATCATAAATTTAGGGTGAAGTCAAGTGCAGCTGTTTAGAGCAGAGTGCAGGAGGATCATATTGCACTGCAATCACAGTGCCTGCCCTTTCGTTCTAGCCCAGCACACTGTCTGCAAAGTTACTGAGCTATGCTTCTGAGCCAAAAGTTTCCCATTTGTTCACTATGCGGGGGGGCAAGCGGGTATCTTGCCCAAAGGGGCAGTTTGTTGAATTCTTAAAAAGGCGGCAAAATGAATGGCAGTTTAGGCGCCAAAGCCTGACCTTGCCCCAGGCGCAACTTGGTCTTGATCCGTCCCTGCCAGTACATGTGCTCTACACATATTTGGCAGTGGCACCCATGTCCTCTCTCTCATCTACCTGTCCTTGCAAGACTGGCTCCCCTCCAACTGAGCGATCCATCTCTGCTCTGCTTCCAGGACCCCCCTGCCCGCTGAGAGGGGGGGCATGCCGCTCCTGGCTCCACCCCCTTTGTGCACCGAATCGTTCATTTTGATGATCCGGATGATTCCACTCACAAAAGAGATTCGGATCAAAGATCCGAATCGTTTATTATCCGGACAACACTACACCGGAGGAGATCGGGAGCCTGCGAAGCCGCGGCGAGGGCACCTCCTGCCTGCCACGGGCTGGAGGAAGCCCCAGATAAGTGTAACGGGAAGGATTCTCAATTCATGGTGGACCAATGACAATTTTCCCTAATTACTATGGAAATTAAGTCTATTATCTCCTGCGGGAAGCCCCAAGCTCCTGCCGGCCTCCAGGCTGTGTACCGAGAAACCCAGTGGCGCCGGGACATGCAAGTCGCGATTGCGATCGAAGCGGACAGGCAGATGCGGAGCAGATTGCTGCAAGCAGATGCAAAATGAACGGCGCACATCTCAAGTGTGAATCGCCCCTTATTTACTACATACAATCAATACATTTTTATTGAATGTCAGCACCCAGATAACACCAGCTGCGCATGCACATTATTTCTGACTATGGCTCGCAAATTAGCTTCTGCTTTTTACAGTAAAGACCACCTCTTTCCCCTCTAACGTTTCCAGTAGCAACTCAGCTGCCCCAATCATGCAGGGAAAAGCAGTACATGATTGGCTTTGTTCTACTGGGTATGCGCAGACATAACTTGTGCATGCCCTTATGCAGAAGCTTATACGTGGCAGGAACGTGATGAAGAGAAACATATTCAACACGCCCTTGTCAAAAATGTTTAGAGATCCAGCTCTGGAACGATGGGGTGTAAGAGAATCTGAGAAGCCTCTGGACTATCCAGAAGCTTCCCACTACTAAAGTAAGTATCTATGTTTTTAATCCAATTTTTGCTTCCGGTACGCTTTAAGGTTCTTTATTACAATTCTGGAATAGGACTTTAAAGTAATTTCTTGCAATTATATTAACTGTATAGCTTACCCATTGTGCACGGCAGCTCGAGGATCCTGGCTACTCTTCACTTTAATCATAAGAAGAGAAAAAAGGAGAAAAAACATGGCCATTCCGAAGCAAACTCGATATACAGCTTTGTATCCAACCAGCACATCACAGTTAATGTGTGCGCTCACTCCAGGGATTGATGATCCCATTCCATCCTCACAGAAGCCAGGAATCTGCAACATAATACATAAGGAGTAGTGTCTGCATCAATCTCTTTTCACAGTAACACTCTGTATGCAAGTGTACATTTACTTATGTTTTAAGCTACTGATTTCATACCTTTTTGAGATGTTCCTCCATTCCTGGCATCAACATTACACAGGCAACTCCAACTCCAAGTAGTAGGAAGAATGCATAGATAAGCCGAGTGACTGTGGAATTGTTCCCACTTGGACAGCACCGGCACAGCAGGCATGGTGCGCTGCCACAGAGGCAGGGGATCTAAAGAGCAATGCACAGATTACACTCATAAACATAGTATAGGACATAAACGTATCACATAGCAATCAGCCTAGAATACAATCACCAATCCTCCCCCCATCAGCCAAGACACGGATATGACTGAGCAACTTATCTGCATCTGCCTCATCTACATGGTACAATTTTACGACAGTTTGACCGGTGATCTGATAAGAAATTGCATCGTGTGTAGATATCCAAATTCTTTCAGATCAATTGTGCGATAGATTTTGCATTGATAAGTACCCAAAATCTATTGTAATCCGATTGGACCGGTTGGAAATGATCTAATAGATCAGTCTAATAGAGCCGATCTGTCGGAAAATTGTACCGTGTAGATGAGGCTTAAGGTCAGCAAAGGTACCCACACATTACTGGGATTTTTTGCGGGCGGATCAGCCTATTAATCCGGTGATTGAGTGGGATTGGAGGAGAATCAATGCCTGAACATGGCTACCCAATTGACCTTTTGGTCGATTTCCTCCCAAGGGAGCATGCTGAAAAATCTCGGTCACAAGGGCTCAATCAGATGCGCCGCAGTAACAGCTTTCTTTCCTAATGACTGATATACCCCCCAGCCATTGGCGTAGCTAAGGAGCTGTGGGCCCCGATGCAAGTTTTACATTGGGGCCCCTTAATTTAACCACTTAATGACCGCCTAACGCCGATAGGCGGCGGCAGGTCGTAAGTGGTTTCCCATGGAAATGGCCGAGCGGCCTTTCCATGTCAGTTCACAGAGGGTATCTCCGTGAACAGCCTGCGAGCCTCCGATCGCGGCTCGCAGGCTAAATGTAAACACGCGGGGAAGAAATCCCTGCTGTTTACATCACACCACGCTGCTGCGCAGCAGCGCTGTAAAGCAGATCGGCGATCCCCGGCCTCTGATTGGCCGGGGATCGCCGGCATCTGATAGGCTGAAGCCTATCAGGAGGCGGCGCAGGACGCATCGCCATCCTGTGCCACCCAGGGGAAGGAGGGGAGGGAGGGAAAGGGAGTTGAGGCTGGGAATCAGAACACCCCCCCCCCCCGCTAACCACAAATAGCCGGCGGCGATCAGACCCCCCCCTCCCAGCAGGACATCCCTCTAGTGGGGAAAAAAAAAGAGGTAGGGGGGAGAAGTCTGGTCGCCCTGGCTGCCACACGATCTGTGCTGTGGGCTGGAGAGCCCACGCAGCACAGATGTGAAGAAACAAGCCCGGTCCTTTTAAGCACTCTATACATAACAATTGAGACGGAGCACCAAAACCTGCCAATGGCAACTACATTGTCAGAGGTGCAAGAAGGGGATGGGGAACAGTTTGTTAATGATTATCACTATTCAAAGTATCTATAGAAGTGATTATTATGAGCTCAAGACCAATAGAGAGCTAATACTGCAGTTGAGGGAGGGCCCCTCGGGGCCCCTTTGTCCCAAGGGCCCTGATGCAGTCGCAACCTTTGCACCCCCTATTGCTACGCCCCTGCCCCCCCCCCCCCACCAAGTATATGTGCCTGTCCCTCTTGCCTATGTGAAGTCTTATGCCGGGAATACACGGGTCGACCGGCGGCTCGATTAGCCGCCGGATCGACCCCAGCTGCGTCCCCGCGGATCGATTACCGCTCGCCCCCGCCGGCGCCTCCTTATCAGTGCTCGATTCCCTGCCATTGTCCGCAGGCGGGAATCGAGCAGGCGGGGGTCGAGTGGCTTGATTGGGCCAGCTGAATATTATCAGCTGGCCGGATCAGCTGGTCGATACACGGTACAGAAACATACCGTGTATCCCCAGCAATAAAGGCTTACATGTCGAGCCAGCGTGAATACTGAAGTCCTCCGGTGTTTGGTGTCACCGTGAGTGCCTGTTCCACATGACACAGCCTTCAACACTGCACACGGGAAAGTGGGAAGGGAGGCACATATACACTTGAGGGGACCACAGTGCTAGAATTATTTCCAATAGATTTCATGTTACAATCGTTTGGAAATCAGTGGGCAGTGTGTGGGCAGGCTATAGATCCCTCTGTGTTCAGATTAGATGAATGAAGGAGAGAAGAGGAGTGGAGAGAGACTGAGAATAACCTGAGATGGAACATAGAGGTTATCTGTATTGCAGTCCCACATCACTTAGGCGACTTGCCTGTTCCTGTCAGTCTCTCACACAAGTCTCTACAAGCAGCCCTCCTGCAGTCTACGGACTGTGCAAAACTTTTCATACTTTATCTAGATGCCCTAATGCAGTCCTTACAATAATGAGAGCAGAGTTTTGCTATGGACCTACAGGAGGCAAGCCTCTGTTCTGCATCATGCTGTGAGCATTTACCAGCTTGCCAGTGCTTACAGCACTTTATACAAAAATCAGAAAACACCAGGCACTGCACAGCCACCGGCCATACATCATTATATGAGGAGGCCTAAGGGAATTCTCCCCCTTCCCCGGACAGCCCTTGCCTACACAACAGTAAAGCACACGTGAGGGGTGGGGGCATGATGCTGCATCATGAAGGGAAGGAGGACACCCAGCCTCCGGCAGCACAGCATACATTAATCTACTACACCCAGCTCCCCCGCAATCCCCAGCAGTAATTACCCAGCTCGCAGCCGTGCACAGGCCGAGGACTCCCCCCATGGCTCTCTCACGATCGTCGCACAATAAAAATGGAGCCTTCCTACAATCTCCCTGTTTACAAAGCAGACGAGCAGCACTGGCTGAGTGGCTGTCACTTCCGTCTCTGGGGTCCGCCTCACTAGCCAAGCAAGAGAAACAAGGGAGACCTTTCCTTCATGTCGGCCATTTTTCAGAGGACAGAAGCTGTCCATATTCTATAGCCGGCCACAGAATCATGGCTTCCATACTGGAGACTGCTATCAGTAAAGAGACAGGGCTCTCTTGTGTATTGCAGAGGAAAAGTCACATGTTATTGTTTTGTTATGCAGTGACATCATGGCAGCAGACTTGTTAATGGCGTCAATAGATGTATCCAGTTTTACACTGTAATGCTATCGAATGGCTGTATGCTGATTATTATAATTTTTAATTTAGGAGTGTATAATATATAGTGTTCAGTTTCTATGCCTATCAGGCCAGGTCAAATCTTTTGGAAACCAGTGGGCAGTGTGTGGGCAGGCTATAGATCCCTCTCTGATCAGATTAGATGAATGAGGGAGAGAAGAGGAGTGGAGAGAGACTGAGAATAACCTGAGATGGAACAGAGAGCTTATCTGTATTACAGTCCCACATTTTATTATTATTTAGTATTTATATAGCGCTGACATCTTATGCAGCGCTGTACAGAGAATATAGTCTTGTCACTAACTGTCCCTCACAGGGGCTCACAATCTAATCCCTACCATAATCGTATGTCTATGTATGTATCGTGTAGTGCATGTCTTATAGTATAGGGCCAATTTTAGGGGGAAGCCAATTAACCTAACTGTATGTTTTGGGGATGTGGGAGGAAACCGGAGTGCCCGGAGGAAATCCACACAGACATGGGGAGAACCTACAAACTCCTTGCAGATGCCTTGACCTGGCTCAGATTCGAACCAGGGACCCAGCGCTGCAAGGCAAGAGTGCTAACAACTACACCACTGTGCTGCACATCACTCAGAGGCGACTTGCCTGTAATGTGACTCCTGTTCCTGTCAGTCTCTCACACAAGTCTCTACAAGCAGCCCTCCTGCAGTCTAGGGACTGTGGAAAACTTTTCATACTTTTTCTCGATGCCCATATGCAGTCTTTACAATAATGAGAGCAGTTTTTTTTACCTATGGACCCTACAGGAGGCAAGCCTCTGCTCTGCATCATGCTGTGTGCATTTACCAGCTTGCCAGTGCTTATAGCACTTTTATTTCCCTCAGCCAGCCTAGTGGTTCACATGGCCTTATACAAAAATCAGAAAGCACCAGGCACTGCACAGTAGAGATGGGAAGTTCGGATCTTTTCAATGATCCGGATGATTCGAATCGGATCATTGAAGAGATCCGGATCTTTGATCCGAATCTCAGATCATTTTACTACCGGAATCATTCGGGGGTGAAATGAACAGCAGGACAGGTCTGTGGACAGGAGAAGGAGAGGGGGGTGGACAGACAGAGAAGGGGAGAAGATGGACAGAGGGCAGGGAGTGGACAGAGAAGGGAGGAGGGACGAGCAGAGAGCAGAAATGTTTGCACGTAATACCCACATGCTGAAGTCATATGCTTTACATATATTTCACCTATATGTTCATCTGTACACTTTGAAAGAAAAGGTCGCACAGTGAAAGAAAGCATTCCCAGAAGATAAGTGCAGCTGTTTAGTGCCGAGTGCAGGAGGATTATATTGCCTTTCAATCACAGTGCCTGCAAAGTTACTGAGCTGTGCTGAGGCAAAAGTTTCCAATGTGATCACTGTGCAGCACTACTGAACAGCCAGCCTATAATGGGCAGCACATTGCAGCCAGTATGTGTGCTCTACACATATCTGGCAGTGGCACCCATGTCCCCTCTCTCTCATCTACCTGTCTCCCTGCAAGGCTGCCTCCCATCCAACAGAGCGATCCCTGCTTCCAGGACCCCGCTGCCCGCTGAGAGGGGGCGTGTCGCTCCTGGCCCCGCCCCTTTTGCGATCCGAATCGTTCATTTTGATGATTCGGATGATCGACTCATAAAATAGATTCGGATCAAAGATCCGAATCGTTCATGATCCGGACAACACTACTGCACAGCCACCGGCCATACATCATTATATGAGGAGGCCTAAGGGGAAATCTCCCTTTTCCCTGGCCAGTCCATGCCTACACAGCAGTAAAGCCCAGGTCAGCAATTAGAGGGGAAACGGGAAGGGTGGGGGTGGCTGGTAAATGTACACTGCAGGATGCAGGCTTGCCTCCTGCAGGGTCCATAGATAGTAACTGCTCTCTGTTCTTTCACCATTGTAAAGACTACATGTGGGCAGCTAGATAATTAGCACACAGGTTGAAAAGTTTTCTACAGTCCTTATGCTACGTACACACATGCGACAACGATCGTTCTTTAAGAACGACGAACGAACTTTTAATTGATGAAAGAACGACCTAAGTAAAGTTAGTTTTAAAAGGTGTGTAACGATCTGATCGTTAGAACGAACGTTACATCACAAAAAGCAACTATTGCGCCTGCGCATAAAAAAGAGAAGTTTCACGAAGAAATAGTGAAATGCGCATGTCAAGCCTAGTACGAACGATCGTTTCCAACGATGTACTACTTTTGCAAACGATCGTCGTTGGTTAAAATCCGCCGAGACAGAACTTTCTTTTGTAGCGATTTGGCTCGTTCGTCGTTTGCCTTAATAGTCGGTGGTTCGTTTTTTGTAACGATCGTCGTTGGTAAAGATCGGGGAACGATCGTTACAAACGACTATAGTCGCATGTGTGTACGCACCTTTAGACTGCAGGAGGGCTGCTTGCAGAGTAACATAGATCCCAACTGTCTCTCTTGGAGGTTTAGCCAGGTACAGGTGCCCCCAGTATAGGCAAAAAGCTATAGGTGCCCCAGTATAAGTAGCCAGGTACAGTCTGGTGTCCCCCAGTATAGGTAGCCAGGTACAGATGGTGCACCAGTATAGGTAGCCAGGTACAGATGGTGCCCCAGTATAAGTTAGACAGGTACAGGTTAAGACCCAGTATATGTAGTGAATTATAAATGTGTTATAAATATAGGTAGCCAGGTACAGGTGGAGCCCCAGTAAAGTTTAGCCAGGTACAGGTGGTGCTCGGTAATGAGCTATAGGTGCCCATTATAAGTAGCGAGGTACAGATGGAGCACCAGTATATGTTAGCTAGGTACAGGTGGAGCTCCAGTATAAGTAGCGAGCATAGGTAAGTTCAGGGGGGGTTACAGCTGCCCAGAATCCCCCCTCAGACCAGGGCCATTGCCATGTCTGTGGACAGGAAAGTTGAGACACCTGAATATCTGCAGGCATCCTGCAGATCACAGCATTTCCCCCTTTCTTTCCCTGCTACATTTGACTTTAGATGTAGGAGCAGCGTGTGTACAGAGCATGGAACAGCTCTGGGGAACTTAACAAAGCACAGAGCCAGGTATGAGCACAGCCCTGTGCCACTGCTGTGTGAATGCTTCACTTTCCCCTTCATTACCAATGTCAGCTGTCCTCATTATTATCTGTATCCAAACTGCGCCTGATCGATCCCGTTGTCAATCGGGAGCAGATCGGATATGTCGGAAATAACCATCAGATCCTGTCCTCCCCTTGAAAATCTTGGGCTTGCCCCTGACTGAGCTATAGGTGCCTTGTAGAGGTAGCCAGGTACAGGTGGTGTTCCAGTATAGGTTAGCCAAGTGAAGGCCGCCCTTAGAAACTTGCATGCCAGCGTTCCATCGGCGACTCCTCTCACCGTGCTCTCCTTGCTCTCTCCTGTTACCGGGCCTGGCTTCGCTCCTACCACTGTGGTTACTTCTGGCAGGTACCTCTGATGTCATGAGAGGTGCCGCAGGGTATCCATGGAGTCAGCCAGACCCAGCGACAGGAGACAGTGAGGAGAGGGTGATGAGAGGAGTCACCATTGGAACGGTGGCATGTAAGTACCGGGGACCGCGTGGAGCACAAAACAGGCCGCCAGCGGAAAGCAAGGCCCCCCTCCAAAGTGGGGGCATGCCTCACTTGTACGCTGGAGGCGCCCCTGGTCCTGTCCGTCCTCTGCAGTGGCCACCATATGTCTACTGCCCATTTCTCCTGCAGGAAATCAAGGCAGGCAGAGAGTGGCCATTTGAATCAGAGGATGGATGAGACATCCAGCAGTAGAGGAGGTGAGGGTCTTATCTCAAAACCTAGTACAGCACGTAGCTCAGACCTACTGGGGGACCACAAGACCATTAGGAAAAGGAAAGCTTTGTGGGTAAGGGAGGAACATTAGACCACCACCAGGGAATGTTGTGAGGGATTTGGGGGGACTACCAGGAAGAGCCATGTGGGTGTACCACAAGACCACCAGAGAATATTGTTAGGGGGTTTGAGGGACCATGGGCTTACTTCAGATTTATAGACGATATCCTACTAATCTGGACAGCATCACAGGAAGAATTAATCAGATTCCACAAAAACTTCTCAGAGTACCACAAGAACATCAAGTTAATGCTCAGCTTTTCAACCTCCCATGTCAGTTTCCTGGATACCACAATTAATATACAAGATAGAATTTTACAAACATCCATATACCGTAAACCAACTGACCGCCATATTTACCTAAAATGGAAGAGTTTCCACCCGGAACAAACCAAAAAATCTATTGTTTACAGCCAGGCTCTGAGGTATAACCGAATATGTTCTAATTCAGAGGACAGAGACAGACAACTTATGTCACTACGTAAAATATTCATAGATCAGGGATATCATCCACAAATCGTTGATGATCAAATACACAGAGCAACTTTAAAATCAAGAGAGGAACTGTTGAAGTACACCCAAAGACTGAAAACAACAGAATCCCAATTGTGGCAACCTACAACCCAAAATTAAAGACACTGAGGAAGATATCGAAAGCCCTACAACCGATACTCCATAAAGACAAACGCCTGAAGGATGTTTTTCCTGATTTACCACTGCTTGCTTTCAGACATCCTCCCAATTTGAGACAAATGATTATCAGAAGTGCATTATCTACACCAGAAACTCCAGGCACATTACCCTGCAATAACACAAGGTGTGAGACCTGCCCTTATATCTTGAGCTGCACAAGCCAAATACAAATAAACTCACAGAAATATCATCAAATACAAGACCAATTTTCCTGCGAGTCATCCAATGTTGTATACATGATACGCTGCATGAAATGCCCTTCAAGAGGAATCTATATAGGAGAAACGGGACAAAAACAAGAATGAACCATCACCGCTTTAAAATCAATGAAGGTAAAATGGACACACCAGTGGGCCAACACTTCTGTGAACCAGGACACAGCATGCAAGATCTAAAAGTACTTGTTCTTAAGGGTAACTTCAAAAATGATCAATCAAGAAAAATTTCTGAGTACAAATTTATGAAAATGTTCAAGACATTAACAGAAGGTTTAAATTGAGGAACAGGATTCATGACACCTTATGTAACATGATTGATTTGGCTTCATGATCTTCAGAAACCTGCTGGATTTCATGTATGGTTGCACTGACTCACTGGCTACAGCCTGCTGATCACCTGACACCTAATGGATAAACAGTAACCAGCACAACTGTCATCTTCGTGTTCACCATTTATCTGCATCAGTGTTTTACTTCAGCTAACATCTGGAAATATGCCTGAAGAAGGGGACTAGATCCCAGAAAGCTTGCATCATTTAACTCTATTAGTTAGCCATTAAAAGGTATCATTTTTTACAAAACGTTTTTTTCTACCTATATGCATCACCAGGAAAAGTTATATGGGGATTGGGAGATCATTAGACCGCCATGGAATACTATACGGGAAGAGGGGGGACCACTGGACTACCAGGGAATGCTGTGGTCAGGGGCACTAGACCACCAGGGAATAATGAGCATTTAAGGGGGTACTCTGCCTACTGTTGTTTGGTGGTGCATTCTGTGAGAAACGCTGCAATTGTTTGTTCAAAAAGCTTTTTTCAGCAGATTGATATTAGGGGTAGAGGGGGCCATGTAGGTTTGTCGAATATGGGGCATAGAAATTTTTTATGGCGGCCCCCAGCATACACACAGCTGGCTCTGTCTGCCGCCGTGGTGCACTAGCCTGACTACTCCGCCACCTTTATTGGAGCTTTCTGATAGGCTGTGCTGTGAGAGACTTGAGCGAGGCTGGATTGGAGGAGAGCAGGATCCTTGCTGGCTGCCAGACAGTGCCTGCACCTGAGGAGGACAGAGACGCTGCCTACAGTCTGGAGACCACATTTAGCCTGACTCTGAAAATGGATGAGCTGAGGTCTAAAGCCGCATCTACACGAGTAGATGCGGCCGCGATGCTCCTTATCAGCGGCTCGATTGATAAGATCCGACAGGACGGATCTCCGCACCACCGATTCCCTGCTCGCTCCCCGCGAGGGGACAATGGCAGGGAATCGAGCGGAAGGTAAGCGGCACCGGCGGGGACGAGCGGGGAATCGAATGCGGCGCACGCGCGGCGAGGTGGGCACGCGGAAGAGGCGATCCGGCGGCTAATCGAGCCGCCGAATCGCTGCAATGTCTCATAGTGTAGACGGGGCTTAAAGAGGCCACTAGAAAGACTTCACTATCAGTAGTGAGTATGTATGTGACCTGTAGGGTGTCATACTATAGTGAAGTGGGTCGTGGGCAGACAGTGATGCACTGTGACGGACCAACAATAAAAAGTAGGTAAGCAAGGCATAGATGTTTTTTTAGGAGGTGGGGTACCAAGACTTCTGGAATTGGCAGTGAAGAGATCGTTGTGCAAGGAGGGAGGTTAGTAAAGATGTGTTGCCTGAATGAGGGAGATGGAGGTCCAGTAAAGGGGGAGGGGGGTATCAGAGATGGAAGAGGGGTATGTTTGAGGGATAAGTAGAGATGGTGGCGGAGGGGAGGACATAAGTGTGTGTGTGTTGGGGGGGGGGGGGGGATGAGCAAAGGGGAATTAAGGTGGCCATACATCTGTCAGCTTGGCAGCCGATTGACCAACCCGTTTGATAATTATCGAATCGGATGAAAATCGGTTCCACCACAAGCATGCCAAATTGACGATTTGACTGATTTTGGGCAGAAATTGGTTGAATGTATCCATCTGAGATGCTGGGAAAATTTGGGCCAATGTGGTTGATTGGGTGCGCGGCAGTAACAGTGTGCGATAATCCCGAATGACGGACATGACAGAAACCCCCGTCCATTCCTTCAAATGTATTATGTGACCCCCGAAGCCTGTACATTCATACTTTATCTGTCACGCTGGCCCTCAAGTGTCCTTGCTTTATTTCCGGCATATAGCACGTGGGTTGTGTGTGTGACATCATTTGGGCTGGGGCTGCCATGAAAACGGGCCTCTAGTTTGTGTTTTCCCCCCAGGCCAAAAGATCTCAGTCCTCCCCTGATGCCTACTGATGATCTACTTAGAGCCTGAAAAAAGGTTGTACCATGTAGTTTAGCTCCATTGAAAATTCTCTGAACCACACTTTCTAAATTGAAAACTTGTGGATGATATGTTCTCTGTACGGTAAGTTCCACAAATTGACTGTCTTTTACTTATATCAAAGCACCCATATAATACACAACATACTTCAAATTTTGAAATCAGGAAAAGAGACACTAAAAGTGGCCATTAACGATACAATTCTCTGGATGATCGATCATCTAATTCGATCATTCGGGCCCACTGACGGAAAGAAAGCTGCTATACAATTTGATCAGATTAATTATTAATATTATTTAGTATTTATATAGCGCTGTCATCTTTTGCAGCGCTTTACAGAATATATATATTCTTGTCTCTAACTGTCCCTCGGAGGAGCTTACAATTTAATCCTTACCATAGTCATATGTCCATTGTAGTCTGGGGCCAATTTTATGAGGAAGCCAATTAACTTATCTGTATGTTTTTGGGATGTGGGAGGAGACCGGAATGCCCATAGGAAACCCATGCAGACACGTGAGAACATAAAACTCAGTGCAGATAGTGCCCTGGCTGGGACTCGAATTGGGGCCCCAGCACTGCAAGGCGAGAGTGCTATCCACTACGCCACCATGCTGATAGGAGAGGCTGATTGTACAGCTGATAGGCCTGTATTAGAGGCCCATAGGGCACCCTTCAGTCTGAGTGGGTTTAGTAAGTTATCCTCAACTTGGGGGCATGTTCTGATGAAAAGATAAGAGGCACTGGGGCCAGTTGGGCTACATAATCAGATGAAACAATCATCCAGAGAATTGCATCGTTAATAGTCACCTTTAGAATCGCCCCTGCCATACCTTAAGTCACACACCAATTTTGCATGTGGCTTTCCCCCATTGCACTCTACAGTTCTCTGGTGTATAGTCTTTTTTCATACCCCCTCCAAATACTGTTCCCTGGTGTCTAGTGGTCCTCCCTCCCACCCCTGCAAAGTTCTCTGATGTATAATGGTTCCCCCTTCCCTCCCCATATGGCTTCCCTGGTGCCTAGTCTTCTCCCCTTTCTCCCCAGTATAGCTTCTCTAGTGATCTAGTTTTTCCCCCCTCCACGCATTTGAATTCCCTGGTGACTAGTGCTACCCCCTCCCTCCACAATATAGCTTTAGTCTAGCGCTCTTTCTTTCCCTCCCCAATATAGCCTCATTGGTGTCTATTGCTTCCCTCGCCCCTTCCCAATATAGCTTCCCTAGTGTCCAGTGGTCCTCCCTCCCCTATACAGTTCTCTGATGTATAGTGGTTCCCCCTTTTCACTCCCATATGGCTTCCCTGGTGCGTAGTGCTTCCTTCCTCCCCAGTAAAGCTTCTCTGATGTCTAGTGTTTCCTCTTTCCCTCCCCAATGTAGCTTCCCTGGTAGTCTAATGCTTTCCCCTCCCTGGTGGTGTTTGTGGCCTTCTGTCCTGTGCTTCCCAAGCTCAGTGTATGCAGAGTGACTGTGCAGTGGTAACCATGCCTCTCATTCCTCCTATGGGCATCCATCTTTTCACCACTCACCTGTCACTTCTTTAACCTTCATCTCGATCTCTTCAAGATGTGTGTATTTAGGTGACACAGGAGGAAAACCAGGCACTGGAGCAAGAGGTGAGCGTGAGAGGATGGACAGACATTAAAGTGCCCGGGAGAGGTGAGAGAAGCATGGCTACCACTGCCCATTCACTCTGGATAGACTGAGCAGGGGTATCACAGGTTGGTGGGCTTGCAGCGGAACATGGGGGAGCTGCCAGAGGACACAGGAACTATACTTCCCAACCCGGGACAATGCAGGAAAATCTGGATGGTTGGAAGGTATGTACAATAAATGTTGCAGTGTACGTTGACTATTTTCAATGGCAAATATGTAGATTATTTTATAAGGGGCCATCATCCTAAGCAGCACATCCCTCTTCCAGATCTTGTTATGTACATCCTTTTGGACATTGCACACGCCATCACGCATTGTGCATGCGGCCTCCTTTAGCGTGAGCATGTGCTATCCAATCAGGATCACTGCCAATCATAGGGGGCCAGGAGGGGGCGTGTTCAGGGCAGATGGGCACAATGCAGCAGCCAATCAGAGGGGGGCAGGAGGGGACGTGTGTGGGATGGAAGGACACACAGTGGCCGGCTTGGAAACTATATAGATTTAAATGGTGCTGACATTTTCCACAGCACTTCATACAATACACTTCATACAATACACAGAATGACAGTTCAAATGCGTTTTCACACTGTGAAAAAAACACGCCTTGTGTGAATGAGGCTTTACTGTCCCTCAAAGGAGCTCACAATCCATTCTTCCTACCATAGTCAGCTATCTCCACTGTACTCATGGGCCAATTATGAGGGGAAAATCAGACAACCTACCTGTATATGTTTGAGATGTGGGAAAAAATGGGAGTGACAGGAGGAAAGCAACACAAATACTGGAAGAACAAATAAACTTCATGCAGATGGTGCCCTACCCAGATACTGAAGCTGAGACACTAGTACTCCAAGGTGAGATTGCTACTTGTTCACTATGCTTGGTTTCTATTGTTTACACTTCACATGCAACATCCTGGCATGGTCAGTAAGATGCAGATAATTCAGCATTGATGCAGGATTATGCAAATTGTCTATGCAAATTTGAGCAGCTTGAAAATGTACAAATCAAATTTCACCTTTGTGGGATTTGATTAGCCCAATTTCAAGCTGTAAGCATTTTCATACAAAGTTTCCACTATCTTGCATCAAGCACTCAGCACCCTGCTAATTAACAATGCATCCATCTTCCTTTAACATTGACAAAACTAATTTAGGCAGACCCATACCAGCCTGACGGGCTCCAAAACACCAGGGGTGCTAACACCTCTAGAAGCTCTACCAGCTTCAAAAAGTTTCCAATCTATTTCCACACATAGATCTTCACTAGCATGTCAGCGACTAGCAACGTCTCCTCATACATCGCATTCTGCAAAGACTCCTGCGTCTCATCCAAGACCTTTAAAGCTTAGCCAAATAACAAACCGTGGTTCTCCAACAAACTACGGCAACTGAGGAACCGCAAAGAAATGGCGTACAAGTCTGGTAACCTGGAGAACTACAGAGCAGCAAGAAACGACCTCAACAGAGAGCTTAGGGTGACTAAAAAGGAGTACTCTGAGAAGTTGAGACACAATCTAAGCTCAAACGACCCACAAGCTGTTTGGAAGGGGCTCAAGACTGCTACCAACTATAAGACCCCTCCTCAACATGCCACACCCAGCGTCAAGTTAGCCGAGGAGCTCAGTGAGTTCTACTGTAGGTTCGAGACCAAGTCAGCTCCAGCAGGGCCCTCAACACTCCCTGCCCATCTCTCTAACACTGTCTCAGAGCCAAGAGCGAGTGCTCCCCCACTGAGGGTGTGTGAAGCTGAGGTCCAACATCATCATCTGGCTACACTGAACCCCAGGAAAGCCCCTGGCCTGGACGGTGTGTCGCCGGCATGCCTTAAATCATGCTCGCAGCAGCTTGCTCCTGTCCTCACCTCCATCTAGGCCAGGTCCCTTCAGGAGACCAAAGTCCCTAAAAAGCAAGGTATCTCCGACCTCAACAACTACAGGCCTGTGGCCCTTACCTCTGTCATCATGAAGACCTTGGAAAGGGTAGTCCTGTCTGACCTCAAGCAATCCACTATGCCCCGACTGGATCCGTTCCAGTTTGCGTACAGGGCAAACAGATCCACTGATGATGCTGTTAACATCTGCCTTGAGTTCATCAGCAATCACCTGGACAAACCTGATTCGTACGCCAGAATTCTCCTACTAGACTTCAGCTCGGCGTTCAATACTATCTGCCCTCAAATCCTTCAGCATGACCTGGCGGCTCTCGAGGTCCATCCGACCCTACAACATTGGATCATGGACTTCCTGACCAACAGATCCCAAGTTGTCAAGCTGGGTAAGATTTTTTTCTCAACCAAGGGTTACCAACACAGGTGCCCCACATGGATGCGTCCTGTCCCCAATCCTGTTTTCCATCTACACCAATAACTGCAGATCCACCGCCGACTCGGTCAAGGTAATTAAATCTGCAGATGACACCACCATCGTTGGTCTTATAAATAGGAACGACTGGCAAGCCTATCGCCAGGAGGTGGACAGAATATGCCTATGCTGCAAGGAAAACAGGCTGGTCCTTAACACGTCCAAAACCGTTGAGATGATCAGAGACTACAGGAAGCATGCCCCTACCCCACGTCCAATCTTCATCGATGGCACTGAGGTGGAAAGGGTAGCCGACGTCCGCCTCCTAGGTACTCACATCTCCAGCAACCTGAGATGGAAGGCTCATACTACCACCACCCAGAGGAAGGCACAGCAAAGAATTTTCTTCCTTCGCCAACTGAGGAAGTTTGTTATGGCCGAGGAGCTTCTGTCCAACTTTTATACTGCCACCATAGAATCGGTCATCTGCTCATCCATTCTGGTATGGTATGCTGGCTCCTCAAACAGGGACAAGTACAAGCTACAGAGGGTGATCAGGTCAGCAGAGAGAATCATCGTGAAACCCCTCCCCCCACTCGACCACCTCTACTACTCCAGACTGCGATCAAGAGCACAGAGGATTGCGAACGATCCCTCACATCCAGGCCACCGCTTCTTTAACAGACTCCCTTCCAGAAGGAGACTTAGGGCCATTCCCACAAGGACAACTAGGCATAGGAACTCCTTCTTCCCCTCCGCTGTTAACCTGTTGAACTCTATACAGTGGGTTCCCCCCAGAACTGTAGCTGGGGCGAGTGCTCCCAAATAGTACTGTGGTCTAGATCAGATGCTTTTCTTTTTGGACCAGCCCCCAGGACCACACATCACTGAAATCTGTTACTTTTTACGTTATGTTCTTGACTGTATCTCTTTATGTTCCTATATTTACTGTCATATGAGCTGTTTACCAGTGCCAAACCCAATTCCGGCCACGACCCAGTCGTGCTTGGCGAATAAACCAATTTCTGGGGGGGGGGGGGTAATCTCCCTGTAATAACCTAAAATGAATATTTTCTCCACACACAGACACAGATTTTCATGTAAATCGCACATACAGCGGCTAAACAATACAAGTTTGCGTGTAGAGTTTTTCTAATAAACTAACAATTTAATTGTTCCAGTTTTGCCCTTGTTGCCTGATTATTTTGATCTATGCTATAACTCTATGGTCTTGATTTACAAAAGGGTGCTAACCTAGTTAGCACACCTAAAAGCCCCTTAGCACACCTAAAGCCCTTTCAGACGCGCACATTTTCGCATGCAAAGTATAGCGCTGCACGCGAAACGTTGCACCGGGTGGACTAAAACGTTGCATTGGGTATGACTAAAACATTGCACCAGGTGCCCTCGAAACGTTGCACGGTGCGCCATTTTGGGCGCACCCGGTGCAAAGGTTGAGGCGCACCCATTGCAACAGTTTAATCACACCCGGTGCGACGTTTCACGTGCACCGCTAAACTTTGCACGCAATCAATAAAAGGTTTGGGCATGCTAACTGCTTAGCACCCTAGTTAGCACGCCCAAAGCTTTTAGGCGTGCTAACTGAGTTAGCAACCTTTTGTGAATCGAGCCCTATGTCCTCAATAAGTGATACACTACTGCATTGTCTTACCTTTATAAATTGTTGATTTGGATAGTTAAGTTACAATGAACCGTTTTCTTCCTTTTAGGAATAATTAGCTTTCGAGGTCTCTCTACCTTGTCAAACTAGAGAGTTGTGGCAGCATACTACCTTGATTTCCAGCGTGAAATCATTAACTTTATTTTACAGATTGTACATACAATCAAGATTGTATCATGTTTATCTTAAATGTTTACTGTGCTCACAGTGGATTTGCTCACAGAAGCCTCTAGCAGGGGTCTCAAACTCAATTTACCCGGGGGCCACAGGAGGCAAAGTCAGGATGAGGCTGGGCCGCATAAGGGAGTTCACGTGTCCCCGCCGCAAAACGAGGGCTGCAGAGCCCCCAAATCGCCCCGGGGGGCAATCCGCCGGCATTTCCTGGAAGGGGCAGAGCTTTTAGCTTCAGCTCTGCACCTCCTGACGTCAATCGCAGCGGATCGCCGCCTCTGCCCGCCCCTCTCACTCTTCCTTCACAGAGAGGGGCGGGGGAGAGGCGGCGATCCATTTGGCGATTGACGTCAGGAGGGGCAGAGCTACAGCTGGAAGCTCTGCCCCTCAGCGCAGTCGTCTATGTTTGCGCAGGGGATTTGGGGGACTGCAGCCCTTGTTTAGCGGCGGGGATGCGGCGGATTACTTGGGAGCACTGAAGCGAACTATAAGGTAAAATGGGCAAATATAGTTCGCTTCCGTGTCTCTTTTGCTTTTGCCGGCGGGCAGGGCCGGTTTAAGCAACAATGGGGCCCCAGAGCAAAATAAACCTGCCCTCCCCCCCCCCCCCCCCCAACAGATACCCTGGAACAAAAATTGGCATTAAGGGACCTTTTTGCATCTGGTATAGTCAGGGTGTGAAGCCCCAATCGGTCGGAGCTCCACATTCTGGCTACCCCAGCCTGCATGGGGGACAAGGGGTTAAAAAGTTTCAGGAGGGGGGACCCCACATAATTTTTTAAAAAAAAATTCCCACACTCTAAACATAAAATTTTTTTGGGGGAAAATAGGAAAAAATGCCAGGAATCTTCATACAGCCATATTGCGGCTGTATAGCGATCCCTGGCCAAAGCGCTGCGGCTGCGTATGGACCCCCTGGAAACCCTGTCAGGAAATGTATTGCTCTTTCGTTTGATGCATGTAAAATTACACTACCGTTAGGTTTGCTACTAAAAGTGACATTTACCGCATTTAAAAGTATACTATTTTCCTTCGAAACTTTAAAATCGATTTTCTCAAAAACTATAAGGTCTTTTTGAAAAATTGTTTTTTCCTCTTATTCCTAATGATCTCCTTAACATATCCTCCTGCAAATTTAGGGTTTCTAGCATTTAAGGTGGATTTGCTATTAACCATTAAAGTCGGTGGGTTTTTAAATGTGTATGTTTTTCCTTTGCAACTTTAAAATCGATTTTCTCAAAAACTATAAGGCCGATTTGAAATTTTTTTCCCTCTTGTAGCCACTGAGGGCCCCTACAAGCTCTGGGGCCCTGGGGCCACAAAATATTGTATCGAGGGCCGCAAATGGCCCGCGGGCCGCGAGTTTGAGACCCCTGCTCTAGTGGATGAGACCTGTATGGAAACTGTGGCTTAGTAAGATGGGATTGGCAGAAGTTTGTCACAGACACCATTTACATAATTTCATTATGGGTCATTTATTATGGAATTTCAGAATCCAGATCTCAGTCATCTGCATTTATCTCCAGCTCTGTTACACATACCTATAGCAGTACTACAGTGATATCAGAAATGAATACTCAGCTACAGGAAACCTGTTGGACATTCGGGTGCTTCCTCTGTGTTATTTATTTTCTAGTTGAGCAGTCATCTTAGGTGAAACAGCCAAATCCCAGTGTTGAATTATATGTGCATCTGAGCACCTGTCTTAGGGAGGACCAAAATGGCAGTGCACATGAGACAATTATGTGTGTGTGTGTGTGTGTGTGTGTGTGTGTGTGTGTGTGTGTGTGTGTGTGTGTGTGTGTGTGTGTGTAGGGCCGGATATGTACTCTTTACCGCCCAAGGCCACTGTCAGCAGCCGCCTCCTTCAGTATAAATAGCCAGATGACCCCCCCCCCCTTCCCTCCGCTCCAGGTATAGGTAGCCAGATGACACTTACCACTCCCTCCAATGTAGGTAGCGCATTCACCATTCCCTCATTTATAGGTAGCCAGATGATCCTTCCCCTCCCTTCTCCAGTCTAGATGCTGACCCCTCCCCCCCCCCTTCCCTCCAGAGTAGGTATCCTGATGACCTCCCTCTCCCTTCCCTCTAGACTAGTATAAGAAGACAGATGACCCCCCCTCCATATAAATAGCCTGGTGAGGCTACTCCCTCCAGTATAGATAGCCTGGTGACCCTTCCCCCCTGGTATAGCCTGCTGTCTGCCTTCCCTTGATCCTGTGTTGCCCTAGGCCATGGCCTATGTGGCCTTGGCTTAAATCCGGCCCTGCGTGTGTGTGTGCGTTTTACATTGTACGTTTTTGACAAAGCACAACTTGCATTATTATTAGTAGAAGGATAGCTTCTACATTGCAGAACAATCTTTAAAATATTATAATATCTACATGAATAATAGGATCTGTGAATGACTGATGTTATTCTAGGTAAAAATGTGATGCACTTAGAGTAAAATAGAAGGTGTACTAGATTTACTAGAAAGAGCTATATAATTAGGTATCTCCTGGTTGAACACTTTAAAACATGGATTATGTTGTAGTTAAGCCCACTCTTCTGCACTGTGTAACAAGTGTGCACGTGTCAAATGTCAAACTGCCTGGAGTGAGCAAATTGATTTTGTAAAGGAGAAACAGCCATTAACATCTTTTGTTGTTTCATCAGCTACTACCAAGAGGCAGCTAAATATTGTTATACAACTTGAACATGACAAACTAGAATCTATAAAATAGATGAAATCTGGCTTTCAAAGTCTGCAGGGTTCATTTACAAAGCTATGATTGTATTTTACTAGACGTCCATAAACTATAACTGCATGGAGCTTGTGTTCATTGGTAGGGATGATCAATGAGATGCAAATATTGAAAATGGACCAATCGGTTTAAACCTGGTTGGGACATGATTGGTCCATTTTCAAGCTGCATATATTTGCATAAAAATCTACATAAATCTACTTGAACTCTGAAATATTTGCATCTCATTGATCATCCCTATTCATTGGCAATAGGAATAAATTGTATTTTACAATATGCCATGGGTGTGTTATTTTAGATTTGTGCATGGGAAAATGTTCTTCCAATTCAAGTTACTCAATCGTTTTGTCTTCCAATAAAGTTTTAATATTACACAATAGATCTTAGTACTCATGTCAGTTAATGAGAATGCATTTTTTTTTCTGTTTCTGAAATGTTGAGCTTGGTTTAGCATACAGGTTGATTACAGCCTTCACTACCTATGAAGACTTAATTGTTTTACTTCATGCTACGGAGGGACCAGGGATATACAGAGTCTTGCGTGCTTTGGGTCCATGCTGATGAAAACTACTATGGGCTTTTTTTTCTACATTATTCATATCGGGCCTCATTAAGGTGTCATGCTGCACATCTCATTTGTCCAAGCATACTGTGATTTCCATGGCTACCAGACTTACTGAAAAGTCACATTTTGTGACCCCCAAATGAGTACTTACCTAAGTAGGGGGAAGTCTCTGGCTATTCCAGAGGCTTCCTTCCGTTCCGCTCCTTCTTGCAGTGCTGACTCCCCCCCCCCCCCCCCCCCGAAGTCCGTTGAATAGGGCTTGTCAACAGACTTCAGCCATAAGCTAGTGCAGATGGGTTATGGCTGCGCAATAGCATGGAACCAAACGGGCTCAGCTTTTTCCGCCAAGCCCAAATGGCAGCTCAGTGCTACAAGCTTTGCCTCTACAAGCTTTGGGGGTCCCACCGCTGGAACTGCGAGGTGAATGGGGACAGGGGAAACCTCTGTAGGATCCAGAGGCTTTCCTATACAAAAGTAAGTGTCTATAATTCTCCTCTTACAATGTTTGTGTGAGGAAACGCGGAAAAGCCGCCGCATGGACGCAAGATGAGGCGGCTGTTTCCGCGTCTGGCATGGAGGAACGCGGAGAAACCGGCGCGTCTGACGCGGGGGTTTGTACGCATAGGCCTGCCTCGCTCAGTAAGGTGGGACGCGGAGGAAACGCAGCACGCTCGGACAGCGTGGCGGCGGATTCCGCATCCCATACGGCAACTACATTACAACACATGACTGGTGTGGCTGGGACTGATAGTCCACACTGGTTTAGGAGGACGCGTGCGCGCGCAGAGAGGCAGGGCTTTTATGGCATTCAGAGGAAGGTCAGCTGACCAGGCCGGTCAGCTGACATTTGCAGCATCTTTTATTGGTCCAGCAATTAAGGGAGGTGCTGGAGAGCACTAAAGTATATATACTGGGTGCTGGTCATTCACTGGTTGTCTGCCGTTGCGATCACTATGTGGTAGCACTCAGACCTTGTCTGTATCTGTGTACTAGCATAGTTTCCAAAGGTGTTGACGGCCAAGGATCTCACACCTTAGCGTCAGGAATATTGAACTGTATTATTTGTTATGACCTTCTGCCTGCCTGACTATTCCTCTGAACTCTGATTCTGTACCTTGCTACTTCTGATATCCTGTTGCCAAACGCTGCTCGTTCCTGGACTCTGTATTTGCCTCCTGATTCTGTACCTTGCTACTTCTGATATTCCGTTGCCAAACTCTGCCTGTCCATTGGATTCCGTATTTGTCTCCTGAATCTGTACCTCATCTGTCTGTGTGTTAACGACCTGGCTTGCCCGACCTCGAGAACTGGCCTTGCTATTAGAGGCAGTTCCCAGACCTGTTAGTGACACCCTCTCTGGTGTCACTCACACTCTGTCCTTCCTACTCTCAGCCTAGCTCCTCCCTCGGGAGAGTCTAGACCTACGGAAGGAACATTCCCCTGTGTGTTCTCTAAGTATTTCTGTTGCATTACACTCACTCGTTACTCAGGTGTCCAGAGGTTAGTGTATATATCTGATTATCGGTGATACTGCAGATCATCTATAATCGGGTATATTCTGCATTGTCGGTGATACTGCAGTTCACCGGTGATCAGACCCTCTCTGTGTTACACCGATCGTTACAGTTTGCAGCAAGGATTGTGACTCGATCCCACGGGTGACAGTTTGAGTCGTGTTTTGTACAGGCAGTACTGTTGCAGCAGGGGTGGTGGAGAATGTCGTGGTGCATGGCAGAGTGGCATGAAGAAAG